>NC_089845.1:95948331-96272498 GCF_035609145.1 Eleutherodactylus coqui | reverse complement strand
ACTGAGGGGATTATGGCTTATTTCTTTATTTTACAGCATTTTATGGCCAATAGATTTTTCTTTGATGGGCACAAAACTCTTGAAGAAGTTCCACTCCTGGAAAAGGCATGTGCTTTGACACATTTTGTGACTTCTGACCATTTTGAAGTGTTTGGAAACGGGATGACTCATATGCACCAAATTTATTGATGACCTGTGCCATTTTTATGGTGCAGAATGGTTTCACAAAGCACTGTACGTGAGCCATGATGTGGCACAATAAAAACATCTCTTCACATCTGTGTTATGGCACCTACATCAAAGATTCTCTCATAACACTGAAAAAGATGGCACACACTGCAATGCAGCCTTTCCCTGGTAAAATGGGACATCTGACAGATCCCATTATGGTCAGTGGGGTTCATCAGCTGCCAATGGTGTCCATCGTGTAATGGATCTCGCACTGACATCATTTTAGTTTTCTGTTCCTATGACTGAACAGAAGCGAAAATACAAATGCAGATGTGAATCAAGCATAACCTGTGTGTGTAGTAAGTGGTGCTGAATTCATCATGCACCAAACTTCTCATAATGATGCATGTAGTAATTTTCATCATTGTTCCCATCCAGGTAACTGATGCGTTCTGAAGTGCTGTAGTATATTATTTACATGTTGCTTTTCTTGGTTAGTGCATATTACTATCATTAGTATAACATTATTGTCACGACCTGCTGGCCGTTCGCGGATCGGAATCGGGATAACATCATGGCGTCAGTCCGGGCAACAAGAACCTCACATTGGAGTATGCTATTTAATTTTGGCACTGGATGCTGTTCCTGCCACTTCTGTCAGTGCCTGGATTGTTTGATATCATACCCGGCCAAACCTCAAAGCCACCCAATCAGCTGTAGTATTGACACATTTTTTCTGGCTCCTCCTCGCTGAAGATGCCGGTTATACTCTTAGTCTGAAAGTGTTTTTGGTCGACTATGCTCCAGTCTTGTATTAGTTCAGATTAGTCTATCTGGCTACTAGTGTGATCAAGGCTGTCCTTGCATTCTATCTCCTGAACATTTGGGGTCCATTAGCTTGCGCAACATCTAACTTTTTATGGACTTGCGCAACTTCAAGTTTTTCATATGTTTATCGATTGCAGCCTTTGTTTTCCAACTAGGGACGGTCAGGGTTACCCCATATTCCTGATGTGGGGTCGCCCTCATCAGGGCAAATGCTTTGCTCTTAGGTGTTACCATACGGTGGTTGCTGGTCCTCCCGGGACGGCGGTGTGCGCGGTCCCACGGTCGGGGCGCGTCCCTCCGGCTTGTTGTCCAGTTGCTGGTGGTGCATGGCACCGTGCACGGGCCCACCTGTGAGTGCAGCTGCTGTACACGAGTTCACTTTTATGTTCTGTTGGGAGTTGGCTGTCTCCCTCTCTGCGCCCCTGGGCGGAGGCTTTTGTTTAAAGGTCAGGCTGAGACTTGCAATCACTACCAGTTATTGGTTTCCCTCAGTGTGCTAGCTAGTCTGCCTCTGTTGATCTCCTGCCTCTGTCATCTTGTCTGCTATACTATGCTATTGTCCACCAGGTTTTTCCATCTGCCTCAGTTCTGCTTAGTATTGTTCATGTTGGTTAATTACATTTGCCTTTTCTGTCGGTATTCTACCCTTTCCATCCAGGTGCGCCAGCGTCCCTTTTCGGCCCCAAGTGAGAGTAGGGACCACCGCCCGGTTGCCTGCCTGGGGTTAGCCAGGAGCGGAGGCAAGCAGGCAGGACAGGGATTGTGGGTGAGATCTAGGGCATCCGGGCTGGCATATCAAGGGTAGTATACTGTAACATTAGGTAGGGTTTCCTTGCAGATTTCCAGTTTCCCCACTTTTTTCCTTACATATAATAATTTGTGTTATCCACATTTTGTACCTAGTGTGAGTATAATTATCCTTTAAGAAGATAGCGTTACATCAGATCCGGACACGGTGTCTTGCGTTTGGCTGGGGTTTAAGAATTAAAATAAATTTTTATTCTATTTTCTATGTGTATATGCCGACTATACAATATTTGAAGCCGTTTTTTCACATGGACAAATAACCCCATTGTTAAGCACTGCTGTTTGTTGTTCTTAACATGTTCTGACTGCTCAGTTCATAGAGGTTAATTTGTCAACATTATGTTCTTTCAGTGTAGTATTGCAGATGTTTTTCTTACATGATCCTTTGACAGGCTTCTGTGCTATTAGAAACACAAGACTGGTCATTCTCAAGGATCCCCGGAGACCGCTCTCTGCTGGATGTCATTTAGACGGGAACGTATACTGTAGCAACTCTGTGGAAGTTGCAATGTAATGTGACCAATAGTCTAGGCTGTGTCAAATGGACTAGGGGCTTGGATTGAGAAGTTCAAGAAAAGGTCGCAACCTTGTGGGACTTTTCGGCTTTTGAGATCTCAGACATGTGGCAAAATGATCTTGGTCTTTCAGTGTCGTCACATTCGCTGGGTGCTCATTGGTAACTGATATCATTGGAAGGGTCTGACCTTGTAAGGTTACTAGCAGCAATAAACCCCTCTTCTAATTGTTACTGTTACATCTTCAACACAAACACAGACCCTTCAATTAGCAAAGATAACTAATGGGGATATCTCTGGAAGCAGATGGCACTTGGAGGTGGCTCAAATATTTCCGGCTATGAAAAATGCTCATCACGTGAGATTTACCAGAAGTTGTACATATTTTATGTTGCATATTCTGCATTCTTGTTAGGTTGTATTGTTCGTAACCATAAACTATTGCTACAACTCCGTAATCTATGACCGTTTAAAGACTACCTATGGTTAACTATAACCTAGTAAAAGAAAGAGAAAATCCAACTTTTTACTTATTACTAGCCATGTGTTTATTTCTGTGCTCTTCAAACTATAAAACATTTATTTAGTTACTCCTTCTGCTGCATCGTATTCGGAGCCTTGAGCTACATACCTCAACCCGTGACACCATCCCTACAAATTATTCAGTTTCAGAAGTTTTCGGGCTTCGCTACATGCTGTTTGGTGTATTGGAATTGGCTTTTATTTTTGTGTTGGTGCCTTTTTTTGGACCCATTTTGCTCCAGTACACTCTCTCCTTATTGTGGATGCTGAAACAGCCACACCAATTTGTTTCGGAGAAGTTTGGATTTCAATAGAAATTGCTCTGTGGGATTTTCTTTCACATTCTTACAGTTGCCTTTCTTGGCCTATGTGACTGTGAGTTAACAGGTTGAACAAGAAAAGGAAAAGTTATGGGTTGTGTTCAGTTTAAACGGAACTGATTGGTATTTCCAAACCACTGTATATCCTTTTATATCCCTTTTCTGGATTTATAAAGTAGAACTACTTTTGTTTGTTAATCCTCTGACAGTTCTTTTGCTTCCCTCATGTTTCAGTGACCAGCAAAGTCTGTGCAGCAAATTCATAAAAGGTTCTTGTAGCTTTTTTTCTTTGTGGTTTTGTAGCCTTTTTTTACTGTGTTCTAGAGGTGTTTTGCACCTTCTCATTTGTGTTTTGCTGTTTTGATGCATTCTTGTAGCCTCAGGCCAATTTCAAACGAATGAGCGTGATATTGGGCCGTGAAACTCTGCCCAATACTGCGCTCAGGAATGTGCAATGGCCTGGCGGATTTAAGGCATTTTTGTGTCAAAAATGCCTTCCATCTTTTTAGGAAAGTAGTAATCCTTTATTGTTTCCTGGGAAACTTTGCATCGCACTCTGCACCTCACACGCCATGCTTTTTTTCCAGCCCCATTGAAAACAGTGGGTGAGGCATTCCAGGGGAACACCCAAACATAGGACATGCTTCAAATTTTTTTTTTTAATAATTTGTTTTTCCCCCACACTGCGATGCGGGCTAAAAATTGCTCCCTTATATGGCCCCATTCAAAAAATGGGGTTCATTTTCATGCGAGATTTGTGTGTTTCGCAATGCACAAATCTTGCGTGATTTTCCCGCCCATGTGAAAGCGGCCTCACAATCAATTTCATCGTCCATGTTTCCTTCATTTCCTTTTGAGGAGTGTGCAAGGAGTATTCCTATTGGCTTAATGGGTCAATTTATTTTAATGTAACTATGGGTCAGATATGCCATGGGTAAGAATCTTGCAGGCTGAAATGCATAGGCAGAAGACTTTTTGAAGTGTGATCTATAGCCATGAATACGCTTTTAAGTTTCACTCAATAAGGCTTCCAGGCGTTCTCTGTGTGCACGATTTAAGCCTAAGGGACTCTGGTGCAATTGTCATCGGACTGTACATGCGTTTGTGTGCTGCCCAATTTACACACAGGCTGCATCTTGACACGCATTAGTATGTCTGTCTTATTGTTCTCATCCGGGATGTTGACAGGAACAGGGCATGCACTTCACAGTTATAGACTAAAATAATAATTTTTATTGAGATCCTTTAAAAAACGTATATATGGGCTATAGAGACTCACAAAACATAAGTACAAAGGGATATAACATAACCCCTTCCACACAACAATACGTATAGTCTTTAAGTCAGGAGGTCCTGGTACTTATAGACAATAGGGATATCTTATGATCTTAGCGAATAGTGCATATGATCAATAAGTATGATTTAGAGTATGCATATACCCATATAGTTAATTTCAGATCTTTTTGATATAGTCTGAAAGATAGAGATGAGTATATCAGTATGGGCTCAAATTTTGGCTCACTTTTGGGCTCTCTTGACAGATAGTGTATATATAATCACCCAGTCTGATCAAAAGGTAGATAAACACACACAGTTAAACTCAGATCTTTGTATATAGTCTGAGAAACACAAGTGAGTCTATCGATAGGAGCTCAAGTTCTGGCTCAGTTGCGGCTCGACGCGTTTCCCCACAAATTCGTGGTTCATCAGGAGCAGAGCCTATATTGGGCTGTCTACTTGTATAAGTATATGCACTTCTGTGTTGTGTGACCAATAGAAGTCATTTTACTGATAGACTGATAGTTTGTTCAACCACTGATATTGAATAGTTTCTTGTAAGAGATATACAGACCACTCAGTATCAGGTCCTATTTCTCAAGTGTGACTTAGGAAAAGAATAGATATATATTTTCTCCCTTTCCCAAGTCCAGCCTAATTAGTCCTACAACAATTGCGTATCCCACAGTTAGTGAGCATGCGACCAATTACTAAGCCACTGATAACAGACACCTAACTAAGATGGTAGAAGGTGCTGGCAATAGCAATTATGTCGATAATGCTCATAGTAGAGCTAGAGCACAATTCGGCCTGCAGATCGCTAGTATTGGCTATTAGAGACTATCTTGGCGCAAACCAGAGAGGATAGTTCTCGTTAAATAGCAATCTATGAAAGATGCATAGCATCTATTGACCTGTAAAAGGGATGGCTAGATAAGGCACAGGGTCAGCCGTGTAGTAGATGAGCATCAGTCTGTGTAAAATATAAATAAGGCTGATCCTGTAGCTCGTGCCAAAGTTGTAAGATTGCAAAGAAGAGCCAACAGTTCTAATGCCTAGCGATAGGTTTAGAGTATATCAGGGTTGAAGAAAATCAAATGATAAGATAAAATAAAAAAGATGCAGCGCCTGTAGCTCTGATGGTGAACAGGGCATGCATCCGTGTGAAAATACATCCATGTGCATAGCCTCATAGGCTATAATGGGGCCACGTGTGTGAATCCATGGACAGCAGACAGCACATAGCCTAAAGAAGTTGGATTTTACTCCAGTACTGGATTATTTTCTCTCCCTTTTGCTAGGGTTGAAATAGCTATGATTTAATAAAGGACAATGTAGGTGATAAGTAGCCTCCTAAATTATTAAATGGTGCACATCTTCTAAACTCTCGGGGTATATAATGTCATGAGTACAACTCTACACGTGTCTAAATATTTTATATATAATCTTTTTTGTGCTCCTTCAAAGCTTACCCTGAAAAGTTGAGCTCATGCCAAGGTCATTTAAAGTCGCATCTTGTAGGTAATTGGTAAAATATTAATGAAGTGATTGATATCTTACATATCACAATCTCTCTGTCAATGCACACACATCACATTCTGCTGCCTCTGCTGACTGCCAAAGTTGTTTTTTTTCCGTACGCAAATGATGTATTAGATTAACATTCTGCAAGTGCAATATCGGACACTAAACATGGGCAAGATGCTTGCAGGTGATGGAGAACCAGAATGACACTTCTTGGCATCTTTCTGCTTTTCAATGACCTTGCTGTGTTTGGTCTTACTCTGCCAATATATTTTACGTAGTTGCATTATATACAGTGCCTTGCAAAAGTATTCATTCCCCTAAAAAAAAAGGCTTATGGAAGGGAAATGTCTGGCTGGCTGCCGCTTCCTATGGCAAAATCAACTATTTACCAGTGATGCCCAGCGCTAACGAGTCCTTTTGGGCCCTTCAAAAGGAGTATGAAAAGGAAGCGGTCTACCCTAGTACCAAACTCCGAAGCGCTGTTCTTTACTTTCTTGTATTTGCTTTTTATACAGAGATTATGTAAAACTATTAAATCATCTGCTATCTGTCTTCTAAACTCTTGGCTCAAGTAAGGAGATAAGTTGAAATCATTACATATTGGCCAAGGTGAAATTTTGGCTCGCCTGAAAATATGCATAATAATGGACACATTTTGTGAGATTCCAGTCATTCTCGGTGAGGTTATACAACATTCTTCTACAAGTGCTGAATGCATTAGACTAGTACGGTTATTGGTGTAGACCTCCTGTACAAGTGGATAATGGGATTTGGACTTCAGAACCTAAACTATTGGTCCTAATTATGGATAAGTTTATATTCTGGACATGAGCTGAATATATATGTGCTACATGTGTTTTTTTTTACAATTTTTAGGATTTGTAGTATTTTTATAACAATTTTGCACTTTATTTCTAAATGTTATACTAGTATTTAGTTCATTTTCTTGTGAATTGACTATACCTCTCCTCACATCCAATACATGGTTTTTAGAGATGGGTCAGTAGCGAGTGGGTTGTTGCAAGGGCAGGTCTCTGGGTGGTGACTCACCGGAGGCCACGTGTACAGCTAGAGGCCTCGTTTGACTGGACCTACAGCATATGGGTTCTCGCCCACCAAGTAGGGCATCACCAGTGCAGGTAGTAATGGGGCCAACTGGTTGCGACTGCATTGCAGAAGGCAACTCTGGTTGTGAATGAAAACTTAACTTTATTTACAGCTGGTGGGTGATGTAGCACACTTCATTTCACCATATATTATCTTTCTTTTTTTTTTTTTTTTTTTTTACATAGGACTGTAACTGTGATTTTGCGGCCACCATATTGCCTCACTTTCCCCCACAGGCAGCCGTGAAGCATGTTCTCCATCTCCTGTGTGTCCATAAGGCGATAGTCTCCTGCTTGTTCCTCTGTTGCCCAAAGGGTCCACACACATGCCCATTCTATGTCCCCTGACTTTGAAACTGTCCCTTGTTTTGAAGTTACATTGCTTGCTTTGACTCAAAACTCTTACGCCTCAGATCACATGCTCTAGTACCACGGTTTTGTCTATTGTAGCATCAGCTGCCACATAATTGGGACCACCTCCAGTGTAATGGCCTGGGGACCTCTCAGCAAAGCCCAGATCTCAACTGGTGGAATGAAAGGCTGAAGACAGAGGTTCCCCGGGTCTTGCCCAGTTTGTGGCATAGCGGGTCCACAACTGCTGATCCTGACAGTTTGTAAGTGTTTTATCACCTTAAAGAGGTTGTCTAGTTTAGAAAATTCACTTTCAAGTACATTAAAGCCTCAACATTCAACATAAAATGGTTGTCCTGTAACCAACTAATATTATAAGTATTGCATGTTGAACTTATAAAACTGATAATTTTGGTTCTGAAGTCCCTACAATACCAATCAAAAGTAATGGATAAGGAAGATTAAAGAGAATTAAGCAGATAATGAAGACAGATGTAGCAAAGCTTAAATTGACTCTTAGAGAGTAACTACATTTTCTGCTAACTTTTGACATGTCGTAGAAGCATGTCAAAAGTCTTGATCAGTGGGGGTCTCGCTGCTGAGACCCAGCTGAGGGGCTGCAGTGCTCACCTGTGCGCTGTGCTCCCTTCTGCTATTTTTGCTGGTTTTCGGCTGCTTCCAACAGTTGAAGATGGCTCCATAGAGGTGTTCAGAAAGCCACCTTCAGCTGCTGGAAGCAGCCGAAAACCAGTGAAGATAGCTGATGGAAGCACAGGTGAGTACTGCAGGCCCCTCAGCAGGGGTCTTAGCAGTGGGACCCCCAATGATCAATACTTTTGACATGTCAAAAGTTAGCTGAAAGTGTAGTTACTCTTTTCAACTTAAACTGTGGCACAGAATGCCATCTTATTTGCCCTGCCAAGAGCTTTTCATAGTTTAGTTGAATTGAGATAACAATAGCTTTTCAATTGATTTGAATAACCTAACTTGTTGCAGAAAGTTATTACACTCAAGTTAAACTCTGTAACACTTGTACAGCAAGTCCTTACATTCATTCCAGTACAGAGCAGATTCAGGGGGCGGCGGTGAGTGGTGGTGGTGGTGGGGGGGGGGGGGGGGTAGAAGAGAGAGAGCGAGATCTCCCCACCGCTACCCCTGCTCCCCCCCCCCAGCCCCCCTGAATCTGCTGGGACCAGTAAGCAGTTACTCGAGAAGAGCGTTGCTCGCTCGACTACCTGCCTTAACCGAGTGTGCTCACTTGTCTCTACTTATAATAAATGCTAATCTGCGTGCAAGCCAAAAAAGGTGGTGATGTAGTCCTCTAATTGTCTGTTTTCCCCTTAAAAATCTTTAAGCTCTGTTCCCATCTTCTATTTCTCAGCCACTTCCTAGACTTCTTATTGTAATTTATGTTGAACCCTCCATGAGGTGAAGAGGGCAGCCTTTCCCCTGTTACTGCAGGCTGTTTGGGTAGTCAGTGCCCTAGATAATTTGGGGTGATTCTGACCTAATCAGGAACAATTATGAAAGCAATTGTATAAGCATGGGAACAAATTTAAACTTTTTGCCATGGGACTTCTTGAATATTTGTTGCCCAAATGTCAACTTGTCTTCAAGTGAAGACCAGGTTTCAAACTCAGCATGTGTAAATCTGACTTTTACTCCAGTTCTAAAAAAAAGCATTTTGTGTTGTTGTTTTTTTTTATCCATGTGGACTTTTGTTGCCTAAGTGAGAGAGCTGCATCTTCACTTCAGAGTTAGTTAATTTTCATTGGCTAACAATCCTATTTGGTTAGCAAGTATATATGACTGACCAAGATTGCCTTTTTATTTGTTGGGGGTCTCACCACAGACACCACAAATTGAATGCTGTGCACATGTGCAGTGTTGCTGCATTCATCGGCAGTGGGACTGCCAGACCTAGCCGAGCCATTGCAATGTACTTTGTTACGAAGTTTAGATGTACAGTCCATAATTGAAATTCCACAATAAATACAAAATGTGTGACTCTGGCCGTAATCAGGGCATGTTTTTTCTTCTCACCTGTGGGATACATTTTTTTGAAAGTGAGAATTTGACTAAAAAGTCCAACATCGAGTGTACCAGAGGAATGCATTTGTGACGTTTTGACCAATTTGCTCATAGCAGTGTTATCTGTGTTTCCAAATGACAAATGAAACAGGTGACAGGTGTGGAATATGACGCCGGTGAGGGATAGGGTTTACACCAGCTCAGTTGAACAAACAATGCTTTATTGAATGTACGATAAAGAATAATATGGCAATAACATATAACCATATTGGGGTATAATGCAAACCGTTTACTAACATTCTATTTAAACTAACGCGGTTCATACCCTACAAAAGGGGTATCCTTAAATTTGTGCAGGAAATCTAGGATTATCCGTCATTAAATGTTTTACTCTGGCCAGGAGCAAATAGCTTCACAGATGCTGGTTGAGAGTAGGAGTTGATGCGTTCGTGTAGTATGTGCGAGCAATGACCTACACAAATATAACTTAAATAAGGGCTGGAGAGGACAAAAAGGGAGGTGTGGAGGTGGGGCCAGACACCACTATCAAACATAAACGTGCATACAAACAACCACAAAGACAACAGACACTAATGACTTAGCAATGTAGTAAGCTACCAGAAAGGTGGAGATATCTACGTAAGTATGAGGTATTGGTTTGTATTTTGGCCAGAATATGCAAGCTTACAAGTCCACATCAAGCGTCTTCATTGTCCTTAGTCTCTACTCTTACAAGACAACTAAAACCACAAAAAGGAACCCTGCCTACAAACGGGCGATTGTACCAATAGGGATGGCTCCACGCTGGAACCTAGGGGCCTGGCTCACCCTAGTTGGTAACCAGCAGGAACACCAGACAAGGGAAATACAACAAAATACACATTGAACAGGACAGTTCACACCAAGTTTAGTCAACACCTACAGACCTACACAGAACAAGTCATTGTACACACCCAGTGACTGCAACACAACGGAAACACCACACAGAACAAGATATTGTTTACATCAAGTGTAGTCCACACCTCTAAACATACAATGAACCAGACCTTGTTCACACAAAGTGTAGTCCACACTTTCAGATACACACTGAACAGAACCGTGTTACACCTAAAGTCTGGTCACCTCACAAAGAGAAGGAAACTCCACTCAGAATCTCATGCATGCATAGATATAACCAGAGCTAGTTCAAGAGTCCACACACCAAGAAAGGGGCAAATTGGATGTAAAAGGAACATGTCATCACCCACCTGACAAGGTACAGGACATCAAATGTATGGATGCCACACCTGATAAAAGGCAAGGGAGCAGAAGATGCAGACAGGGAGATCAGGTGTCCAGACCATCCTCAGGGAAGGCGGGGAAAGCAACTCAAACAAGCAGCAAGCATAACATAAAACACCAAGTTCTGAGGGGGAATGAGATAATGGATAAATGACCAGCGCCCTCTAGTAAGAGGGTCTGGTATTTATGTGCACAAGACCAATGATGATTGGCTAGCTTGAGAACTCCACACCATCAGCCAGCCAAATCAACCATACCTGCAGCAATGTGCTCCTGGAAACCCATAGTATTACAGATCCCAAGAGCACAATGTGAAAGGAGTCTCCTCTGAAGTAACTTGCAGGAATGTTTGTTAACCAAATGACTAAATCTGCTAACTGAAATCTGCAGAACTGGACCTGTGGGCAGGCTTTACAGTGATGAAGACAAAATAATTAGTTTTGCTGATGATGAGCCTGGGTGATGGTACTCAGAATTGCACACCACCAAAACTTGAATATCCAGATACCTGCTCTTGGTCTAACTGCTCTCTCTGTTGGTCTCACTCCCAGTGATGGCTCGGCACTTGCAGTCAGCAAGACCGTTATCTGGAACTTGTGTTGCAACGGCTGGGTAGCACCACTCTAGGAATCTGAGTTGCTCTTGCTCGCTTCCTCTTTCTGGTACTTGAAAACCCAGCTCTCCAGCAGCACAGAGGAAGCTCACTCCTCACAAGGCTCTCTGCAAAAACTGCCGAGTCACTACCCAGACTGAAAACAGCATATGTCCTTTTATACCCAGCTCATCAGCCAAATAAGAGACAGCTCGCACCCTGTTAATCCATATCAGCAAAGTTTAAAATAAAAATGTAACCTCTGAAGATTCTTGAAGGAATATATATAAAGGCCAGCAATAATATACATAAATATATATGCATGAGCATTTAACCCCTTATACAAACGCACCTTCCTAAAATGAATAAATGACCTCAAAAGTACCCAAAGGCTATGATCATTTTCAGTACTGCATGTAAAAGTACTCAAAAGACCTTACATGTATCACCTTGAGTATACATACCACAGGATGAGAGCTGAAAGCATGTGCATATTTCCTATACCTCTTCTATTGCCAAGTATCTCTTAGCAATACCCACATCTAGAACACCTCGTATAAAGGCTCAGGCTGATTTTTTTTAAACCTGACGTATTTTGGTTAAATGGCTGTTCATATGCTGAATTTGAGGGAAATTCCTTTTATGATATTTATTTGAAGAAACTGCAGTGCAAGACGAGCACAAATAAGCTTAGCTATAGCCTCTTAAATGCACGAATGCTCCTAATGGAGCCTAATCTAATTTCTTACACTGAAATCAAATCATCTTGGCGCCAGATTCTCTGTGCATTTCTTTTTCTGTTTGGTCAAGAAAACAATTTTTTCATTTCTCCATCAGTTCTTTCAAAGACCACAAAACCTATAATGGGAGGTTTATGAATCCCTCCATCCATAGAGCATATTGAAAAGTGCTATTCTGTACATAGGGATATCACTAGGATAGAATGAATATCAGCCTTGTAAATCTGTATGGAAGTTGTTAAACCTTAAAGTGATCCTCCGGTTTCAAGACAAAATTTTGTCCTTGGACCTGAGAAGGCAGTTATACTACTTGCTGTTGGGCTCCCATGCTGATGCCCCTCTGATCTGCTGGTTCTGGTATTTCTTTTCAGCCTTCCTAGATAGCTGACATAGTTTCAGACTACCTAATCTCCACAGTGGATTGGTAGTGATAGACCTCATGTGATCAGTACTGGTCAATCAGAAAGCGATGCACAGTGTGCATTGGGCAGCCAGAAAATTGCCCCTGCTATCTTGGATGACTAAAAATAAGATCCCAGTGGATCAATGAGATGTATTGGCAGAGAAGACCAACTGCAGCAAGTAATATATCCCCTCTCTCTGTTCCTCGGACAAAAACTTGTTCTGATACCGAAGCGTCTCTTTAAAGTGACCTTCCAAGCCTGGACAACCTGATGCACACTATGCAATAGTAGTCTAAGACACAAGTCTGGAGGGTTACAGTTTCTCTTTAGGGGGAGCACTTAGAAGGTGTGAGTAAACTTATAAAGCCAACCATGCTCCTTTTGGGAAATATGCAAATGGAAAGATGGAACAATGCCTCTACAGCTCCACCTATTGGAAGTCCTCATTACTGCAAGTCAATGACAGACCTTTTTACAGGCCTTGTAATAATGACTGTGAATTATGCACCAGTCTCTTCTCCAGTAGAGGTACTGGAGAAGTAATATGTTGGACACCATGCCTGAACACACAACAGATCTCATTATAGGCAGTGAGGTCCATCGGCTGCCATGGATGCCCAGCATCTATCGGATCGTTAATAATTTCCTTGTTATGGTGTTATAACTGGGTAGACGAATGATTAGGTGTAACAGCGTGCAAACACTGATGTGAATGAGACCTTAATTATAGCAGAGCTTTTGGTTCCCCACCGACACCAGCGGCTGGGTACAACTATCTCTACGTAACCAGTAGTTATGTGGTTTTATATAATATATATATATTTTTTTTTTTTTACGGCAAGGGCAAGACTTGTCTCCCTGGTGGCACCACACAAACAGATCTTGTATGTGCAACACTAGACAAAAAAATCTCATGTGTTTTTGATTCCGACTGTAAACTCTTGTTTGTGATTTAATGGATTATGTTATAAAAGCACGGCTTCATTAAAATATTAACTGCATCCAGATTTTTGGCTGACGTTACATATCGCTTGGGATCACGTTCAGGAGTATGTTTGCCGCTGTGATTAGAGCCCATGTTTCATGACTCTGATCAGAATATTAAGGGATTTGGGTTAGTAAACTACTGTTTTGTGGCAATATAATTGTATCCAGCAGCAGCTTCACTTTGATTACCCATGCACTGGAAGTAACAGATGCCGAGTTGGTCAGATAATTCATAGAGCTATTGCAATGTACTAATTAAAGGGTTTTCTCGCTTTTAGCCACTTCTCTAAATCCTGTTCGCTTGAATGGAGAGAGCCATCATTTTCACTTGGATGACATGATCAAAAAATGGAGATTGAAATGATTTGGGTTCTGATGTGCTGTACTTTACCCTTTTTTACTTGTATTTTTCTCCTTTTTTTGCTTTTAAGGGGTATTCCCAAAATTTTGTTTAAAGGATAAAGGATGTGTCTGATCAATGAGGTTCAACTGCTAGGATCATCACTGAGCACCGGGGAGTTCTGTGAAGTGATTGGTGATTGAGCATGCATGTCTACACTCTATTGCTCTGTATGGGACTAACAGAAATATCTGAACTCTCTACTTGGGTGTCTCCATCAGTTCCTTGGCCTTTTGAATGGTGGCATTGGACCCCCATGCTAATGATTGGTGCGGATCCCAGCTGTTGGACCTCCACCGATCAGACACCTATCCTGTGGATAATCGAGAACTTTAAGGGTGTACTCACACGATATTCCTGTGCAGGTTCCATCCAATTCCGAAATGGATAGAACTTGCACAAAAAAAGAACCCATTCATTTGGATGGGTCCATTCACACAAGAAATCTTTTTTTTTTCTTTCACTTTGGCCGATGGACCGTGTTTGCATATTTGCTGCATGTCCCATTTTTGGGCAATTTTTGTTAAAAAAGTTTCAGTTTCTATGGGAGCATACAAAAATTGAAACACACTCACATTCCATGGGATTATATGAACAGGAGAGCTTTAGATGCCTGATTATGTGGTGCAGTGCTTGTGGGCTGGTGTAGCCCAAAACTGTAGAGGCTTAGCCTGGCAGCAGTGATGTTGCTGGGCTTCTGGGTCACCCCTTGTGGGCAGGTGTTGCCATGCAGTGCCACACGAGTAGTGTAGGGACTCGCTAAAGAGGTCACCATGAAATGGCTAGTGAACTTTACCAATTTGACCACAATGTAACTAAGAATCATGTTTATAATTATGTTGAAAAACCACAAATCAATGTGTAACATGCGGAAGAGGTGTAGTGTAATTCTAAATGAATGATGCAAAAGTAAAGCTGATTTCTTCATACATGAAGTGACATACAACAGTCGGAATGACCTAAAAAGATAGAACTCTTCAAGTTTTTACTGCATCTTACAGATGTTGGATGTGGGATGTGGGCACAGGCGTAACTTGAAGCTCCTGGACCCCAATGCAAAACCTGTAACAGGGCCCCCAACTATAATACTTTATTCAAAGTATATGGCTCCCTATATGGAAAAGAGAATGCTCATGGGCCCCCTAAGGCTCCTGGGCCCGGGTGCAACCGCATCCCCTGCGTCCCCTATAGTTACGCCAGTGGATGTGGGTGCTGTTGGTGACACTAGACAACCTAAACTAACATATCTCCGCTACAGTGCAATTGATAACTGAGGATGTGCCGGGATACGTCTTGGCAAAACTGAACTACCAACTTAACATCTGCCATATTACTGGTGTGCCCCACGCCAAACATTTGTTCGGTGCTTTATAAATTTGAAGAGTTCTTTCATCTTTTCTTGTCATTCTGCCTGTTGTGTGTCAATTCATGTGTGAAGAAATCTGATTTACTTCTTGCATCACTGTATAATATGTGCATATGCAGTCCATACCTTTCTCTACTATTTTTGGATTGCTTTAAATCTTAGAATAACCTCTTTAAGGAATTATCCAATATTAGAAAAACCATAGCTGCTTTCATTTAGAAATCCCACTACACCTGTCCATGGGTTGTGTTGGGTATTATAATTCTGCTCCACTAAAATGAATAGGTCTGTGCTTCAAAAACACACACAAACTATGGACATGTTTAGCAAGGTTTTCGAAAGCAAGCCACCATGATTTTCTAATCTTTAACACCCTCTTCAACTCAACCATTCACATGTAGATGTGTATTTATGTAAGGGGGTACGATTTATTGCTGTTTAATAATTGTATGATAATGTTTTCACTGTAATGGTACAGTCTCTTTACGAATGGGTGGGAAGGGAGGAAAGAAGCTGAGCCGAAAGAGACAGGGAGTATCTGAGAAAAGTGCTTGGTGCGGGACAGAGGTTGAAGGAGGAGTCTCTCCTAGTGTACTGCAGAGTTGCAGATACAAGTCTAAGGATGGTTCCCTCCGGGAGAAAGAGATCTAGCCATTGAGAAGCTTGCAGATTCTGCAGAGAGCAGCTAAGCTATAGACCTAGGCGAAAGGGAATCTCTCCTAGTTTGTGCTGCAGTGTAGCAGTCACAGTTCTACGGACAGTGTCACCCAGGAAGAGAGTAATAGGCCGGTCAGAGAAAGTTGAGACTCCTGAAAGGCTAGAGGTGCAGTTTTTCCATTCCCTCCACCGAAACCAACAGGCCTGAAAGCCATCTGGGCATGGAATTGTTACGGGTATCCTGTGCTAATGGACCTAAAGACTGTTTAGTGAGAAAATGATCGTCTATTGCTAGGTCTGGGTAGTTTTACACTCATTTCTTCAGCAGTGCCTTTAATAACCAAAGTTATGCATTCCCTGAAGCGAATATTAAGGAATATATTGTTGGATCCGCTGTAAATGAGGGACCCTGCTGATGCCGTGAAGAGAGTTGTATATTTTTATATATAGAGAAATTCTAATGATGTCATCTCTTCTAGGAAAAAGAACAATGAAGGACAAAAGGAACAAAAAGAAGAAAAAGAAGTTGCTTGAAAGGGCCCAGGAGCAACACAGTGTTTTCCTCGCCACAGACAGGACCAGTCAGTAGAGAGACTTCATTTTTTTTATTTTATTTTTTTTCATTTGCTAAGTGCACAAAGGCTGCTACACGCTCTTGCACACAGATGAACTGCAGAATGGCTGCTTTGACGGTATTGGTTACTAATATTTTGTGAACATATCACAAGCTTATTTGTGTTATTTATACTTTTATTTTTTCGTTTCCTCATCTGAAAAAACGCCAACAGTTGGAAACACTGAGTTGAATCAGTGACCTGGTATAGATGTGTCAAAGACTTTCTCGTTTTTGATTTTGCTTTTTTTTTTTTTTACTAGTTTTTTAATTCAAGGCCTATGATGGAAACCACCAGTATTTTGGATTTGGGACTGTTAATAGGATGCCATGCAGCAAAAAAAAAACAAAAAACAGACTTGTGTAAATTTCTGTAAAGGAACAATACAAAAAAAACTAAACTGTTTGGAAGTAGAAATTTAATTTTTTTAATTTTTTTTAAAGTTTTTATGTTTTCCATATTGTACATTTAAGACAACTGTATTTGAAATCTTTGTTTAGCTGATGTTGGTTCTCGGTACCTATTATAACCAAGCAGTTATGTATTAAAACTGTTGACGCTAATATACAGTACTACAGCGGTAACTGCTTAATGTCCGAAATGGTGTGGCAGTTATACTTTGTACATAGTGCTGAGACGCTACATATAATAAACTTATTTACTGTGTATACATTCTTGTCTTGAATTTATAGGTTATGGGGCAGACTTGATTATCTCCAGCCATTTATTGTAAACGTGTAAACATTTGTACAGTAGACAGTATTGCATGGGATGCCTTGGACCAGTCAGTAAAATTTTATTCTGGGGGCCCACTGAACAGTTACTTATAAATTATCTAAGATTATGTATTCTTCCTAGTAGTATGTATTACAGTGGTTGTACATCACAATTTGGGCAGTTGGGACCCACTCCTAGCTCAGGGCCTACCGAGTGATTCACCTGTTTGCCTATAGCCAGCCAGCGCCTAACAGTAGCAATCATGCCCAGTTTAAAGGTTTTTTTTTGGGAGGGTGTGGGGGGGGGGGGGGCGGTTGAATATTGATGATGTATTCTCAGAATAGGTCTTCCATATCCAATTGGGAAAGTGGGGGAGGGAGGGGGGGGGGGTAGAAGCTTCCTGTACCCCCTTCGATCAGCTGTTTGCAGAAGTTGCACTGGGGTGAGCGCTAATGGACCTAAAGACTGTCCTCCTGGCGCTACTCACAATACCGTTCATTGCATAGTGGTACTACTGGTATTGCAATTGAACCGCATTCTTTTTAATATGACTGTTCTGCACATAGTCCATATGACCAATGAATGTGATGTTACAGGCCAGAGAAATAGCTGCAGTGCAAACCTGAGAGCTTCTTCAGACAGCTGATCTATGTCAATGTCAATGGTCAACCACTTGATGATGGGTGATTTGAATATTTTAGTCTTGGAAAACCCCTTTTACGTTCACTATTGATCCTGTCTAGTGACCTTTTTTTTTTTCTGAAATAGTCCCACTATTGTCCATAGACTGTTTTGGCATTGTAGCTTAGCCCCATTCACTTGGATGTTGGAGTTGCAATACCAGACAGAGCCCATCAATGGGAGTGGTGCTGTCTCAAACGACCCCTTTTTGAAAGCCAAGTATGTCATATATGCAGGTATTGACATAGTTGAGGTTCACTTATCTGATCATTGCTGTAACATTTGCACCTGAAGGTAGTCATATGCACTAGATCACTGTTGCCCAACAGTGATAACCCCTTTTAAAAACATTTTACTAGTGTCTTACGTTGCATATAAGGGACTGGGGCACCAAATTTCAAGGGTAATAAATACAGGTGGATTGACAGAAATGAATAAAGGGGTAATTTATAAAGGACAAGAGGCCCATATATTACTGCTGCATGGGGGCCTGCTACTGTCTGTGCTTGCCTCTACACAGGGATGCTACTTATATTAAAGCAACTTTCTGGTTTCAGGACAACATTCTGTCTGGGACCTGAGCGTGATGGGGTGACATTACCAGTAAGTGATTTTGTTGGCTTTTGTTTTGTTCTGCTACTTTGGGGTCAGTTTGTGGGTGGCCAAGGGGGCTGCTGCCATCTTTAGACTACCTAATCAATCATAATGCATCAGTGGTTAAACTACCAACACACTATACCTGCTGTCATTTCACAGCACTGCTCGTGTGATCATTGCTGGTGAATCACAGGGCAGGGTATAGTGCAGTTAGAAAATGGCGGAGAGACTTGCAACTTGTGGAACCGAACAACAGTCAACAGAGTCAACCACAGGTAATTTACCCCCCGCCCTCCGGTCCTCGGACAGAATTTTGTTCTGTAAGCGGAGGGTCGCTTTAATGCGCTGCGTTCTGGTACTGAAGAAGGGACTCCATACCTGAAACAGGTTAATATTGGCTGTTTTTAACTAATAAAGAAGAAGCTAGTAATTTACTCGTTGCAATATTTCTCTTCATTATAAGAGTTGCCCCTTTAGTCCATGCATTTTAATTTTCCTCCACTCTACATTCTGGTTGGACATTGAGAGTACGCTATAAACATTTGCCACATTCTTTACTGCAGTGAACAGAAGAAGAGCTGCCTAAGGGTAAGTTCACATATAGTAATTTCCACATCAAAACGATCAAAATCTGGATCATTGGTGGTAATATTGACTTGAAAGCAGCTATGGATCCACAGTTGATTTGGGCATGCCACTCCTCTCACCTTGCAATCAGCAGCCCTTCACTGCAGCGCACAGAGCAGTCCTCACCCGGCAATGCTAATAAATGCTGAGGCTGTCGGTCAGGTGACACGTCTACTTCTGCATCACCTGACTGGCAGCTGTAGCAGTTGCTGGGTAAGGGATGTGAGGGCTGCTATGAGGAGTTGCTGATTGCAAGGTGAGAAGAGCGACGGGTGTAAATCAACTGTGGATCCACACCAATTATGTGGATTTTGACTCTGTTTTTGATGCGGAAATACTGCAGATTTTGCTGGAAACTTTTTCTGCACCATAAAATTTGCATAATTTCCTCTTCATGGGAACTTGCGTGTGTATTGTGTCAATTTCTTACGGTGGTCACTTATACCCCAACCTTCTGGCCTGAACTTATGTGCCCCTGTGTAGGAGTGCAACCATAGTGGCTGCAGATGGTGCGGTTCCACCCAGGCCTTGGAGCTTTAAGGGACTTATAAGATCTCTTCCATGCCATATGAGACCAGTATTTATAATTGTGCCCTGTTGTAGATTTTGCATTGGGGCCCAGTAGCTTCAAGTTACACCTCTACCCCTATGTTTCCTAGTGGGAATTGCTAAGGATCTGAAAACTATTCATAAATGGCAAAGAGGAAAAAAAAAATCAAGTTTATGGGCAACATAATCTTCAAAACTTGATTACTTTTTTTTTTTTTTAACTTTTCCTCCCATTCTTTTTGAACTCTGCTGCCCATCTATGGAGTGAGGCTAGCCGGTCGCATGGAATCCGATTCTGCAGCTCGGGATTAATTTACATGGATTTGGTTGTGCCTTGTGAGGACAAGTAATATGGGAATCATTACATATGGCAAGTGGAAGAAGAGGGAAAGCATTCCTCGTTCCTATATGATCATTATACGGAGACATTTTTGCATCTGTTCTTAATATCTATCTTCGCGTCTTGCATGCATTGTTTTAAGAAATCTCTTTAAATTCCGCAGTCGTACTGCTGTAGATTGTTATCAGCTGTTCTTTTTACAAGGCTGCACTTTTGGATTATTCTTATAGTCAATCAATGACTTTCTGGCTAACATTTGATATTGTTCATAATACCACCTCCGTTATTTCAGCGTCAATGATGTCTACATTTTCTTGACTTTCTCAAAGGTTTTTTTTTTTAATGGAACTCTTGCCGTTTAACAATAAATCTAGATGTGGTTTCCATTTAGTCGTTATTTGTCGGCTTCGTTTAAGGTAAATACACTCCAAACAGACGTACTTACAGGGCTTAAGGCATAAATATCAACACGTGAAATGGCCAAAACAGACCTTTAAATTCATTATAAACAGATTCACTTTTGCTTGCGTTTCAGTCGGATACATAAATAACATTGCTTGTCAGATTGAAATACATTACGTGTCTTGGAGGGATAAAAAGTTGTTGCTCGGCTGCAATTGAGAAAAAGAAAGGCTTCTAACCCGCTCTCCACAAAAAAGTGTATTTTATTTAATTTTTTTTTTGTATCTGGTCTAGTGCAGAACTTGTGCGCTGGTTGTGTCTTTGGTGACTGGTTACATAGTAAGAGACACAAGACCCTCAAATCCAGCATATTCACTGCAGCCCGGGCATAGCTATACAGTACTGCCCAAATTAATAGCGCAATCTTACATTTTCATATTGATATACAGTGGTCTCCATATATCAAAACTGTCAAAGTCTAGGGGTTTGTTGATCGAATAATAACTCCACAGTGCCACCTATTGGAAGGCAGCATTACTTCACGTTAGACTCTTTATACAAGCCTTGTAACAATGACTGAAAATTAATTTTATTTTCATATTACCCATGAATGGCCTTTTGAGTCTCCTCACTCACCCTCTAGGTGCTCTCCCTAAGGATAAAAGATAGAGATTAGAGATGAGCGAGCGTACTCGGAAAAGCACTACTCGCTCCAGTAATTTGCTTTATCCGAGTGTCGCTGTGCTCGTCCCTGAAGATTCGGGTGCCGCTGCGGCTGACAGGTGAGTCGCAGGGGAGAGCGGGCGGGAGAGAGGGAGAGAAAGATCTCCCCTCCGTTCCTCCCCGCTCTCCCCTGCAGCTCCCCGCTCCGTGCCGGCACCCGAATCTTCAGACCCGAGCACAGCGATACTCGGATAAAGCAAATTACTCGAGCGAGTAGTGCTTTTCCGAGTACGCTCGCTCATCTCTAATAGAGATCTGTTGACATGGGAGAATCACAATGGAAACATTCTACATGAATTTTGCCTCTAAAATCTTTGCTTTTTGCGATGTAGATTGTGTTACAACCAAATGCGAATTTGACCAGGGCAAAATCTGAGTGCAAAACCTTGAGGCAGAAACTACGTGGAAATGAAAAAGTGACATGAAACCTCTTAATGGAGATACAAGATTTTTTTCTCTTCAAAATTCTGCATGCAGATTCTGTCCATTTACAGAATCTGCAAGAAAATCCATGCTAAAAAAAAGGTGGATTTTAGAGGCGGAATTTTTCTATGATGAATTCCGCTGTGTGAACATACCCTATTGTTTTGTTTTCCCACTTTGTTGCCCATAGCAAAATTTCATGATGTAGCCGTTTCAGAAATGAAAGTTCGATTGGTTGCTACAAAGTTTTTCTGTTAGACTGTTTTGATAAATGAGGCCCAGTATGTTTTATTTGTATTTTTGTTGTACAACATGTTGATGGGTGCCCCAGTAGGTGAGTTACTTACTGTATAGTCCGCCCACAGATTCTGGGTGGTAAAGCGTTACTGCACAGGATTTGCCTCTTCATGTTGTGGCTTGACTGGTCTGCTGTACAACATTGTTGGCGACTTGTTTCAACTTTTGTAAAAATGGGCAGAAAGTGTTATCTTTCAGCTCGTAAACAGGGTGAAATTGCAATGTTTCAAAATGCTTCAAAACCCAATTTGAAATTGTATTCTTTAAAGGGATTTTCCCACTCAATTTCTTGCCTTCCCTCTATATGACCTCATCCAACATCCTATATCCCCTAAAGTACAGTTGGCACTTTTATTTTACCCTCTACACTCTCTGTAGGCATGGCCGCCTCACTTCAGCCACAGGGATAATCACCAACGATTGGCTGTGCCTGCCCATGTGCTGTTACTGTATACTCAGAGAGCTAGCTATTACTAACACATAGGGGAATTTATACAAAGCATGCACAAATACTGATGCGGAGTGGTATGTGCGGGTACACTTCTGAATCGCACATGCGCAAAACGTGGCAATATCTACAATACATCCACCCAGACAATGAATGCTATGTCACTAGTGACGCACCATACATTGCCCTGTCTAAAAGTAATCTGGCGAACATGTACACTATGTTGGCGGAAATAAAGAAAACGTCCTGGAGGTTCATCACGGGACTGCAACACTAACCTCTGCAGGCACATAAATTCAGGTAGGACAATGTACTGAACAGTTTGTGGTGGTATTATAACTTTTGTATTGAGGAAATGTTTATGGAAGTTGGACAACCCCTTTAAAATAATTGGCGGTGTCCCAGACAAAAAAGGAACTGGATTTGGGTTAGGACTTGTCGGTGAACAGAGAGAAGGTGCTATGGAAGCAAATCAATCCCAACCCCTAGGGGTGACCAATTACTCTTAAAACTGTGTTAGAAAAAATAGGAGGGTATGCTCCAAACTTTTGAAGCTGCAAATGGAACAAAGGGGTGTGAAGTTAAGCTGTAGGACTGTGAGGCAGTGACTATGATGCAGGCTACCAAGCTTATCCATCCAGGAAGTAGCAGATTTTGACTCCATAAATGAAGACTAAACTCCTTACTCGGGCTAAGCAATTTAAGACTTGGAAAGAGTGTGCTTCTCTGATGAGTCAACAATTGAAATGATGGGTGATCACTGCTTGTATGAAAGGAAGAACCTGGGCCCAGAATTCCTAGAGGACAGTGTTGTTCAAAAAGTTTAACATCCAGACAAACTGATGATCTGGGATGCCTTCTCAGATGGAGCCATTGCCACACAACAAAAAGTGCGATACGTGTGTTTAACAAATCTATACTTCCTGGATCCAGAGATGCTCCTGTGGTTCAACAATAGTCCGGGCATGAGCCAAATCGAGAACATTTGGTGCAGCCTTAAAAACTAAATTAATGCAGAAAAGCCAGCAGCCAACAAAGTTAAACTATTTGAGAGGCTGTTGAAAGTCTGGTTAAGCAATTCTGCAGTCAAGGACATGATTATGATATCCTTTTGAAGAATGCCAGACTGGGTGATGGCACCATTAAAAGCCAAAGTGAGGCACTCGGAGTATTGCAGTATGTTGTTTGCATACAGTATTTAGCGAATTTTTTACTTTGTTTTTAAATTCTCTTCTGACTAAAAATTAAGAAAATACTGCAAAATGCACTTATTTGGCCAGTACTGTTGGTGTTGCACATTAAGCAGTTGTATTTAGGGACATCCAAAGACCCCTCTATGGTATAAAACACTGATTTTAAATGACACATGGTAGATGCAGGACGAGGGCCCAGAAGCCTCGAGTTGGATGATCGTTACACTGACCAGAAGGCTCTTAAGTGCAATTGTTTTCTGAATATACTATATAGCATTACTTTTTTTTTTTACCTTTGCTTTACAGGTTGTCCAGGCAGTGGGTGGTGATGCTGTGTGGAGTCACTATAGCAGGCTTTTGTGGTTGGCTGCAGGAGTGACTGTCTTTGTAGCTGTCAGCTACAAGGAAAAGGACTATTCTACAGTTTTAATGTTTTTGCTTTGTACAGGAAATGCCAATGTTTTATGTATATTTTGTTGCAATTTGTGCTGTTGCCACTAGATTGTTCTGTTGCAGCAAGGTTATATAAGACTGTGCTGACTGAAGGAAATGCAGCCAGACTGCGACTGCAACCACATGGAGCACTAAGAAAGCCACTACACTCCGAGAGGGAACTAGGTCCAGATTGAACCACTGTAAAATCAACCGTTGGGCTTAGGGAGTGAAAGGCAGCAGAGAGGTTTGGTGCCAATAGCAGAAAAGTGCAGAATTGTTTATGGTGCTTGTTGGTGTTGCCATTGGCTTGATGACATCCAGGCATGGGACTTATACCAATTAGGAGTTTGGTGTACTTTATATGCGGCAATGGCCTACATTTCTACAGAAATGGATCAAAATAGGGAAATATGATCGTGGTCTGTGAAAAGTTGCGCAGACAGTCACCAGGAGTGTTTGGCCGAAAGAGGGAGGTAACTCTGTTACTGAACGAGTCCAAGTTATCATGGAAGCAGATGAGGAACCACTTTTTCACAGTTTTATAAGTGAAGCTGCATGCAGAGCCATATCTGTGTATATAGTCTGGCTATCTTGCCTTTTCTAGGCCTCCAGCTCCACAACAGCACTTTTGTCTCCCTCTTTTAAAATGGCTGACAAATGAGTTGAAGAACATGAGAAGCATCTGCCTATTGGTTTACCCCAGTGTCTTTTATGTGGATAGTAACATAAAAAAATAAAAATCCCACAAAAATATTTTAATCTGATTCAAAGGTTTTTTTTTACATTACAAAAATGAGGAAATGGGTTACTATAAAAGAAAACAAAAAAAAAACTAAGCCATAGTCTGATCCACCCCAACCCTCATTCCCCAGTGCAGTAGCCCTGGTCCCTGCTGTTCTAGTCCTAGAAGAAGAAGCTGCAGTGGTTATGTGCCATTCATTGTACACATGACCACTTCGCCAATCATGTGACCACAGACATCCGTGAGTAGCTGAAGGGGCCAGTGTATAATGAATGGCACGTGACCTCTACAGCTTCTTCTGGGATCGGAGTGGTGGAGACCAGGGGGACATCTAGGGAACTTAAAATGGCCATAGTAAAAAAAAAGGTTGGTTCAAATTATTTTCAGAGGTTGGTTCTGAGTTTTGAGATATCATCCCTCCATTGCTTGTTTCCCTGAGCCAGGATGAGCTGAGTGCACAATTCTACTAGCAAAGCTCATTACTGTGCTATATACGAAGTAGAGAGGGATGTTTAAATTATGCCATGTAGCCAACTGCCTTCTGTAATAAAAGGTCCCCCACCACAGCCTGCAACTGCTCCCTGAACCTGCGGTTGAGCGGGTCTGTAACAAGTGCTCAATATTGTATCAACTCTTATTCAACTGTAGTGAGTCTACTTGAATACAGTCAATCTAGGTGTTGACTTCAGCCCTGTCTGACCAGATCGTCCCATGACCTGACCGACCTACCAGGATTTCTCCCTGTAGAGCTTATGGTCATTAGTAGATTAGCGGAGGTGCAATGCCAAGGTTCTTTACCGATCAGCTATTCACCTGACCAGTTCACTTATGTGATTAACTGAATTTGGCAGGAAGCAGACAGTTCTTTTATTACTGTGACCAGGCTTGGTACTGCAGGCCAAATTACCAATTAAATGAATAGGAACATTCAATACCAAGCCTGACCACTGCAGTAAGAACAGAACTGTCGGTTTCCTACAGAAATCGGCTCAGAGTACGAGTATGCCGGACTGGCAAACAGCTGATCGGCAAAGGGGTCCAAGGCAACAGACCCCTGCTATTCTGCTATTAATGACTGATCCTGAAGATAGGCCATCAATAGTTTACACCTGGACAGCCCCTTTAATAACAAACTCGTCCATATAAATGAATCAGTACCCATATCAATATACACAAGTATTAATTTGTACCAGCTGTACCTTTATGGCCGCCCAAGTTATTTTACTATGGCCCAAATACAGTAATTCTTTTCACTGATCCACACAGTCCAATACAATGCTATTGTTACGACAAATGGGCATGCTGAAGTTTACTTATTCGATGTTTGTGAAGACTGCCATACTGGTGATCCAATACTTTCAATCAGCATCACCCATTGAATCAGCAACACGAAGACTCCAACTGGTTGACAGTCATTCTTCCTTCTGACAATCGGTCATATTAGGTTCTACCTCCCTTCAGACTGGGAAGAGTGCCATGCGCCAGATTCAGGCACATGGCAATGAGGCACATGGAAGCGCCAGAAGATTAATAGTGCAGTTAATGTCACCATATAAAAAGAATTGTGGACTCGTGTTCATTTCCAGGACTGCTCTTGGCACTTATTTCCGCTCTGTGTTGCCCCAAAAGGACTGCAAAGTAATTTTTGTCTCCCCCAATGCATATCCATGCTAAAATGTTATTTCCCTAACGTCAAAATGTTTTAATTTTAAAGTCAATTTTAAAGAGGTGCTACTGTGGCTGTCAAAGGGGACCTGATGCCAGAGTGTGGTGGCCGGAGCTGGGAAGCTGCTTCTGAGAAGGTGCAGCAGTCTGCAAAGGACTGAGGAGAATGAAGGTTGCCTGTGGACTGGAACCACCTTAGAGAGACTGTGCTACGCCCCAACCAGGAGGAGTATCAGGACTGCAACAAGAATTCTGGAAACCATGGTCAAGGAACGCTCCTGACTCTAGATTAGCTAGAGTTGGTTGAAGTCAGTACTCCCACACAACATATGTAAGTGAGGAAGGCCTCAAATGGACTGTAGGTGTGCAAATTGTTAGGGATGAAGTCCAAATAACTAAAAGGACTGTTGCATAGAACGTGAACTGCTTTGGTGCTTGTAGTTATGAACTAAGCTAGGGAATGGGAACCAAGCCTACATAATCAAAACATATTGGCTGGGGTTGGGTACTGTGTCTCACGTAGACCCTGTTGCTAGTAATAGAGTGTTAGCCTCTTAAAGTATGGACAGTATGATCTATATTTCTGTTTAACTAAATTGATTTTTTACAGCATTATTTATACTGTTTTCCACATTATTGTTGTTTTTGTACTGTTAATAGAGTATTAATAACCCTAGAATTTAGCTAGCTGTAGTTAGTTAGCTGTAGAAAATCTACAATGAAAGGTAAACAGTTTTTTTTGTGTTTTAACCTTGCTCATTTTCGTTCCTTTGTTTGCAAATAAATATTGCATATTTTGGTAACTTCATCTGCTGCATAATATCCTTAATTTGCATTGTGATACTATCACCCGTGACATTTCCACTTCCTAGCCCTTCTAGGTAGAATGGTAGACATTTAATGTGTACCTCAGAGCTGCAGCTCATTCTGAACCCCTAGATTCGCTGGTGCACTATAAGTATTACATTACACTTCCACTGTCTATAACACCATTTCCTCTCTCTACCTATAACTGAACCTCTCAAAAACTGACCTACTGGTGTTTCCGCCATCTACTAACCAACCTCATCCTGACATCTCCATCTCAGTATGGAGCACCACAACTCTCAGACAGCACGCCCGCTGCCTTGGGGTTATATTCAACTCCGATCTCTCCTTTACCCCCTACATCCTATCCCTTGCCCAAACATGTCACCTACACCTTAAGAACATCGCAAGAACCTGCCTTTTTCTCACCATGGACACGCAAAAAGCCCTCACTATTGCCTTCATCCACTCATGGCCCGATTACTGCAACTCGCTGCTGATCGGCCCCCTCCACACCAGACTCTCCCCTTTCCAATCCATCCTGAATGCGGCAGCCAGGCTCATCTTCCTGCCAGCCTATACTCAGTCGTCTCTGCCCTGTGCCAGTCACTGCATTGGGTGCCCGTCAAATATAGAATTCAATTCAAACTCGCCACCTTCATCCACAAAGCTCTCGATAGCACCACATCGCCCTACATTGCTTTGCTCATCTCAATCCACCACCCAGCCCGGGCCCTCTGCTCCGCTAACGAAATCAGATTAAGTGCCCCTTTAATTCAAACCTCTCATTCCCGCCTCCAAAACTTCTTCAGAAGCAGCACCAGTTCTCTGGAATGCTCAACCCAAAACTATCCGGGCAATCCCTGACACGCACAACTTCAGATGTGCTCTAAAAATGCAACTCTTTAGTGAGGCCTACCATATCTCCTAAACCAAACCCCTCTATTCCACCTGATACCATGCTCCCTGTCCTACTGACTGCAATCCCTGCTAGCTGCCATCAACCGCCCCCCTGCAGTCATACTGATTCAGCCACTACACGGCTTAAATCTGACCATTGTCTGTGTATAGTATCCCTCACTCTCCACCTCGCCATACTGTACACATCTCCAGCCCCTTTACCTTCTGTATCACCCCACTATCTGTAGTATGTAAGCTCGTTGGAGCAGGACCCTCACCCCTACTGTCTCCATCAACTGATTACTACATTTAACCGTAGTTTTGTTCGTGCTCCCCCTGTCCTGTATGCGCTGCGGAATATGTTGGCGCTATACAAATAAAGATTATTATTTCTAGACTATTTAGCAACAATCCGCTGGTTATACGATTACAGGACTTAGCGTTTATTTCCTATGACATTAAAATACACGAGAGAAAAAAACATATTCATTAATTAAATTCTTCCACTATCCATAATTATGAACGTTAAAGTGCAAGTAATTCTGTTTGTTGGCAGAAATGAGATTTATACTAACTGGAAACATGGGGTAAAGGTGATATCAATAATTTTCCACAGCTAGTAAAACAATTAGCTAAAAACTATTAATATACATAATGGCGTGCAAAACTATTTTCACATTGTAGGCATATTCTGTCCTATAGCGATTACACAGATATTCATCTGGAATACAGACCTGCCGACTACTGATAAGCGCAGATTGAAAACGCTATATAAATATGCAATTATCACGCATTATCTCCATAAAACAAAGCGACAAATGTGATTTTCCAGTGTTGTTTATAATTCACACCACTATTCTGCCAGCTGGAATGTGACTAGAAAGCACAGTATGTGATACAAGTGCAATATATGGTCAAAGTATGTGAACACTGCAAGATCACATCTGTGTAATGTACATGTGTGTGTTTGATTAACTATTTCATTCTAAAAACCATGGATATTAATATAGAACCTCCAATTTTAACCCCTTTAGAGGGGTTGTCCAGTTTTCAACCTAACAGCAGGATAAGTAATTGTAGTGGCCAGCGGGTCCTACAGAACACTCACGGCACACTTGTCCTGTCTCACCTGTCTGCATGCCATCCATGGATACAGAGGGTGCAGTCTGTGGGAGAGACCCAGTCTCCCCTTCTGCTGTAAGCCTAGAGATCAACCCTGGTGTCAGCTGGTCTCTCATTGGCTGACAGGTTTAATGTTACTGGTGCAGAGTCCAAGGGCGAGGAAGCAGCTTTACAAGTCCCTATGCAGGAGGAGGAGTCAAGAAAGTGCAGGAATGAAAGAGAGATTATAAAAAGGAGTGACCATGAGCAGTTGGTTCAGACTCAGCCAGGTGTGAGTAAGGAGAGTTTGCAGTTTAGTTTTCGGAGAGGAGGAGCCAGTTTAATCATGTTTGTCACATGAGGTAGAGTGAGGTGTAAAAACCCACTCCCTTGGCATCTTGCAGCAGGGAAAAAGAAGAGCCTTTCTGAGGTCCATCTTCCACAAATGGTGAGTTATATAGCTACCCAGTGAAATCAAAGCCAGGATTAGCCCTCAGCCATGTGTCCCTCTGCTTCATAAATCCTTCAGTCAAATCAATTCAATTATTCATCTAAATTCACTGGTGGCAAAAATTATGTAATTAAGCAATATCCAGAAAAGGAAGTGAGAGAGTGTTGAAGTTAGAGTTCATTCCTTACTGTTGTATTAAAATTGCCTGCTTGCTGTTGCATCTTAGTAGTTAGTAAATCTGCACTCTCAGATTACCAAACTACCACTGGACTTGTCTCCGTTATTTCTGCAGCTTATCATCCTGAGTGTCCAATTAGAGAGTTGGCGTCATTTGACAACGACTAGACCTCCAGCCATATGGACAGTAAGTTCATTGGGGTGTTACATCATCAATAGAAAATTAACGAGGATCCATTGCCAGGGACCCCCATGAATAAGCTGTTCTCTGGGCCAGTGTGCTTGTGCATTGAACTGATTTCTTCAGGAAGCAGACAGCTTTGTTCTCACTGCCCAAGTGACCAAGCCTGTTTGCGCCTTAATGACCAGGCCAAATTTTGGAAATCTAATGTGTCAATTTAACATAGAATAACTCCGTAAAGGTTTTGCATAACCAAGTGATTCTGAACTTTGTTTTTTCGCTAAATATTGTACTTCATTTAGGTGGTAAAAATAGACCAATAGAATGTGTATATTTATTAAAAGTGCCAAAATTAGGGAAATTTTGAAAAATTTTCAATTGCAATATCTCAAATATGTGTAAACATACTGTACAAATTTTTGCTAAGATATATATTTCCATCTATTTACTTTATTCTAGATGCACATTTGAAACACTTTATTTTTTATTTAACCATTTAGGAGACGCACAAATTTAACATTACTTATCAACATTTTGAGGAACACTTTGTTCAAGTCACCAAGCCAAGATTGCAAAGGCTCATAGATGTTAGAATGATAGATACCCCCACAAATGACCCAATTTTGAAAACTACACTGCTTTAGTATATTCACTGAGGGGTGTCAGGAGTATTTTGACCCCACAGTTTTTTTCAGAAGTTAATGCAATTCAGAGGGGAAAAAATAAAATTTCATATTTTTACAAATATATCATTTTAAAGGCAGTTTCTTTTTCAATAGTGCGCATGAAAATGGGAATTTACATCCCAAAATGGATACCCCTGTTTGTCTTGTGTTTAGAAACATAGTCATTGTGGCCCTAATCTTATGTCTGTATGCACAATGGGGCCCAAACCAAAAGGAGCAGCCGGTGACTTTCAGAACAGACATTTTGCTTGAAGGTGATTTAGGCCCCGTTGCACACTTGTAGAGCCCTTGAGCGGCCAACACGACAGAGAACGCCCACAAATGACCCTATTTTGAAAACTAGATTTTAATTTTTTGGCAATTGTGTCATTTTAAAATGGGGACACTAACTTCACCTTTATGTATATGGACAATAGAGACACTCGTCCAATGGATTTATCCACACCGTTGCGGCAGTTGGCTGACTGTATTGACCCATTCCCTGAAGGGTAGGACGGCACCTCCATGATTTGGAAGTGAGTAGTTTTATGCATGCTAGTCCTTCCCTTTGCTTGTCCTAGGTTATCCATTCTTGGGGGAGCAGCGCTACACCCACTGGATACACTACTGAGATGGAAGCACGGGCTCATCAAATTCCAACCATCAGAAGAGTAATGTGGTGTTAGGAGGCGTTGTGGACTTGTGTTCATTTCCAGGACTGTTCTTGGGACTTATTTTTGCCCTATTGTTGCCCAAAAAGGACTCCAAAGTAATTTTTGTCTACCCTAATGCATATCCATGCGAAAATGTTATTTCCCTAATCAGAGGCGTAACTTGAAGCTCTTGGGCCCCAATGCAAAATCAGTAACAGGGCCCCAGCTATAATGCTTTATTCATAGTACTGAGCTCCCTATATGGAGAAGAGAGGTCTTATGGGCCCCCTAAGGCTCCTGGGCCCGGGTGCAACCGCATCCCCTGCATCCTCTATAGTTACGCCCCTGTCCTTAATGACAAAATGTTTTAATTTTAAAGTCATTACTCATGTTTAAGTAATGTCATATATATGCAAATGTACTGGAGAATTGAGAAGGGTAATTCTAACAGACAGTGCTTGTGAAGAATATAAATGTGTATTGAATGGCATGTTTTGAGTGAGTGAGATAGAAGGTCTAATTGTTTCAGCCTACTAATGCAATTGCTCCAGAGTCAACTAAGTGTCTTGTCTGTCCCAGGAGACACAGCCTTATTGTCATAGCTAGTCAACTCAGTTGGGGGTATTGACTTAAGCTACCACCCATCAGGATTCAGAGGGAAGTGAAGATCATGCCACTTGCCATCATTTAAAAAAAAAAAATCTTCTAGTCAACCTTTTTTCTATCTGTGTGTCAGTTTACAGTGATGTATCTCAATTTTAGTCTATGGGGAGAAGAATTATGAATGAGCCCCATAGCCATGCTAGTGAATCCTAAAGTTCTACTCAGCCTAGCAATACTTGTTCTTGTGACTGGCCAGTCCATTTCTCTGCATGCTGTCATAAATTTCAGCTGCACACCGAAAGTGAAATCCCAGGTAGCCTGAGTACGCAGAGATGGGTTAACCAGAAGGGTGAAAACATAGTGTAGCAGTTTTGCTGTACACTCTTCTAGACTGCGATAGATAGTTCTCTTGTGATAATAAGTCAGTGCTCTGAGGAATTCCAGTTCCGGATTTTTACACTCCCTTTTAAGGAGATGCTAGGGTTGGCTTTTCTTACGTAGGGGGGAACTGTAGTGTCCCAGAGTTTTGGGGTCCCCTTCATCACCTCAAAATACATGTTTCATATTTGTTTTGTGCACTGTCATATTTGTAGGATGCATCAGTTGTGTAATGCATGGCAGCAGGCATGAAAGAGTTAATGTCTGGTCATGTCTGGAAAATGTATTGTTTTGTCCCTCGTGTTGTATAAAAGAGTGGTCACATGATTAGGTAAAAGAAGTAGTAGGGAGAAGAAGTGGTAAGAGAAGAAGAAAGAGGAAGTCAGATGAGACACTCAGTATGGAAGAGTCCGAGAGGTGGTGCCCTGCTCCCGCTTGGGCCTAGCCCTTCTGGAGGAAACTCCCTAGGGCCACTATCCAGGAAAAGAGTGAATACGCCTGGACCGTAAAAGATGCGTGGGAGACGCATGAGTCTGGAGAAGAAGAAAAACCTCTAGGAAGCGAGAGATGTGTGAGTGACTGTCAGTGGAGAGAGAAAGTCATTGGGAAAAAAGGGTCCGATAGGTAACTAGGGCTGCGGCTGAGTAATCCCCTGGGAAGCCTCCCTGTTGCAGCACTATTGCTAAGGAGTGTTGTTCTGTATTAAGACTGTTACATTATTCTATTGCCATGAAGAGAAGTTAAGTAAACCGGTAGAACTGAAAGTTCCTGGTTCCTACTCAAAAAAGTATACTTTGTGTGTGGACTATTTTATTCCCGGAATGGATGTTGGAGTGATCCACTGCAGGGGACGGAACATTGGCGTCATGAGTGACAAGTACTGGACTACAGGTAACCATGGTTGCTATGCCCGTGATCTCCCTCAGCAGTAATGAGGTCGGGTCCCGAGCTACCCCCAGGGGAAGAGACGGTAGAGCCCCGTGACAAGGCTAACACTCTACCCCCCTGTCTCCTTGGCTGAGGGCTTGCTCCTCAGATGCTGTATTTGTACCCTGATAGCAAGTTGCACTGGAGATTCTCGGGCACAACTCCCATGGCACAACACACGGTCACCCCATCCATGCACTCAGTGATATGTGTGACACCACATATTTAAAGTCCTATTCTTGCACATGAAGCGCATGAAAATAGGACCTGCTTCAGTTCTTCTGTCTTGTGCAATCAGTGAGAGAAGTAAATCATTCATGTAAATTAATCCCATAAAGAATAATGGGTTAATACATCGTGCGGGTTCTGTGCGTCTCTCAAACGCCCATGTAAATAATCCCTTATTGCGCTTTTTTGGGGGGATGGAGGTGAAATTAACAAAAAGAAAGCACTTTGGGTCTCTGCTTCTTGTCTTTTTTTTTTAAATAGCATTTGCCATGCAGTAAAAGGTTTGTTCAGTTTATGGTGTGGGCTGCTACGGATCTGGCGATATCAAACATTTTTTAGTTTCCTTTTTTTTGCAAAAAAAGAGAGGAGTGCACAAAATTTTTATTTTGCTAACTTTTAAAGAAAATGTCCTCATATGGTACTTGAACCTGCAATACCGGCTTTGCCCTTCTGGTAGTTGATTAATGGCCTCATAGAAATACATGGTCACAAACACAAGACAGCGATCCTACTGCAATCTCCTCTGACCTCACCATAAGCATGTTCCTTTGAGTCCTCTCGTGGGAGCAGGGATATATTACCCCAGACATCTCCGGCAATGCTTATTTTGCAGGAAACAATACGCTCAAGCTACTGTAGTTACAATCCAACCTGCCCGATTCCTTGGACAGCAGAGATGGACTTCTGGTCAATTGCAGACATGACTCTAATCCCATGTCTATGGCCACTTCTAGTTTGCTAAGTTTTTGTGTCTGAGCTTAGCTGCTATAAGGCAGAAAACTGCTATAACACATGGTACTATGTAATATTTCTGTATTAATGGTGGTCCTGAGGATCATCACTACAAGAAAACGAGTGAAAATGCACTTTACCTATTTAATACTTCACTTACACTAGCAATAACAAAACCACATGTTATCCATGAGATTTTTTTTCAAGCAAGCTGTGAAGGATGGAGTACAGAACCGATGAACAAAACTCATCGTGATGAAATGCTGCACACTTTTTTAGCATTAAAGGGTATTCCCATCCTGGAAATCTTATTTAAATGAATTCGAAATCGCACCCACTCACCCATAAGATGTATATTTCAAAAATGCTCCGTTCTCCAGATATTGATTCCTTTGTCCTCTGGTAGTTAACTGCTCATTGCCAGGGAAACAGACCACCTCTATGGAAAGAACGCATAAAGCACAATGGTAGTGGGTGACCGGGCCAAAAGATAGTGCTCATGCGCTCCTGAGATCCCAGCCACCAGATTAAAGATAGCTTTACATGGGGTAAGTAAATCAGGCAAACACTGAGGGAGAAATTACTCACTCAGCTAAACTAAAAACCAAACAACTATCAGCACATGCACAGATGCAATCCTTCATTTATGAATGACTGCCTGTTTACAGTGAATAGAGACGGGCAGTCGGATGCAATCTACAGCCCACTCAGCCTCTATTCACAGAATGACGATCGCACCTGTGTAGTAAGCACAGAAGCAATAGTCGTTGGGACAGCTCTCAGGCCTTTCTGCGCCCAACGACCATCCCGTGTAAACCCAGCTTCAGGTGAAAGAAGTGTGCAAGCACTGGTCTCCTCTGATATTTCTTTCCATAGAAGAGGTGGGCTGCTTCCCTGGCAATGAGCAGTAAACAACCAGAGGACAGAAGAATCAATAGCTGCAATATCTGGAGAATGGAGCATTTTAGAAATAGACATCTTAAGATGCATTGGAGAAGAAAGCCTGCAAGGCTGTAGGAGAAAGCAGCACATGACAGGGTTAATGGAGAAGGAGGAAGGGGTTAACAAGTAGGAGGGAAACCAGGAAAAAGGGGGGTGGGTGGAAGAAGGGGATAAAAAAGTGCGTGAAAAAGGAGAAACCACATCCAGGAGCAAATGGCAGAGAGAGAAGAAGCAGGATAGACAGCAGGACAGAAAGGAAGTCCCACCCGCCTGCTCTATTGGAATTGGTTGGGATGTTTATCATGTGAACCAGAGAGCCAATTCGTGATATTGTCATGGCAACAGTTAAGGGGGGGGGTCATTTGGAGTCAGCATAAACGTGGCGTGGGGGGGGGGGGGAGGCAGGGCTGGTTAGCTACCTTCCCTCTCTTATTGATTGTTTGGTAGGTCTGCCACCTTTTGGCTCTGTCAGGCCGGAGCCCCTGCAGAGATGGTGGTAGTATCTAGCCTTGCAATGGCTAGTGGGTCTCTGAGTCAGGAGGTAGGTGACTAGAGGCAATTTGGCAAGTTTGGGTCTCCCGAGTTGGCGTGCGGGAGACAGTACAAATATTTCTCTGGTTGGTGAGGTGACAGAATTGCTTGGGTCTCTAAGGACTCTCCCCCGTGTGTGTGTGTGGAGGGGGGGGGGGGGGGTTGAAAATGGTGTGTTTTTTACGGAAATGTTAAATTTTGTGGTAAAATGGCTTCTGTGGCCAATTCATCCAAAAGTAAGGTGTTGTGTGGTTAATTGCGTCAGATGGTAAGTGGGGAGGGGGGTTTTGGCTGCAACAGGAATGAATCTGTTATACCTGGGTCATGGATAAGTGCATTGTGTTGTGATTTTGAACACAGTGAAATAAGACCTCCAAGATGGAAATACCTATTAAGGGTATACACACACAGCAGAATCCCTCCTGGGCCCGAATGCAAAACATTCTACAGGGTCTCTTCCACGTGTGCAATGGGCCATTTGTGATAATGGTGTCTTACTATGTAGCAAATGAGCCTTTTGGTTGCCTTCGGCAACATTGACGACCTCTGTCCCTTTTTTTTGTACCATTGCTTAGCGAAGACTTGTGAAAAATTGGATGCACATGGATGTCATCCGTGTGCACTCCATTTTTTTGTCAACCTATTGACTTGAATGGGTAACTAACATCTGAGAAATTGGAAAAGAATGCGACATGATGCTAATGAATAGTTAATCAAAACAGTTGCTAAAGGGTACAAATGACTGTTTTACACAGAATTATTATTCACTTATTCAATTTTACAAACACTAAACCAATTGTTCGTAGCATTTACACAAGGTGAAATATCGTTCGTTGACTAGTTTACGGGGCGTAAGGTTCTGTGGTGGGCATGTATTTGACATTTGGTTACCCAGTCCAATGAATTCACATAAATACAAGGAAGTAATCTAGGAGGAAACACTTGCAGTCTCTGGTGGTGACTGTTCTTTCAAAGACCCGTAGGGAATATTAAGTGTTCGAGGATTGAGTGCACATATTTGTGTTTTTGGGAACAAATGAATGTTAAGTGGGAGGACAAAATGTTCAAAAAAGGTGGGAGCCAATCAGTGATTGGTGGGAGGCACCCGCCAAACAATTGTACACCTCCCTGCAAAGTTGTTGGCTAGTTGTTGAAAGACAACAATTACCTGTTTATAGATGATCAGATGATATCAGACAATGTTTACCAGATGATAGTAAATCAAACAGCGACTATTTTGAGGTGAGCTGAAATGCAGCCGCTAGTGAACAAATTCTTGCTTGTCACATGGTTGGTGGCCGTGCTTACACGGAAACACTGTTGCCTTTTGAGTGAAAACTCAGAGGATAGTTGTTTTGTGTAAATCTAGCCTAGGGACAGTGGTGAATTGTGGATTGCTCGATCACCATCTGTGCGGATGATCCGTGGTAAAACGCGGGCGTTGAAAGGAATGTATTTTCAATGTTATCCATTGATGTCAATGGAAGTGTCCAATAAACATTACGTATGGACTGCGGGTACCCGCGTCATTGCTAAGTGACGACGCGGAAAATGCAAACAAAAAAAACCCTGTTCTGCGCTTTACCTCCAACAAGCCTCCACGGTCATCTGCAATACAGTAAAGTGCCATATGCAGGGTCACAGGCCAGACTCACAGCTGGAATCCGCTGCAGGCCACATGCGGAATCCCACTCGCTTGTGGGAGCCCGGTCTAACTGTAAAGCTCCCCAACTTTGTCGCATGCGGCCATTGGCAAAGTGGTGGGCGCAAGCGCAGAAGCTGGGGGGGGGGGGGGCGGGAAATTTAAAATCTCCTTGCTCCTTTCAGTTCGCGCCACGTTGTGCAGCCAAATATAAGATTAGGGCCACAATGGGTATATTTCTGAACACTCGCTTGTGGGAGCCTGGTCTAACTGTAAATCTTCCCAACTTCGGCGCATGCGCCCATTGGTAAAGTGGTGCGAGCAAGCACAGAAGCTGGGGGGGGGGGGAGGGATTTAAAATCTCCTTGCTCCTTTCGGTTTGCGCCCCATTGTGCAGCCAAATATAAGATTAGGACCACAATGGGTATATTTCTGAACACAGAACAAACAGGGGTATCAATTTTGGGGTGAAAGTCTTCATTCATATGTGTACTGTACCAAAACACCTGTTTTTAAAATGCCATAATTGCCAAAAAGATGAAAATCATAATTTTTTTTACTTCTGTTTTGCTTAGATTCATTCAAAAACTGTGGGGGTCAAAATATGCAATATACCCCTAGATGAATTCGTTAAGGGGTCTAGTTTTCAAAATGGGGTCATTTTTCAGGGATCTCTATCGTTTTGGCGGTTCAAGAGCTCAACAAGTGGGCAATGGGGCATAAAACGCCTTCAAGCAAAACGTCCACTCCTTTCATTTTGTGCCCCGTTGTACATACAATCATAATATTAGGGCTACAATATGTATGTTTCTGAACACAGGACAAACAGGGGGATCCATTTTGGGGTGTAAATCCTCATCTTCATGTACACTATAGAAAAAAATATGTCTTTAAAATGACAAAAATAAAAATATGAAATTTAATTTTTTCTCCTCTAAATTGCAGTAATTCCGGAAAAAAACTGTGGGGTCAAAATACTCATGGCCCCCCTCAGTGAATACATTAAGGGGTGTAACTTTTAAAATGGGGTCATTTTTGTGGGTATATCATTCTGACACCTTTGAGCCTTTGCAATCTTGGCTTGGTGTGGGAAAACAAAATGTTCCTCAAAATCTTGATAAGTAATGTTAAAATTGTACAATTCAAATGTGCACCCAGAATAAAGTAAAGAGATGGTAATATATCTTAGCAAAATTTGTACAGTATGTTTGCACATATTTAAGATGTTGAAAATGAAAATTTGAAAAAATTTAAAATGTTTTTCCAAAATTTTCCCAATTTTTGGTGCTTTTATTAAATATTCACAAATTCTATCGGTCTATTTTTACCACCTAAATGAAGTACAATATTTAGCGAAAAAAAGTGTCAGAATCACTTGGTTATGCAAACCCTTAACAGACTGAAGGCCCATTTAGACAGGATGAATGTCAGGCAAACGATGGCTGTCACTCGTCCCTGCACATACTCGCTCTCATGCTGCTGCACGGGAGCTAGTATTGCTGGCTCACAGTAGGGCGGCTGGAGGAGAATTCTCTTTTCGCGCTACCCCACCCCTCTCCATTGACTTAACATAGTGGCCGTTGAGTACTGAAGGCTATTTACACTGAACGATCAGGGATCAGCTCATCATCCATCGTTTATGCAGCATGGATGCTGAGCTGAACGATGATCACTCAGTGTAAATAGCAGCCATTCAGTAGTGAACGGCCGCTATGTTAAGTCAATGGAGAGGGGCGGGGGAGAAATCTCCTCCAGCCTCCCTGCCCCACTGCTGGCCACTCTGTGAGCAAGCCAGTTTTACAACCTCCCGTGGAATAGCATGGGAGCGAGTCTATGCGGGGACGAGTGTCGGGCATCGTTTGCCCGACATTCGTCCAGTCTAAATGGGCCTTTATTCTATGTTAGCATGACACATGCCTGATTTCCAAAATTTGGCTTCGTCATGAAGGTGCAAACAGACTTTGTCACTAAGGAGTTAAGTAAACACGTAATAGATTCTGTAAAAATGAATCTATATATAACAGATCACAGATATGCACCGATTTTCTCCAAACAGAACTCTTGATGATATTGGTTTTCATCTTTTGCTGGTTAATGTTTGACTATAAACAGCGAATACATTTTATTCATGCTACTAACCTTTCTCAATTTCTCGAAACATCTGTCCTTAGACCAGGTTTGGATGATTTCCAGTCTGCATTTGTAGTTTATGGATTTTAGGATGGTGAATGATGACATTTGCAAGCTAGGCATCAGCAAAAAGTTAATCAGTATTATTTAGACGTTTGCAAGACAGATCATGGAAACATCGACTTTCATATGATTCTCATCACCGGTGAGTCTTTCCATAAATATTTGCATAAATATAGTTTTTCCAATATATACCGATTAGAAGAATCATTCACTTTTTAAAGTTGGAATGGTCTTATAATAAGTTTGGCACAGGGCCGGCCTCAGGGGTGCACCTACCTAGTGCCCAGACATCATCGTCTTCTTCCTCAGTGCCATCCATGACCTCACCAAGCAGCTGCCCTACTCCTACAAGTAAGTGAATAGAGAAACCTTGTGGGGGTTCCCAAAGCTTGAATAATTGAATGAGTTAAGGCCCATTTAGACACAACGATTATTGGTCAAAATATGTCGCTCAAGGGACTTTTGAGTGATCATTATTGTGTGATTGACAGTGCAAGATGATCGCTCAAAATGAGCGATCACCTTGCGCTGCCAGCGGAGGATGCAGAAGACAAGGGGCATGTCCCCACTTGTCTTCTGCATGCAGCTGTTTCCCGCTCTCAGCGCCTGGCTATTATACAGCCGAGCGCTAGGAGCGGAGGATGCAGAAGACAAGCGGGGTGTCCTAGGTGGAGGTGCTGTGAACCAGGTAACATGCCTTACTGGGAGTAGACATGAGGCAATGCAAGACACAGGTGTGAAAACGACTGGTATGAGGTGTAGCCTTCCAGAAAAAAATGTGTTTTGAGAAAGAGTGCAATTCTCCTTTATTAAATGATAAGCAGCACAAAACACGTTACAAGGCAGAAAGCCTCTTCTTCAGGCTCCATGATCAGCTTTTCACCGCGGGACGACTTCTGCCTTAGTTGGTGCCTAATCCCCAATCCTAATCATGCACAGCTATAGCTGTCTATACTCTAGAAGAAGAGGCTTTCTGCCTCGAAGCATGTTTTGTGCTGGCTTATCATTTAATTAAAAGGAATTGTGCTCTTTCACCTAGTCAAAACACCTTTGTCTGGAAGGCTGTTCCTTGTACCAGCTGCTTTTACATCTGCATTCTGTTCAGCTGAGACTTTATTTATATAAGCATTTTCCCCATTTGGCCTGGGTTAAGAAATTTTACAGGGTAAAAATAGCATAGTCTGCCACGCTATACTTGCTGTCAAAAACACCAGGACCCTGATGTAGTCCCAATGGATTCCATTATATGCCTATGGCATCCATCAGGATTTGTTGGTCAGTAATTGAAAAAAGATCTGTCTTTCAACACAAAAATACTAGTGCTGCTAATGTGAATGGAGCCTAAAAGACACAACAAGAAACTGTTACCACTTGTTCTTCCATGTTGACCATCAATAGTCAAGAGTGGCTGGTGGCTTCTTACACAAATCTGAACTTTACCAGCCAATTGTCTACCCAAATGCAAACGTATTTTCTTCTTTTAACCTAAAGGGATTGCCTGGGACTTTTAATATTGATGACCTATACTTGGAATGCATCATCAATACCTGATTGGCAGGGATCCTCCACTCAGGATCCCCATCAATCAGTTGGTTGCTGGCCCTGCTGTTAATTTGGTTAGAGCTGGAAGCAGATCATGTTGTGAACATTGTGGTGCCTCGGGTTGACAATGCAGGCAAAGCTCCCACTGAATACAATAGTTGCTGTGCTAGTGATACCAAACATGGTCACTGTAATGTTCATAGCGCTATCTACCTCCAGCACTGACCGCAGTCTCAGGCATTAGCTGTTTGGCAACATCCCAAGTGGCGGGTCCCTGCTGCTCAACAACTGATGACCTAGGTTAGGTCATCAATAGTAAAAGTTTGTAAAAGCTGCAGACAACTGCTTTAAAGTGGATCTGTCATCCTACTACACCCTCTTGTGCATGGGGCCATTAGTATGGGGATAGTATTAGCTCAAAGGGCATAAAAATATTGTGCAGTTTGCTTAATAGCAGTTATCCATAAGGGGGGAATCTCACCACCTGTACCCTCCACCACTCTCACCAGGGATTGACAAGCTGGATTCATGTAGATATACAGCATTCTGTTAGTCTGCTGTATTGCTTGATTAGTCCTATAAGCCAAATGGCAATATATTTTTGTGCTCTTTGGGCTTGTAGGAGAACGGACTAGAGATGAGCGAGCACCAAAATGCTCGGGTGCTCGTTACTCGGGACAAAATTTTCACAAAGCTCGAGGGTTCGTTTGGAGTAACGAACCCCATTGAAGTCAATGGGCGACTCGAGCATTTTTGTATATCGCCGATGCTCGCTAAGGTTTCCATTTGTGAAAATCTGGGCAATTCAAGAAAGTGATGGGAACAACACAGCAACGGATAGGGCAGGCGAGGGGCTACATGTTGGGCTGCATCTCAAGTTCCCAGGTCCCACTATTAAGCCACAATAGCGGCAAGAGTGCCCCCCCCTCCCAACAACTTTTACTTCTGAAAAGCCCTCATTAGCAATGCATACCTTAGCTAAGCACCACACTACCTCCAACAAAGCACAATCACTGCCTGCATGACACTCCGCTGCCACTTCTCCTGGGTTACATGCTGCCCAACCCCCCCCCCCCCCCCGCGCGCACGACGCAGTGTCCACAGCGCACACCAAAGTGTCCCTGCGCAGCCTTCAGCTGCACTCATGCCACACCACCCTCATGTCTATTTATAAGTGCGTCTGCCATGAGGCGGAACCGCAGGCACACACTGCAGAGGGTTGGCACGGCTAGGCAGCGATCCTCTTTAAAAGGGGCGGGGCGATAGCCCACAATGCTGTAAAGAAGCAATGAGAAATATAATCCTGTGCCACCGCCATCAGGAGCTGCACACGTGGGCATAGCAATGGGGGACCTATGTGCCACACACTATTCATTCTGTCAAGGTGTCTGCATGTCCCAGTCAGACCGCGGTTTTTTATAAATAGTCACAGGCAGGTACAACTCCGCAATGGGAATTCCGTGTGCACCCACAGCATGGGTGGCTCCCTGGAACCCACCGGCTGTACATAAATGTATCCCATTGCAGTGCCCATCACAGCTGAGGTAACGTCCGATTAAATGCAGGTGGGCTTCGGCGCACACTGCGCATGCCCCAGTCAGACTGGGGTTCTTTAGAAGTGGACACATGCAGTTACAACTCCGTGTGGACCGACAGCATGGGTGGGTGCCAGGAAGCCACCGGCGGTACATAAATATATCCCATTGCATTGCCCATCACAGCTGAGGTAACGTCCGATTAAATGCAGGTGGGCTTCGGCCCACACTGCATGCCCCAGTCAGACTGGGTTTCTTTAGAAGTAGACACATGCAGTTACAACTCCCTGTGGACCCACAGCATGGGTGGCTCCCTGGAACCCACAAGCGGTACATAAATATATCCCATAGCAGTGCCCAGCACAGCTGATGTAACGTCAGCTTTAATGCAGGTGGGCAAAAAATTAATTGGATTACACTGTAGGCGAGGACCCCAAAAAATTGGTGTACCAACAGTACTAATGTACGTCTGAAAAATTGCCCATGCCCAACCAAGAGGGCAGGTGAAACCCATTAATCGCTTTGGTTAATGTGGCTTAATTTGTAACTAGGCCTGGAGGCAGCCCAGTTAAAATAAAAATTGGTTCAGGTGAAAGTTTCAACGCTTTAATGAGCATTGAAACGTATAAAAATTGTTTACAAAAATTATATGACTGAGCCTTGTGGGCCTAAGAAAAATTGCCCGTTCGGCGTGATTACGTCAGGTTTCAGGAGGAGGAGCAGGAGGTGGAGGATGAATATTATACACAGATTGATGAAGCTAAAAGGTCCACGTTTTTGATGGTGATAGAGAACAATGCTTCCATCCGCGGGTGCAGCCTACGTATTATTTAGGTATCGCTGCTGTCCGCTGGTGGAGAAGAGAAGTCTGGGGAAATCCAGGCTTTGTTCATCTTGATGAGTGTAAGCCTGTCGGCACTGTCGGTTGACAGGCGGGTACGCTTATCTGTGATGATTCCCCCAGCCGCACTAAACACCCTCTCTGACAAGACGCTAGCCGCAGGACAAGCAAGCACCTCCAGGGCATACAGCGCGAGTTCAGGCCACGTGTCCAGCTTCGACACCCAGTAGTTGTAGGGGGCAGAGGCGTCACGGAGGACGGTCGTGCGATCGGCTACGTACTCCCTCACCATCCTTTTACAATGCTCCCGCCGACTCAGCCTTGACTGGGGAGTGGTGACACAGACTTGCTGGGGAGCCAGAAAGCTGTCAAAGGCCTTAGAGAGTGTTCCCCTGCCTGTGCTGTACATGCTGCCTGATCTCTGCGCCTCCCCTGCTACCTGGCCCTCAGAACTGCGCCTTCGGCCACTAGCGCTGTCGGATGGGAATTTTACCATCAGTTTGTCCGCCAGGGTCCTGTGGTATAGCATCACTCTCGAACCCCTTTCCTCTTCGGGTATGAGAGTGGAAAGGTTCTCCTTATACCATGGGTCGAGCAGTGTGTACACCCAGTAATCCGTTGTGGCCAGAATGCGTGTAACGCGAGGGTCACGAGAAAGGCATCCTAACATGAAGTCAGCCATGTGTGCCAGGGTACCTGTACGCAACACTTGGCTGTCCTCACTAGGAAGATCACTTTCAGGATCCTCCTCCTCCTCCTCCTCAGGCCATACACGCTGAAAGGATGACAGGCAAGCAGCATGGGTACCCTCAGCAGTGGGCCAAGCTGTCTCTTCCCCCTCCTCCTCATTCTCCTCATGCTCCTCCTCAACGCGCTGAGATATAGACAGGAGGGTGCTCTGACTATCCAGCGACATACTGTCTTCCCCCGCCTCTGTTTCCGAGCGCAAAGCGTCTGCCTTTATGCTTTGCAGGGAACTTCTCAAGAGGCATAGCAGAGGAATGGTGACGCTAATGATTGCAGCATCGCTGCTCACCATCTGGGTAGACTCCTCAAAGTTTCCAAGGACCTAGCAGATGTCTGCCAACCAGGCCCACTCTTCTGTAAAGAATTGAGGAGGCTGACTCCCACTGCGCCGCCCATGTTGGAGTTGGACCTTTCCGAGCAGGTCTGACAAGCGTGGGTAGCTTTTCAGAAAGCGCTGAACCACCAAATTAAAGACGTGGGCCAGGCATGGCACGTGCGTGAGGCTGCCGAGCTGCAGAGCCGCCACCAGGTTACGGCCGTTGTCACACATGACCATGCCCGGTTGGAGGCTCAGCGGCGCAAGCCAGCGGTCGGTCTGCTCTGTCAGACTCTGCAGCAGTTCGTGGGCCGTGTGCCTCTTCTCTCCTAAGCTGAGTAGTTTCAGCACGGCCTGCTGACGCTTGCCCACCGCTGTGCTGCCACGACACGCGACACCGACTGCTGGCGACGTGCTGCTGCTGACACATCTTGATTGCGAGACAGAGGTTGCGTAGGAGGAGGAGGAGGAGGGTGGTTGAGTGGAGGAAGCATACACTGCCGCAGATACCACCACCGAGCTGGGGTCCACAATTCTGGGGGTGGGTAGGACGTGAGCAGTCCCAGGCTCTGACTCTGTCCCAGCCTCCACTAAATTCACCCAATGTGCCGTCAGGGAGATATAGTGGCCCTGCCTGCCTGTGCTTGTCCACGTGTCCGTTGTTAAGTGGACCTTGCCAGTAACCGCGTTGGTGAGGGCGCGTACAATGTTGTGGGAGACGTGGTCGTGCAGGGCTGGGACGGCACATCGGGAAAAGTAGTGGCGACTGGGAACTGAGTAGCGCGGGGCCGCCGCCATCATACCTTTGAAAACCTCCGTTTCCACAACCCTATACGGCAGCATCTCCAGGCTGATAAATTTGGCTATGTGCACGTTTAACGCTTGAGCGTGCGGGTGCGTGGCGGCGTACTTGCGCTTGCGCTCCAACACTTGCGCTAGCGACGGCTGGACGGTGCGCTGAGAGACATTGGTGGATGGGGCCGAGCACATCGCAGCAGAGGTGAGGGTGTGGGTGCAGGCCAGGAGACGGTAGTGCCTGTGTCCTGAGAGGGGGGTTGGATCTCAGTGGCAGGTTGGGGCACAGGGGGAGAGGCAGCGGTGCAAACCGGAGGCGGTGAACGGCCTTCGTCCCACCTTGTGGGGTGCTTGGCCATTATATGCCTGCGCATGCTGGTGGTGGTGAGGCTGGTGGTGGTGGCTCCCCGGCTGATCTTGGCGCGACAAAGGTTGCACACCACTGTTCGTCGGTCGCCTGCACTCTCAGTGAGAAACTGCCAGACCTTTGAGCACCTCGGCCTCTGCAGGGTGGCATGGCGCGAGGGGGCGCTTTGGGAAACAGTTGGTGGATTATTCGGTCTGGCCCTGCCTCTACCCCAGGCCACCGCACTGCCTCTTCCAACCTGCCCTGCTGCTGCACTTGCCTCCCCCTCTGAAGACCTGTCCTCAGTAGGCGTAGCAAACCAGGTGGGGTCAGTCACCTCATCGTCCTGCTGCTCTTCCTCCGAATCCTCTGTGCGCTCCTCCCTCGGACTTACTCCAATTACTACTAACTGAGTGATAGACAACTGTGTCTCATCGTCATCGTCCTCCTCCTCCTCACCCACTGAAAGCTCTTGAGACAGTTGCCGGAAGTCCCCAGCCTCATCCCCCGGACCCCGGGAACTTTCCAAAGGTTGGGCCTCGGTCACGACAAACTCCTCCAGTGGGAGAGGATTTGGAACCATTGCTGCCCATTCTGGGCAGGGGCCCGAGAACAGTTCCTGGGAGTCTGCCTGCTCCTCAGAATGTGTCATTGTAATGGAGTGAGGAGGCTGGGAGGAAGGAGGAGCAGCAGCCAGAGGACTCAGAGTTGCAGCAGTGGACGGCGCAGAATTCTGGGTGGTCGATAGATTGCTGGATGCACTTTCTGCCATCCACGACAGGACCTGCTCACACTGCTCATTTTCTAATAAAGGTCTACCGCGTGGACCCATTAATTGTGAGATGAATGTGGGGACGCCAGAAACGTGCCTCTCTCCTAATCCCACAGCAGTCGGCTGCGATACACCTGGATCAGGAGCTCGGCCTGTACCCACACCCTGACTTGGGCCTCCGCGTCCTCGCCCGCGTCCACGTCCTCTAGGCCTACCCCTACCCCTCAGCATGCTGTATTACCAGTAGTGCAGAAACAGAACGCTGTAATTAAATGTGCCGCTTATTGGCCTGTGGTTGGAGGCTGTCTTCCCTTACGGAACGCACAGCAGAGCCAGGAAACAATTTTGCGCACGCCTGTAGTGAGACGTAGGTGCGTATGACTGAGCTAGTGGAATTCACAGCGCAGAAGCAGTCAAGTGGCCAAAGGCCAGTAGTAGGCCTTAAAGGGGTTGTCTCGTGAAATCAAGTGGGGTTCAGCACTTCTGTATGGCCATATTAATGCACTTTGCAATATACATCGTGCATTAATTATGAGCCATACAAAAGTTATTCACTTACCTGCTCCGTTGCTAGCGTCCCCGTCGCCATGGATCCGTCTAAATTCGCTGTCTTCTGGCATTTTTAGACGCGCTTGCGCAGTCCGGTCTTCTCCCTGGTGAATGGGGCCGCTCGTGCCGGAGAGCTGGTCCTCGTAGCTCCGCCCCGTCACGTGTACCGATTCCAGCCAATCAGGAGGCTGGAATCGGCAATGGACCGCACAGAGCCCACGGTGCACCATGGGAGAAGACCTGCGGTGCATCGTGGGTGAAGATCCCGGCGGCCATCTTGGTAAAGGAAGAAAGAAGAAAGCGCGGGGATTTGGGTAAGTAATAAACTTTTTTTTTTTTTAACCCATCCCTTGGGTTTGTCTCGCGCCGAACGGGGGGGCCTATTGAATAAAAAAAAAAAACGTTTCGGCGTGAGACAACCCCTTTAAGTATTTTGCTTCTATTTTTTTAAAATGCTGAGCTGATACAGCAGACAGATACTGTAGGCAGCGTATAATATTATGTATACTCTTTCCCTCTGGCGGGATGACAGCGCTGATGTAACAGAGACAGCAGATCCAGGAAACAATTTTGCGCAAGCCTGCTGTAACGCTTAGCTGCGTATTAATTAGGACTACTACCCCCAGCAGATAGATACTATAGGCAGCGTATAATATTATGTATACTCTTTCCCTCTGGTGGGATGACGGCGATCATGTAACAGAGACAGCAGATCCAGGAAACAATTTTGCGCAAGCCTGCTGTAACGCTTAGCTGCGTATTAATTAGGACTACTACCCCCAGCAGATAGATACTGTAGGCAGCGTGTAATATTATGTATACTCTTTCCCTCTGGCGGGATGACGGCGATCATGTAACAGAGACAGCAGATCCAGGAAACAATTTTGCGCAAGCCTGCTGTAACGCTTAGCTGCGTATTAATTAGGACTACTACCCCCAGCAGATAGATACTGTAGGCAGCGTATAATATTATGTATACTGTTTCCCTCTGGCGGGATGACGGCGCTGATGTAACAGAGACAGCAGATCCAGGAAACAATTTTGCGCAAGCCTGCTGTAGTGCTTAGCAGCGTATTAATTAGCACTACTACCCCCAGCAGATAGATACTGTAGGCAGCGTATAATATTATGTATACTGTTTCCCTCTGGCAGGATGACGGTGCTGATGTAACAGAGACAGCAGATCCAGGAAACAATTTTGCGCAAGCCTGCTGTAACGCTTAGCTGCGTATTAATTAGGACTACTACCCCCAGCAGACACGCAGTAAACTGAAGACGGTCACAGGCAGCCCAAATATAGTATTTTTCCCCAATTTTTTGGAAAAAGCCGACTGCCTATATAGCCTGAATATCTCTTTCCCTGCCTCACCAGTACTGGCCCTATACTCTGTACAATGACTGCAGACTGCGGACGCAATGCTCTGCACGCCCGATATACAAAAAAAAAAAAAAGTGCAACACTGCTAAAAGCAACCTCCACACTACTGCACACAGTTAGATGTGGCCCTAAGAAGGACCGTTGGGGTTCTTGAAGCCTAAAATAACTCCTAACGCTCTCCCTATAGCAGCTCCGGCACCAGCAGCACTGTCCCTGATCTCTGTCAGAATAAATCTGTGGCGAGCTGCGGGAGGGGCCGATTTTTATACTCGGGTGACACCTGATCTCGCCAGCCACTCACTGCAGGGGGGTGGTATAGGGCTTGAACGTCGCAGGGGGATGTTGTAATGCCTTCCCTGTCTTTCTATTGGCCAGAAAAGCGCGCTAACGTCTCAGAGATGAAAGTGAAAGTAACTCGAACATCGCGTGGTACTCGCCTCTAGTAACGAGCATCTCGAACACGCTAATACTCGAACGAGTATCAAGCTCGGACGAGTACGTTCGCTCATCTCTAGAATGGACCCTTCCCCATACAATGTTGCCCTTAAGCAAGGTGGAATATTATGCTGGCACATCCTCTAAGCTTTTTTACATTTCTGATTGACTATTAGTGTATAGATGGTATCTATATATCACATCCAACCTTATCCCTGTGTTCTTCTATGTTGCGTGAGCTAAGAGTATGACTCAGGCTCTGCTCACATCTGTGTCAGTGGCTCCATTCGGAGCTGGCAGAAAATGTTGGAGGGCAAGATAGAAGCTAGATGTACCTCTTTATAGTCAATAGTGCCCCTTGGCTTCTGTTCTGTTGTTTCATCATAGGATGGATCTAGTATTCCATTTTCCTGCTCCCATGATGAAACAGGAAAATAGAAAACCTAGGTAGATGTGAGCAGCGTCTTAATGGGGTAGTCTGAGTTTTTTAAAAGTCGATTAGCAACAAACGCTAATTGACTACTATGTTTACGTGGTGCTGAAGCCACGGCATCCGATAGGTGACGACACTGAGTCTTCTGACCCAATGACATCCCGTAAGCACATTATGTGAGCCTGCTTACAAGATGCCACTGATGACGTCTGTGCCTGGTCTACTATTAGCTGTGGAAAAACAACCACATTACCTCTGCAAACAGTGTATAAAAAGAGCAATGAAGAACCATTTTGTTATTTTTGTTAACATCCGTATTCCCCCACTGCCACCAAGGTTGCTATAAATTGGAAACTCTTTAAAGGTGTTGTCTAGTTTGGATCATTGCTCTTTGCTAGATGGGTTACCATAATTTGCTCACAAGGTTTTCCTCTGCTTAGTCTTCGAGTGATCAGCAGTGATCGGTGGAGGAATCTGGTAGCAAGCATTTTTAATTCCCATGCAGCACTACCACTGGGAAAATGAGGAATTACATCAGGTGCATTAAAATCAATGGGCTGTTCATTTATTACCTAGATGTGTTGGGTTCTCCAGAGTGAATTTTGTAGCTACTCTTAACTCCAACTAATTGTTGGTGGCCCTGAATACTCTTAAAACATGAGTATGATCACAGAATATCACACAAAATATCCACAGTATTTACAGCAGTAGTAAAGGGGATAAGATTTCACAAAATCTTACCCTTAGGCCTTATTCACAGGAGCATATATTGGCTGCCATTTTCATGGCCGGCCGATATACGTTACCATCTGATCTGTCCTTCCCCTTACCCGCTCTCTCCCCTCCGGCTGTTTGCAATGGGAGGGGTGGGGCGGAGCCAAGCTCCTGCCCCTTGTCCTCAGCCAGGAATGGGAGGGGCGGAGATTAGCTTCACCCAGCCCCCTCCCAATGCAAACAGCAAAAGGGGAGGAGAGAGGCAGGAAGCCGGTAAGGGGGAGGACAGCTCAGAGGGTAGTGTATATCGGCCGGCCATGAAAACGGTGGCCGATATACGCTCCTGTGAATAAGCCCTTATGCTGTTGGAAAAGTTTTCTGTGTGAATTTAACTTTCAGTCCGCAGCATGTCAAGTTAATGTTGCAGATTTTCACCACAGATTTCACTTATTCTAATGAGGGTAACGAAATCCACGGTGTATCCGAACCAAAATCCGCTCCAAACTTGAGATTAAGCAAATGATATTCACACAAGAACCACTATACTTTAAAACATTAGGTATTGACACTGGCATCTATCCTGACAATCTACACATTTGTGCTGTTACTACAAAAATACCTCCAAATATATGAAAATGGTCAAAATTTTGACACAAATACTTGTCAGTCAGTGCTTAAGGGCTGGACAGCAGACTTCTTGGTAATCTGGGTTGGGAAAAAAGCCTTGAGATTTGCTTCCTTGACTTGAAGCCACAGTTGTTTTTCTTCATCATTATTAGTAAAAAGTCTAAAAATTCATGGTCTTTGAGCGCAACCTTGTCGTAGACATAAGAACCTGAAACTGCCCCAAATAAAGGCTTGTTAAAAGGAAGAAAAAAATATAGGGTGCCTTGCTTTCTGGTTGAAAGTTGAGTTTTTTGGGCCACCCTAATAGCACATATGTCAGGCTTGGACATACTTCTGCACTCCATACTTGAAATGGATGGTGCAGAAGACAGCGTGGTTGGCCCTCAGGTGTCGAAATGTGACAGAACTTCATAGCTGAATAGAACCATTTACTGTCGTTAGTGAAATAAACACTACTTTTGTATCTGTTTCACAAAGGTTTTTTTTAAATTTGCATTATATTTAGCTAACTGAATAATTTAGTCGTCTATACTATTCTATACTCCAAATATAACGGAAATGAATGGGTCCCCTGTCAGACACCAAAGTGGTGTTTGTTTCACTAAGGACAGTAATGATTTTATTCAGTGGTTCTGTCAAAATGCTATTTTCGGCACCTGGCATGGAACCCCGACACAGAATCCCAAAAAGTACTGAAAAGAGTATGGGAACAAAGCCTAACACATATGGATTTGATGTTGATGAACCCTAAAAGGGGTTCCTCGAGACTTAAGCAATAATAATCTTTAGGATTGGTCATGAATATCAGATTTGTTGAGGTCTGACTCCCAGTACTCCTTGCTTTTCAGCTGCTTGAAGGATCTGTGGTAATTGGGCAAGTGCTGTGACCTGTTCCTTGGCCTATGACATCATGTTCTTTCATACAGCCTTTTTACAGCTCAGTCCCATTAAAGAGAATGGGATTGAGATGCTATACCAAGTACAACCACTACAAAAAAATACAGCACTGTGCCTGGCATACAATGAAGAGGCTGCAGCACTCGCCTGAGCACTATGACCCCTGCCATCACTGATTGGAGGGGATTCTAGGGGCCAGACCCGAATGATATGATATTGATGATCTATCCTAAGTACAGGTCCTCATGAACATTCAAGTTTCAAATTCTGTGCAGAATAAAAAGTTGGTATATAAAATGAGAATGCTTGGCTCGGGTAAGAATGTGTGTAAGTAGGTAAGTGAGTGGGTCAGTGATAGAAAGCAGATGGTGATTATAAATGGTACACCGTTACAAGTGAGGCACCACAGGGTTTTGGGCCTTATTCTTTTAAATATATTTATTAATGACCTGACAAAAGGATTGGGCACTAAAATATCAATATTTGCAGATTACACCAAACTATGTAAAATAATTAACTCAGGAGATGATAGAATAGGGTGCAAATGGATCTGGATAAGTTGGGGGCAGAAAAGTGGTAAATGAGAGGTAACACTGTAAATATAAGGTTATGTACATTGGCGGGGGAATACATGTCACCATTACACACTAAATGGGAAACCACTGGGAAACACTGACATGGAAAAGGGCTTGGGGATTCTAGTTAACTGTAAGCTTTATTGGAGAAACCAGTGTCAGGCAGCTGCTGCCAAGGCAAAAAGGATCATAGGGTGCATCAAAAGAGGCCAAGGGGCACATAAAAAGAACATTGTTCTTCCTCTTTACAAATCACTGGGCAGACCACACATGGAATATTGTGGACAGTTTTGGGCACTGGTACTCAAGAAGGACATATCAGAGCTTGAGCGGGTACAAAGGCGGGCAACTAAAGTAGTAAATGGAACGGGCGGACTACAATACCCAGCGAGATTATCAAAATTGGGGTTATTTAGTTTAGTAAAAAGACGTCAGAGGGGTGACCTAATAACTATGTATAAATATATCAGGGGACAATACAGAGATCTCTCCCATCATCTATTTATACCCAGGACTGTAACTAAGGGGTGCCCTCTATGTCTAGAGGAAAGAAGGTTTCTACACTGACGTAGAAGGGGGTTCTTTACTGTAAGAGCAGTGAGACTATGGAACTCTCTGCCTGAGGATGTGGTGATGGGGAGCTTCATAAGAGTACAAGAGGGGCCTGGACGACTTTCTTGAGTGATACTATATTACATGTTATTTCACTGATAACTTCAGAGGGGTCGGTGATCCAGGGATTATTCTGATTGCCAGATTTGGCGTTGTGAAGGAACTTTCTTCTCCTAAAATGAAGAAAATTGGCTTCTACCTCAATAGGGTTTTCGCCTTCCTCTAGATCAACATTACAGGCTAATAGGCTGAACTTGATATGTGTCTTTTTTCAGCCTCACACACTATGTTAGTGTTACAAATAATCCCTTTTAGGGCTCTTCCACACTTGCGATTTCTTGTGCATTTTTTTCCGGGGACCATGGGAAAGCAGGAGTTTACAAAAAAACAAAAAGTGTGCACGGCACGCTACTGATGGGCCGAGCACATCCGCCAGGCAGAAGAAACAAGATCCGGCCGTGGCGAAGAGGAGACCCACAGCATCCGGACAAGTATAATCTATTTCTTGGCCTCATGTTTGTGGGCCAAAATCACGCGTCTATTTAGAATCATTGGTTCCCTATGATGTGTTTACATGTCCGTGTTTTGCAGGCATGCAAACGCACGTGCCTGCAAAAGGCTGCCCATTTACCAGCCTCCCTGACAGAAGTGACCACACTTGAAATCTCCGTTCTTGCGAGGACTAGCAGGTCACGCACTATACAGCAGAACACAATCCTCTCCTTCCAGTAAATACAATCTCCCTTTGGACAGTGATAAGCCACCATTCAGGTCGAAGAGCAAGCATACCTTAGTCATTGCTTATTACCAGCACCTTAACCTCAAACCTAGGGATTTAGAGTGATTGGACCCCTCGATCACATCCTCAAATACACAGCGTAAGATTTATGACTAAATAAAAAAACCCTTCTCAGTAACCCGAGATAAAAAAAAGTTGACGGCAGAATTTATTGACTTGAACGTTTTTAGTACGTGTTTCATTTTCGCTTATGGCCGACACTCCATGCGTTCTTCTATAGCTGACAGGATGAAGCAGTAAACCCGTTTATTAATGAGTACATTCTGGTGAAGGAACAAACACCATCGCTGCTTCTACAGGAAGTTTACCGTCTGCAGGCCTTGATTTGATTACCGTCGCTGAGAAGCAGGGGTCACTTTAAATCAACTCATTTTCTCCCACTAAGTACATAATTACAGATCGCTCCTCAGCGCTGATTGTTTAAAGATCAGTCTCATGTGGATTAGAATTAAACAAATGCAGATTTCCAATGATTTGTTCAGCGCTGTGTATTTATTATTCCACAAAGCTTCTGGGGTCGTTAATACGGGTTGTGGTTTTTGTATCTTGTAGGCATTACTAGGGAAGACGGGTAAAACTGCGACTCCCTTAAAGGCTTGCAACCAGTTTTTATATATTTATCTTAAGATAAAAGGGCTCCGACTGAACATAAAGTGTAAGTAATGGCTACAGGCAGATGTTGAGAATGAGCAGTTTATCTGTAATTACAAGGTAACGCAAAACTAAACAGAAGTCACATTTGTTCTGGACCAGACCTGACAAATGTATTGTAAAATGACTGGCTGGTAATGGTTTTTTTTAGGGTCATGTTCTCTGTTTTCTATCATCATATCCATATCCATAGATATCGGAGGTGCAGAAATAGCAGTCATACCTTGCCCTAGTGCCTGGTTGGTCCCAAAGACCATTTTACCAGAGGAGGGGCGCAATTTTTTTGGTAAAACTTTTTAACAGCGCAACACTTAATATTCTATACAATGAGCGCCTCCATCAGGTTTGTCAGCGCTCATGGTTACAGGGGTCCCAGGAAGTACGAGCATGGTTATCTATTGCCCGCTGCTCTTCGCCGTCAGCTGGTCCTCCTCTGCTCCAGACGCTGATGCTGCACTGTTTTCCAACTCTGTTCCGACATGGTGCAGTGCCTGCAGCAGAGGAGGACCCAGAGGAATGGAGCAGCCTCATCAGTGGCACGCAAGACATGCACAGAGTGGTGGGAGCAGCACCCAGTTGGGAGGAGATAGGAGCGGTGAGTAATTTTTTTATGGTCTGATCTGAGGTCTGTAAGAGGCTTGGGGTGTTTATTATCAGGTCGAATCTTGGGATCTGGTTTAATTATCAGGTTGAATCTTGGGGATCTCTTATTAATTATGAGGTTGGTTCTCAGGGGTCTGTTTTAATTATGGGTTGGGATTTTGGAGATCGGTTTTAATTATGGGGGGGAATCTTGTCAGTCTGCTTTAAAGGGATTCTGCCATTAAAAAAACCCCAAAAGATTACCTATTCCTCCCCAGGCAATCTTCTTACCACATCATCTCCTCACTAATCTTCTCCTCCCTCCTGCAGCCCCCCCCCCCCCCCAAGTCAAGTCACCTCCAGCTCACTGATTTTTCTTCTTTCCGTGACGTTACATTCATTCTCGGCATTCTGCTACCTGCAGGTCAGTGTACCCGGTCACTAGTGACATAGCATTCACTGCCTAGCAAGGAATGCCACATCCTATGCCAGGCTATTGTCGGGACTACGCATGCTTGGTGTCTTGCAACAATAGTATATGAACACTCACGGCAAGACAGCACGCATGCGCAGTCTCAGCAATACCCCAGCATTCCCTGCTAGGCAGTGAAAGCTACATCACTAGTGACATAATGTACACTGACCTGCCGGAACGAGATTGCTGAGAAGGGATGCTGCAAAACATGAAGAGGAAGATGGAGGTGACATAACCCGGGGAATTGGAGGAGCCAAGAGAAGATAGGTGAGGAGAAGATGCAGTAAGAAGACTGATGGGGGAGAAATAGGTAAGTATTGACTATTTTTTCGAATGACAAAACCCCTTTAATTATTAAGTTGGATCTTAGGGGTATGTTTTTATTATAAGTTCGGTTCTGTAGGTCTGTTTTAATTATGAACTCTGATCTGGGGTACCTAACCTGCCTAGGGCACCAAATCACCTTGTCCTGGCCCTGACAAAGACCCCTCTACCATATAAGACAACACCAGTATTATAAATGGTATATGGTTGGTGGGGTCCTGTTTCAGATTTTGCGTTGGGGCCCAGGAGCTTCCAAGTACACCTCTGATCATATACTATAACTACTATCACGGCTGTTGTAATATCCCTAGTAGACCCAGTGCAGGGGTATTAAAATGGGCCCCCAACCACCATAGCCCTCCCCCTCTGTTCCATCATCCTACCCCCTCCATCCTTAAATTTCTTGAAAGCAAAAAAATGATAAACAGATATATCACAGGCCGCACTCCTACATCAGGCTTCTTTATGGTCTCCATTCACTTCCGGGTCCAGCGGTCATGCGCCCATCTAAGCTTGTCACCACTCACTGGTCTCAATGTTACCGACACCGGTGGTCGGCCGCAGTTTTCATTGATGACCAAGATAGGGTCTGTTTAGGTTCCGTGCCCTTTTTTAGGATTTTAAATGCTAACCTCATTGTGACACCTGCGTGGGGGACATCATGAGGTGTTAAAAGGCCCTACCTTGGGACCAGGGTGGATGTGTCATAAAAGTATTTGGTAAGAGAAAAAAAATCTTAAAGGGTTTATCCCAAAATATCAACGTATCCCCTATCTACAGGAGTTGTAGATAAACCTTATTTTCCTGATTGCAGACAGTCACAGCCATCCCCCCCCTTTTGCGTTAAGCAATAACTTATCCTTGTACCAGCAATTGAAATAAACACACAAGACAAGAATTGCACTTTTAACCTGATGGCCAATACGCCTATTTACTGACCACACTAATGGCCTTTAAATTTGCACATACATCTTTTTAAGTTGGCGGCTTAGCTGACTACTGAACTCAGATCCTGGCAGTTTAACCCTTTACATGCCACAATCACTAGCAACTGCAACATGTAAGCAGATGATAGGGAAGGCGAGATCCTTTTGTCATCCATCGGCACACGGCAGTGCGATTGCAAGGGTCCAATGGGTTCCCAAGACATCTTATAGCCTGACAAAGAGCTCCATGCCTGCCATGTAACTCAGTGTATTAGATCTTTCCTCCCGCAGAGTTTAATAGGCAGCTGTCATAAGCATTGTAGAATGTAGTAAGTAATGCAGTGTACTATCCTAGCGATGGAACTATTGCATCTTCAAGTCCCTTTGAGGGACTATAAAATAGCGAAAAAAAATTCTATATTTAATTTAAAGGAAAAAAAAATCGAGTTTGAAAAAAATTTTGCAATTTTTTTTCCAAAAAAAAACCTTTTTAAATGGATAAAATACCAAAGAAAATTTTAAAAAAGCAACAAATAATAGGTATACTCTTACGGGTGCTCCTGTTAGGCCGGTTTCACACGGGTGATAAAATCACGCGATGCGAGAACGCAGAATTATGACATCCATGCTTTTCAATGGTTTCCTTCACATTTGTGATGTTTTCACACATGTGATGCTGTATGAAAAAAAATCGTGGCATGTTTCCCTATGGAGCCTTCGCTTATCACATTTTTGAGTGATGCGATGTGGTTTTAAAATTGAAAAGCCCTACTGTCTTTCTCGTGAGAATATCGCATGCGGCAGAAAGGTTTTTGCAAGAAAAAACAGCGCCGAAGCTCAGACATCTTAGAAGGAAAATTGCAATGTGTGCCCATTTAGATGGGTCAGGCCCAGCACATATACGCCGAGGGCACAATGTCATTGGGCGGGGAGAAATAGCTTAGCTCTACTAAGCTGCCTCCCCCTTCCTTCCCACTCACCGGCTCACCTTCTCTCACCTCCCCTCAGGCTGTCCGCAGCCAGCAATAGAAGGGTGCAGAGTGGGGCGGAGCTTAGTTCCATCCCCATCCCGCCATCTCCCATTACAAAAAGCCGGAGGGGAGGAGACAGAAGGAGAGAAGGGGGAGGGAGTTTAGCGGTCACGCTGCTAAACTCCCTCCCACCTCCCTTCTCTTGCTGCTGTCATTGGCTCCCATAGGAGTCTATACAGCGGCCAACATATTCCAGGCAGAAATATAGTTCCAGGACTATCTTTCCTGCCCAGTGTAAAAGCGCCCAGCGCTATATTGGCCGGACGGGCGCCTTTACACAGCAGGAATACGTCTGTGTGATTTGATGCATTGAAACCCAATGCATCAGATGGTAGCTTATATCGTCCGGCTGTGAAAAAGCAGCCGATATACGTTTGCGTGAATAAGCCCGAAAAGTGTGAAATAGGAAAAAAAAATATGTGAATGTTCCCCAAAGGTCTTATATGACATCATGGGGGACATAGATGCTAAAAAAGTAATAAAAATCTTACAAAATGAAAAAAAAAATATATATATTTAAAAAAAAAAAAAACGACCCACCGCCGACGCCAACATAAAGCCTTGCCATATCCACCTTGCAATCAAAGATTATACATGTTACATAGCAAAATGTTCAAAACCAAATGGCCAACCCATTCCTCTCCTTTATTTTAATGTAAATATGACAATTTAAAAAATAAAGTAGTATAATTTTAAAAAAGCTTTATTTTTTTTACTTTTGGTACACATTACCCTATATAAAATTAAAAAAAAATTAAAAATTTCAGTTAAAAAAAAGTATTAAAAATAGCCCTATATGTGATGGAAAAAACGCAGCAAACATCATTTTGTCAAGAACATAAAACCACCACATGGGTAATATTGCTAAAAAGTATCTGGTCCTTCATAACTGAAACACGCTGGTCTTCAAGGGGTTAATAAAGATCCCATTTATAACAAATCAACTGCTCAAGCATAAGGGTGTATTCACACGGACGAGAGCGAGTGGCGCACGACACTCTCACACACAAGTCGCACTGCACAGCCCACGGACACCCCTTCCATGTGCTGCGGGACGTGTGGGTGACGGCACTTCTGAGCGTTCTATTCTCCTGCTAGACTCGCACGAAAATAGCAGTTGCTGAGAGAGAAAAATCGCCCATGTAAATAGACCCATTGCAAATAATGGGTTGTACTTCAGTGTCATTTATATGCTTCTCCCAACACAAACCTCGCACCTTAGCGCTACATTACCAAAGGAAGCTTAGAAGCAATATTCCCTGCCAGGCTCCCAGCGTAGTCCTCCTTCCCAGCTGACATTTCTGACCGCCAACAAGTGACTTCAGCATGACATAAGCAGCAAAATATACTTAGGGGGTTTTTGTATACAATTTATTTATTAGTTTTTTTCATCTTTTTATATACAAAACTTTTAAACATAACTTTTGACTATATAAGTTACAAAACAAAAGGCGGGCGGGATCTCTTCCAGGACGCAGCGGTGGTGGGGAAACCCAGCCAACTCTTAAATATGCCCTGGAGGGAAAAGGAGGTATTATAGTAGCCCATCCCCGATTGGCTACTTCCAAGGGGAGTATGAACCAGGCTGCATCATTTGAGCAGGAAGAATGGTGGGAAATAGCCGCACAGGGGAAGCCTGACAGCGCTGGCATTGACCCATCGCCTCATAATACCGTATGTGTCCCCTACTGTCAGTGTTCACCCCATCTAACCGGCAGGGTGCATTCCAGACCCACAAATGGCAGCGCTGCGAGTTCCCAGAAGTTGACAGTAGTACATATTTCAAAATTGTATATTAGCCGGAATTTAATTAGTATCATATTAGCATTGTGTGAGAGAACAATGGGGCGGCTTTATTAATCCTGACATACGAACTGGTTTGAACTGTGTAAAAACAGTCATTAATTTGAGAAAAATCTGTAACAGATCTTTAAAGCAGTTGTATGGCCCATGAGAAATGTGTCTACATGTAGGAACAAGTCTGAGGCAGCCAAGACCTCATCTAACACAGAGGCGAAAGAACGGCGCCTAACACGCTGTACGCACGCCGTTCGCATACAACGCCTATTTACAGCGACAAAATTTTATTGAGGCAGAAATATGAAACTGACCGAAAGAATATCTGTCTGTGGCCCCCGGCAGCCAATCACAGCATAGCTTTCATTTTACCAGAGCAGAACAGAAAGCGAAAGCTGTACTCTGATGGGTTGCTTCTTTTAGACACTTTCATATATCTGCCACTATGTCTCTTAGTTTTGAGCAGATTAACCCCTTAAGGACCAAGCACAGTAAATTTACAGAGCTTGATCCTAGGCTTTAAACCTGGCTGATAGTAAAAATATGGAACAGGTTTAAAGCTCCTGCAACGTAGCAAGAGCAGGTCCTCAGCTGTTAGTGACAGCCGAGGACCTGGAGAAGAAGTTTTTAACCACATCTGTCTTCTCTCTTGCAGACTATATAGCACTCAATAAGCGCCATGTAGTGAAGATAGAAAGCGGAAGTTTTACTTCGGCTTTTCGACACAACAATCATGTGACCACAGGGTACCCCTTTCCATGGCAAAGCTGCAGGGTGCTAGTAGACCTTGATCAGCTCTGCCAGTGACTATTGTCAGTCCATTTGGATATTTTCCCCTGTAACTGAGGCTCCTATGGATGTCCCAGCTACAGTGGAAAAGTGTGAAATGAAAAAAAAAAAACTTACCCTCAGTGCGCGCGCACAAAGGCAGCATAGGAGTCTATAGGGGGTGCACACCCAATCCCTGCGTGACTTCGCAATGAACTGCGGAATTTCGTAGGGAATTCAAGACACTGGGGACTAATTAAAGCTGCACATCCTTTTAAATCACGGCACAGTTGTGTCCTATGCCGATGTGAACGGTCACTGGCAGCGCAAAAAGGTACTGGAAATTGTGCAGATATATGTTTGATCGTGAAACCTTCACTGGGCAAAAAGTTGTGCTATCGCATGCGTTTAAAGCCAGCTTCACATGGGACGTAAGTGTATTTAATAGGGCATTTGTGCTGCGTATATGTGCGTATTTTACTGTGTTTTGGGGGCATATGCCCTGCATATTGGCACACAGAAAAGAACACGCAAGCACACTGAAGCACACTCCTATTCATTTCAATTGGCAATTAAGTTTAGTTTATGTGCTATTTTCACATAAAATACGCACAAATATAGAACATTCTGTGTATTTTTTTGCGTGAACAAAATGCGCATGCAAAATGAGCTCCTTCACACGGGCGTATTTGTGCACGTACTTGCACACGCAAAATTTGCATGGGCAATATGCATAGAATAAAACCCATGAATATCAATGGGCTCGTACACATCTTCCATATTTCTTGCTCTACTTTGTGCACATTTGCACACCAAAGGTCCCCATAGAAGGCAATGGGAGGTGCGCAAATGCACACGCAATGTGAACACAAATGTGCAATATACTGTGCAATTCCATAATAAATAGAACTCATCTGGACCTCGATAGGCTAAATAGCCATTTAAAACAGGGTAGGGTGCATTCGGCGCACATATGCAAATTCCCTGCGTGCGCAAAAAAGTACAATAAAATACACAAAAATTTGCACGCAAATCAACGTCGTTCACAGCACAAATATGTTGCAAAATTTGCACATATGCCCGTGTAAAGGAAGCCCAAGACTTATTGATACGGGTGTAAGGGTGGTTTCACACAGGCGACAAAATTGCACAAATTTTCTCGTGATGCAAGAGTGCTACAAATCGCATGTATGTGAAGCCCACGCTTTCCTACAGGTTTCTTCACATTAGCGATTAGCAGTTTGCTAAATACTGCCACATTTTGTAAGGTTTATGTGCCTTGAGATGCAGCCTTAACAGTAGGAAATCCTACTATTTGTCCCTAAAATAATCCCTAGCTGCATTAAAAAAATATATATATATATTACGTAACATCTGCTGTCAGCGCTTCCTGGTTTGCAGGTTCAAAATCCCCGCCTCCAGGAAGCGCTGGCTGTGATTTGTTCTTGAGCAGCGCGGCTCAGCCAATCAGAGCCAGCGCTCAATGAACCAATCACAGCCATTGCATTGAATCCTACATGGACTGATCTACTTGCCACATAGAGGGGCTGGAGGCTGAGCTGCTGACGGATCTGTTAGGGTACTTTCTTACTCACCAGAATATTCCGCAATACATTGCAGAATATTCTGCTATCCTAATCCACACCCAAATCTGCATATCTAAATACGGATTTTCACATGGAATTGTCAGCAGAATTTAGCCCTTTTCAAATTCCTATCAAAATATTAAACATGCAGATTTAGGTGTGGAATTTTCTACACCTTGAAATATTCTGCAGCATATTATAACATATTCAGTTGTGTGTGAAAACAAAAACTGCACCGCGCAGCATGTGCGTCAGCCGACACTTTCACACACATCTACAGTACAGAAAAAAAGCCGAAGGAAGGCACAAGTTGCCGGCCACGGGCAGGGTCGGATTCTGCTGTCTGCTCCCGCCCATGGACATGAAGCCTTAAAGGGGTTGTCCCGCGCCGAAACGGGTTTGTTTTTTTTTTTCAACCCCCCCCCCCCCGTTCGGCGCGAGACAACCCCGATGCAGGGGTTAAAAAAGAACACCGGACAGCGCTTACCTGAATCCCCGCGCTCCGGTGACTTCTTACTTACCTGCTGAAGATGGCCGCCGGCATCTTCTCCCTCGGTGGACCGCAGGGCTTCTGTGCGGTCCATTGCCGATTCCAGCCTCCTGATTGGCTGGAATCGGCACGTGACGGGGCGGAGCTACACGGAGCCCCATTGAGAAAAGCAGAAGACCCGGACTGCGCAAGCGCGTCTAATTTGGCCATTAGACGGCGAAAATTAGACGGCAACCATGGAGACGAGGACGCTAGCAACGGAGCAGGTAAGTGAAAAACTTTTGATAACTTCTGTATGGCTCATAATTAATGCACAATGTACATTACAAAGTGCATTAATATGGCCATGCAGAAGTGTACAGACCCACTTGCTGCCGCGGGACAACCCCTTTAAGTGAACAGCTTTCTGCAGCTTCTATATACAGTGAGAAGTAGAAGCTGCAGATGCCAAATGATGCAAAGGTTTTAGTTAAACGCTATTGCAAAAATGTTTTTCAGCCAAAATTACATGTATTTAAATAAAAACAATTGTAGTAAAACCACACGTGTTTTTTGCCATGTGGTTTTTGGTCATGTGGTACAACTGCATCAACTGAATACATAGTTGGGGACCTTTCAATGCGGACATCTCTGCATCATAATGTTATCCCTATGGGGCTTGAATTCCGCACCTGTTATAATCTGCACTTTCTACCTTTCAATTAAGGAAGTTTTATGGAATTACTGCTGTGGATTTATAACATACAGGAGTAAAAAAATGCTAGAAATTCCACAAGACTTTCCACAATTAAAAACGCAACCAAATCCGCATCTCTGTTGCGTGTGAACGGTCCCTTACAGAAAACCCAAAGTAGTTTAGCTCATCTGACTATATTTTCTAAGGCAAAAGACTTTTTTCAGTCCCGACTCTAGTCTTACCCAACAGGAAGGGCTTTCAGTCGAAGACCAGCGTCCCAGCTTTTTCCCTTCGGTGCGGTGTAAACGGATACGTGAAGCCAGTGCAGATCTGCTGATATGGCATGTGACTGTGGATCAGGATGCAGCATTAACATTAAATAGAAATAAATGAACTGATACATTATTTCAAGCTAAATTGGGAGATAAAACGATCTGGAATGAAGCTCAGGATCAAAAACAAAGAAGCCATCAAAGAGCAAAACTATAATGCGGCCTCAACATTGGCGAATGTAAGTCCCAGAACAGCACAAAGGGCTATGAATATAATTGGAGCCTTCCTGCATGGAGGAAGAAAAATTTAGATAATGATGGAAAAACTGAAAAATAAGAAGGAGAAAGAAGGCAGCCGCCCCCCCGCCGTGTCATTTATCTCATTCTCTGCAAGCTAGAGCCCAAAATGAGCCCATGCAAGTCATCGGCAGGTGTCGGCCGTGGATGTGACACTGTGCTGGAATTGATCCCAGCTGGTCTCAGCTAATGCACTGATGATGCAAGGACAATTTAATAAGAGCATCCTATCTCCTACTTGTACCCCACGGCTCCTGCAGGTACAGATGACATCTGCAACTTTGTCACTTCTACCTCTGTTTAAGGAAAAACCGTCCTGCTTCTAAAGGGCAAGAATATATATGTATATATATACATACATATATACAGAGAGAGAGAGAGAGAGAGAGAGAAAGATGGATAGATATTATAGATATTACATAGATAGATATTAGATATGAGATAAATAGATAGAATTAAGATATATAGATATTACACAGTTAGATAGATATTACATAGATAGATATGAGATGAATAGATATTAGAGATATCATGTTTTCCCAAAAAATAAGACAGGGTCTAATATTATTTTTTGCTCCAAAAGATGCGCTAGGGCTTATTTTCAGGGAAAGTCTTATTTTCACAACAATGGGGACTACCCAGTCTGTGTGAGAGGCCAGCACTTCCAACCCTTATTGTCACTCACACGAGCGCTCATACCTTTGTTGTTATAACAAAAAGAATGTGGAAAAAAACTGGTGTGGGGGCGCAACCCTCTAAGCTACTAGAAGATAAAAGATCCAATATGTGATGGTGAAGGCACTTCTTTTTTTATTTTTTGTACAAATAGATAGTTGAGGAGAGATTAGCAAAGAAAGGGAAGACAAAAAGGGTAAGAGGGGAGGGGCAAAAAAAATTCATATACATAATGAAATCTCACAAATGTATCAATACGATAAATATATAATAGAAACATCGATCCTAATAGTGATATTTGTACATATCACTCAGTGTCCAATCCAGCCGAACTGACGAAGGGGTGCGTCTCCGAAACGCGTTTTCAATTGTTGGTTTTTATCTTGTGAAATAATAAAAAAGAAGTGCCTTCACTAACACATATTGGATCTTTTATCTTCTAGTAGCTTAGAGGGTTGCACGCCCACACCACTTTTTTTCCACATTCTTTTCACTACACTCACGCCCTCCCTGCTGGAGCGTCATCTGGTTGGCAGCACCTCCACCATTCAAAATACTCCATCATTGGAAACACTTTGTACTCCAGAAATCTTCCACCACCCTCACTGGGTCTTGCTCCACCCTCCTTTTTCATCTCTTTGTTGTTACAGGCGTTTTTACTGTGTATACTAAGCAGTAAAAATGCCGACAAAGCCCTCGGCCGCCGACGCAGGAGCACTTCAAGGTTACAGGAGTCATAAATCCCGCCTCCACAAAGTGATGGCTGCAATTGGTTTTTAGAGAGCTGCATTGCTTGCCTGAGCCACGGACTGCGGAAACCACGCCAGGGCTCTGTAGAGTAGCGGGAAGGTTTTGAACAGAGTCAACTGGGTAAGGGACTCGGATGACCTGCAAGAAAAGTGTTGTAAAAATTCAGCAATTGCGTTTTTACAGCCCTCCCACGTACCTAAAGTTTTCCTATCGACTTTTTTAATGAACTGTAACTAGGACTTTTTTTCGAGGTAGGTCTTATTTTAGGATAGATAGATAGAAAGAAAGAAAGAAAGAAAGAACTGTACAGATGTAGCGGGGTTGAGGGTCTCATTGACTTGGCACAAGAAAGGCAACAAGTATACACAATAACTGTACATGCGCCGATATCTATTTATCATGATGCACAAGAGAGTTAAATTAAATGGCAGCAATCATGCAGTCATCAGTAAGTAATTTCCCCAAATATCTTTTTTTAATGTTCAATCAATTTTTATTGAGAAAGGCAGGTTGACACTGATAAATTTGAATTACAATAAATTCCATACAATAGTAGATGAAGTTGTACATAAAACAGATTATAACTTGACATGTAGTGGTGTGAGTCAATTCCGTCAAACTCCTTTAAACAAACATTTACCTTTATACTGGAGTTAACCAAGGAAGGGGGTTAAGGGGGTCGGGGGGCAAGGGAGGTTGGTGGGGAGGGGAGAGGGAGAGGGGGGGATAGAGAAGAGGGGAAGAAAGGAAAGGTGTTCCATATTTAACTCAATAATAACATAAGTCTTTCTGCACTCTTCACTTCTCACGTATTTGAAGTTACTTATATGACTCTCATAGAAAGGCATTCCTGGACCTGTCTGTATGATTAAGATGACCCAGGGACTAGGATTGTAGGTTAAGTAGGGTTTGGTGTGGCCAGAAGTGTTTTATCCACAAGTCCCAAGTCTCCGTGAATTTAGGAATCTTGTTTTCTCTTATGGCATATATTTTTTCCATGGTCATATGGTCTGTCATCAGCTGTGTTAGGCTGGCTAGGGAGGGGGGAATATTGTTGGTTTTCCAGTTTCTCACAATCAAGAGCTTGTAGGCCATGAAACAGTGGATGGTGGGAGTCCTATATTTTATAGGTACCTTCTCAATTCCTAGCAGAAGCAGGACTAAATCCGGCGTCGGGGCTATTTCTATTCCAGTTATGGCTTTGATAAGGAGTAAGATCTCTCTCCACACCCTGTTAATTTTTGGACAGCTCCAGAATATATGTAGTAAGGAGCCTCTCTGACCGCATTGTCTCCAGCATAGGTCAGAAGAAGCAGGAAAAAAATCTGCAATTCTTACTGGGGATCTATACCAGCGGGTTGTTAGTTTATAATGCACCTCAATTAGAGTAGCACATACAGTTGCCTTATTTGCCCATATGTATGCCTGTGCCCATTGTTCGGTTGAGTACTGTTTCCCTATCTCTTTTTCCCAGTTTAAGGCGTGGGCTCTCTTTTGTTTGTTTGGTTGGGATTTGGACTCGCCACAGAATATGTCGTAAATGTCTTTTAAGGGAACCTTATGGGGGGAGGGTTTAAAGACAATATTAATTAGGATGCTTGGGAGAGAAGTTCCTTTGAGAGCGAAAGCAGACCACCTACTTTTGAGTTGTGAGTATAGGAGGAAATCCCCTCCTTGCAAGCCATATTCTTCCTGGAGTTGATGAAAGGGCTTTATTGTTTGTCCGGCTGCTAAGTCTGAAATCATTCTTATACCTTTTTGTCTCCAGGGTTTCGTGTTTATGATGTTGGGTTCTAGTTCAACGCAGTCTATTGGGAGGGGTATATGTGATCTGGGGAGGACGTCGTTTGTAATCTTAAGTAAGTATTTCCAAACTTCCAATGTATTTTTTATTATTGGGTTTTTACTTGGATTCGTTTTCCAGTTCAGGGGTGTGGTCAGGAGTAAATCCCTCAGGGTGCCCCCTTTTAGACTATCTTGCTCTATGGATATCCAGCTAGTTCCCATTTGTGATGTCCCCCAAGCTCTTGCCTGTTGAATGATGTTAGCATTGTAGTATGCTGCAATATTGGGTACACCCAAGCCACCGGTTTTTTGGGGGGCGTAGAGAATGGGCGCTGCCACCCTGGGTTTTCTGTTTTCCCATATAAAGGACATCATCTGTTTTTGTAGATCCTTTAGTAGTTTAGGGCTGCATCTCAGTGGGATTGTCCTAAATATGTACAAAATCCTGGGAAGTATCATCATTTTGTAGGTTACTATTCTGCCCATCCAAGATGTCTCCATTTTTTTGAAGGTCGTGGTTAATACTTTGTATAAGACGTACTAAATTATTGTTTAGCATTTCAGCTATGGGGAGATTAACTGTTGTGCCGAGGTACTGAATACCACCCGGATCCCACTCAAATGGGAACCCATCTTTAATAATTTTTTCTATATTAGAGTTTAAGTTGATAGGCAAAATCTTAGATTTGGATGGATTGACTTTATAATATGACAAATCTCCAAATTCCACTAGAAGTTTGTACACCTCTCTGAGTGAGCTTAACGGGGAGGACAGCATCAGCACAATATCATCGGCAAACAGCCCTATCTTTTGAACCCTGCTTGCTAAAGGGATACCTCGTATTTTATTGTTCATTCTACAGGCTTCCGCTAGGGGTTCGATTGTCAGAATGAACAGCGTGGGTGATAGGGGGCACCCCTGCCTGGTTCCATTCGTTATTTGAAATGGGTCTGACAGGATTCCGTTGGTAAGGACTCTCGCCGATGGAGCTTTGTAAAGTGCCTGGATGGCTGACAGTATGTTACCCTCGAGCCCGAACTTCCTCAGAGTCGAGAAGGTGTAGCCCCAATGCAGTCTGTCGAAAGCCTTCTCCGTGTCCAAGGTTAGGAGCAGAGAAGGCATTCGAGTCCCCTCAGCTTCGGCTACTATGTCTATTAGGCGACGTGTGGCGTCTGACGTCTGTCTTCCCCTCACAAAACCTGCCTGATCGCTGTGGATGAGATCAGGCGTGACCTCCAGTAGTCTTAGGGACAAAATCTTTGCATAAATTTTGGTGTCATTGTTAAGGAGAGATATCGGACGGAAGTTAGCCGGGGTTGATGGGTCCTTACCCTCCTTGGGGATAGTTACTATCGTGGCTTGTAACATTTCAGCCGGAAGGGAGCCTGTCTGCATCGCTTTGTTATACACGTCAGCCATGTAGGGAATCAACAACTCCTTGAAGATTTTAAAATATTCAGCCGAGAACCCGTCAGGGCCCGGAGCTTTGTCTTTTTTTGGTTTATCTATGACCTGGCGGATTTCTTGTTGGGTAATGGCTGAGTTCATTTTTTTAAGCTGAACTACATTTAATTTAGGTAGTTGTAGTCCAGAGAGGAACACCTCTATCGCTTCCTCTGAGGGCGGGTGAACCAACGGATTTTGGTTAAGATTATATAACTTTCCGTAAAACTTCCTAAACTCCTCTGCTATGTCTTTGGGATGGGTTATTTTATTCTTGGTTTTTTGGTCAATTACGAAGGGAATTTTAGTTTTAATTCTTTTTTGTTTAATTTTATTAGCCATCCACTTTGAGTTTTTGTTGGCCTCCGTGTAGTAGGTGGTTTTCATGAGTTTGGTATTTTTTTCGTGTTCGTCTATTAACAAGTTACGCACTTTGATGAGCCTGGCCTCTCTTATAAGACTACTGTTTAAAGGGGTGGTACCAGACCGGGCAAAGCTTTCTGCGTTTTTTAATTCTTCCATAGCCTTTTTTAGGAGGGACTCTTTTTCTTTCTTATAGATGGACCCTTGCTGGATCATGACCCCCCTGATTACAGATTTATGAGTGTTCCACAGAGTGAAGCGGCACACATCAGGGTTGTCATTGTGGTGAAAGTATTCCTCTATAGCTTCTTTAATTCTCCGTTGAAATCTGGGAATCTTCATCAAGAAGGTATTGTTCCTCCATGAGCTAGACCTGTTTGTTGTGGGGCCTATTTTTAATTTAAGCGATATCGGGGCATGATCTGACCAGGTTGTTACGCCAATTTTGGCTTCTAGAGATTTGTTTAAGATGTGAAAATCAGTCAAGAACATGTCGATCCTTGAGGAGGAGCTATGCCTAAAGGAATGGAACGTAAACTCCTTAGAGTTAACATTTAACGCTCTAAAGACATCAAACAGTTCATTATCCTGAATCCAGGATGCTAGAGCTGCACCTCTGTTCCTACGCGGGTGGCTGGAATCAATAACTTTATCACTAACTGCATTAAAGTCTCCACAAAGCAACAATGAGCCCCTCTGGACCCTCCTAATTTTCCTCGTCACTCTATTCAAAAATCTAATTTGTTGTGAGTTAGGGGCATAGATGTTGACTAGGGTGACGAGGAAACCTTCAATTTTACATATTAAAATTAGATATCTACCCTCAGAGTCTCTGATTTCTTCCAGAAGCTGAAAATCCAACGAGTCGTTGATAGCGACCATGACTCCGGCTCTCTTCTTGGATGCATTGGCCAGGTAGCATCTGGAGAACTTCGGATGGGCTACTTTCGGGTGGTCCGGAGCTCTGAAATGTGTTTCCTGAACACAGAGGATGTCCGCATGCGATGAGGTGGCCTCTCTCCAGAGACAGGACCTTTTGTAAGGAGAATTGAGGCCTCTTGTATTTAAAGAAATTATTTTTATTCCCATCGCGAAGGTTGAGTGCAATGAGGTTGGGGTGGTTCCCTAGGAGCAATCCCAGAAAGCCTTCTATGCAATTCTTACAGACTTGGAAATGTGAGGGTCTTGAGAGATAAAAAAAAGTCATTTTTTGACACGAGAGAGTGTGAAGGTCTTGCGGGAACTTTGCAACGGGGTAGAGGGAGGTTTTGTAGAAGCGGTAAGCCGTAACTTGCGTTACCATTAACAGCTTTAGTTAAAGTTTAACAAAGAAGGACCTATCCTTTGTTGGGTTCTGAGACCCAAGGAAGGTCTTGTTGGGGGGTAGAAAGTTCTGCCTGTGCCCAAGCTTGTCGTATTCATAGTGCCCAGGGGTATGATGCAGTTCTTGGTCTGCTTGCATTCTGAAGCATCAGCGGTAGGTAGTTTTGCCTTTGTTTAATCTGTGGTGCTCATTGCGGGTCCACCCTTTAGTGATATGTGGCTGCTGACGCTCCTGGGGTTCCGGGAAGTCCCACTCTTTCAAGAGGCGCAGACCCTCCTCACAGGTTAAAGCCGTAACAACCCTCCCGTCTTTGTTGATGTGAAGTTTAGTGGGGAAGCCCCACCTGTAGATGATCTTGTTTTCTCTCAGCACTCTCGTTATGCCTGCAAATTTTTTGCGGGCTAGCATTGTGGATTGAGAGAAATCAGCGAAGATTTTTATGCCTTTGTAGGGGGGGGGGGGGGGGGAGGTCTTTTATGTTCCTTGCTGCTCTCATCAAGTTTTCCTTCGTGTGAAAAAAATGTATCCTGGCGATAACATCCCTCGGCACATTTTCTGGGATATCTTTGGGCTTCGGGAGCCTGTGTACTCTATCTAGGATACGTTCGTCTTTTTTTGAGTCAGGAAGTAGGGTTTTGATTAATTCTTGCAGAAAGTCATTTAGGTCTTCCGGCTTCACTTTTTCGGCGATGCCTCTGACTTTAATATTATTACGTCGACTTCGATCTTCGAGGTCGGCCATTTTGTTCTTTAGGTACGATACTTCCTCCTCTAGTTTATAATGCGCGTCAATTAGCTCATTATGTGAGTTAGTTATTTCTCCAGTCTTGCCCTCTAAATGGTCGACTCTCTCCTCTAATTCACTTAGATTCCTGTCAATTTTGTTAGTGATGGCTGTAAGGTCGCTTTTGATTGAACTTTTTAGGGCAATCACCAGGTCTTTTATAAAACTCTGTGATGCCATCTGATCTGAGCATTCTATGTTGAGCAATGGATCTGTGCTCTCCTCTCCCTCTTGGTTGTCTTCTGCCTGACTGTTTATATGCTTTTGTGGGGGATCATTCCTGGGGCGTCTCTTGTCAGGGCTTTTGCTAGGAGAGCTTATGGCTCTTTTATCTTTATTTAGTTTGGCTGTGTCGAGGGGAGAAGATGGCCTCTGCTCCCCCTCCTCCTCCCCCCCCTCGGGGGTCCCTGAGAGCTCCGGGTCTTCTCTCCCTGTCGGTGAGTTTGTGTCTGCTGTCACACTGTGCATGGGGCTGTCAGTGGGAGCGGAGTGTAGCGGGGCTTGCAGCAAGCTGCCTCTGCTTACCGCTGTGTCTTGCGGACCCTCCGTTCGCTTTGTTCTCCCTCCTCCGGCGCTGATGGGATCCGGCTCCGCCATTTTCTCCTCCTCCGAGCCGCGCGCCTGGTAAAAGTCCGTGAGGCGCTTCGGTCCGGACTTCCCGGTCCTCCTGCGGGACGCCATCGGGTGGAGGTAGGAATCTGTTTATATCCCGCTGCTTTCACGAACCCTGGGCAGGCTTTGTGTCGCTATATATCGGGCTTGATGGCGGAGCTTCTTAAAACGCGGCTGCCATCGGCTCCGTCAGGCCACGCCCCCCCCAAATATCTTTTTTTAATATATGATCTAATGTGAATATCTTCATCAGCTTCACACAGATGATAAAACTAAGGGTGTATGAAGTCTATAATATATATATATATATATATATATATATATATATAATATATACACACACACACATTCATATACACATACACACATACGTATATATAGGTATATATATATATGCACATCTATACATAATATAGAAGTCTTCATATTTTGACTTATTTTGACTCCAGCAATGAATCCCCCGAGATTTCATGACTTTGCAGCCCCAGATGTGTGTTCAGCAATTGTTTAATTTTTTTCTGATTAAAGTCTGTCATTTTCACTTATCTTGGATTATCCTAATTTTAAGCTTGGACAGGAAAGCCTTAAAAGAAAAAATTCCAAAAATTAAAGTCGTGAATTAAAAAGCAATCTGTTCTAAATTATATACCCCTTCTCAATGTCTATTAACTAAATTGACCACTGTTTTAACCTTAGGTAGCCCTTGGCCTTTGCTGCGGTGCATGTAGCAGAGGAAGATTACAGAAAGCTTCCTTCTTGTAGCTCATAAATTAAGATATTGCGGCTCCTCCTTCTTCCTCCTCCTCGCCCTGCATGGCATATCATGTGGAAGCGAAGTGTAATTATTGCCGACAGCTGCATAATCAAAGCCATCTCCATATTTTGGGCTGGTGCAGAGGAGTCATGAGCATGCCTTCAGCGTATGGGGGAGAAGGTTACTCCGCGCTCATAGGAGATGCTTGGGTTGTGTTGACCAAATCTGTCTTGTGGTGGCTTCTGAGCTGCTTTAATAAAGCCTGCCCCTTCGTTTCCTTCCTATATTGTGGTGCAGACATGATTGTTGGAGGATGTGGGATGTAGGGGGGGGGGGGGGGGGATAAGATTTTCCTGTGATCTTCATATGTTCTACACATTTTATCAGGAATCGTATTTTTTGAATGAACATGGGTATGAAGTTCAAACCAGCTAACTAGGGGCATCATGAGTGGTCAGATCTGCTTCTGCCTTTTGGGCCTGATGACCACCAAGCAGGGATCTAGTTAGCTATGTGAGGCCTTAGCGCCTATGGTTGGTGTGTAAATCATATGTGAGGCCTAGCCTGTATATACTGTATACTGGGAGGCTGGTGGCAGTAGCAATTTTTTAGCAGCAATTGCAAGTGTTAGTAATTTTGTATGAGAAGTTACTTCCTGTTCGACTATCACTAACGAAGCCATTGGGGTTGAAAATAAAATGTAACTTATAATAGCTACACTAAAAAAAATGCGTAAAACGGAGCAGGATCGGCACATGTGCAATTTGTTTTGGCCTGTTATTAGACATGAGTGAGCACGCTCGAATAAAGCAGTTACCCGAGCGAGCATCGCTCTTCTCGAGTAACTGCTTACTGGTCCGAGCAGGCTAGGGGGGCGGGGGTGGCAGGGGGTAGTGAGGGGGAGAGTGAGAGAGGTCTCTCTTTCTCTGTCCCCGCTCACCCCCGCTACCCCCCCTTGCCTGCTCGGACCAGTAAGCAGTTACTCGAGAAGAGCGATGCTCGCTCAAATAACTACTTTAACTGAGCGTGTTCACTCATCTCTACCTGTTATATATAGACCCATTAGGCTCCCTGTGCATGTGCTGGACCCAACCTGCCTTCCGTGATAACGGAATCCTAACCAGCTTGTGGATGACAGAAGGAACATCTTCTACATCAGTTAAAAGGAGAAAAGCTGGGCTGAAATAATAATCTTTATACAGCATCAACATAGACAAAATAAGACATAACATACAGTAATAAAGCAATAGACAATTTGCACTATAGGCATGACTGCCCTGCTCGCATGAGCTTACAATCCTATAAGGCAAAAGGGAGTGACACAAGAGGTAGGAGTGCTTGTTCTGTACAAGGATCCAGCCATCCTTTAAATTAATAGAGTAATATACATAAAACTGTATGAGCTAGTCATCAGCCGATATCTGTCTGTATGTATGTATATATATATATATATATATATATATATATATATATATATATATATATATATATATATAACATACAGATATGAAGTGCACTAGGGTATATGGGGTATGGGGAACACAGTGGCATGAAGATGGTTGGGTTTTAAGGGGGAAATATAGAATATGGGTAAATGAGGGAGAATTAAATTAGGGAGTATGATTGGCCACCCTTAAAAGATTTGTTTTTAGGGTACTCTTAAAGCTATGGGCGTTAGGAATTAACCTTATTGTATGGGGTAGCGCATTCCAGAGAACTGGTGCAGCTTGGGAAAAATCTTGGGGACAGGAGTGAGAGGTTTGGATTACAGTGGAGTGGCTGTGATTGCTAACACGTGCGCCTTCAGCCAATCACACCCATTCAATGATGTCATTGAATAGTGTGATTGGCTGAAGCCACGTGTGCTTTAGCCAATCACAGCCATTCAATGATGTCATGGCTGCCGGCGTGTGTATTAGCTTTCTGGAAGCGGGGATTTCAAGCCCCACATTCAGAAAGCTATGCTGCGGCGGGGACGAGGAGCGAGCGACAGCCTGCCGGAGCGAGCGACATCCTGCCGGAGCGCGACAGGACGCCGGGGGAGGTGAGTAATAAAATTTTTTTTTTTTTCTCCACTGAATACCGGCGTATAAGGTGACAGTTGGGGGGTCGTCTTATACGCCCCGTCGCCTTATACGCCGGTATATACGGTAGTTCAGTTTTTGAAATATTTTGTGTAGATAGAAAAGATGATTGCAAGGTGTTCCATTGATCATTTCCTTGTATTTCACCCTAAGAAGCTACCCTGAATGGATAGAGTAGTTGGGTTGCTGACCCAAAAAGGTCAAAAGAATACCGCAGCCTGGCCTTCTCTTGTACCTATTCTGTAATCTCTATATCTATGTTATGGCATTAATTAGGGGATACTGTGAGTAGGACATCAATGAGAGTTAGAAATAAGTAGAGGCAGCAGTGGTTAAATCTTCTTTGGTCACATTGAATGTACCATGTACAATACCTTCCACTTCCTATTTGGATTGAGTGTACCTCCTTTGCCAAATTTTGGGCAAAATTGGGGCACAAAAAATGCCACAAAACCAGCAGATGTAAATACACCATAAACTTGGTTGGTATTTTGGGAGGAAAAAGTGGCAACCCTATTGATACCTAAGGCAGGGATCTTAAAAAGCATTTTCCTACCCTAAGATGTTCAGCAAGTTGACATTTTTTAACCATAAGTATCTGGTTATCTTGCATGTTTGGCTCTGCTGATCATCGATCTTCTATTATGAGTGACTTTGCCACTGCATTAAGGTGACTATAGAGGACTAGAATGCACCAACTAAATTTTGTAAGGTCTATTGCAGAGCAGCCCGGCTTATACTAACCACCTTGGATACCACATCCCTGCCTGCGTAACAAGGTTCTTTTGGTTTGTGTGATTTTCTGAAAGTATTCTGCCTCTTTCTTGGTTCTCACTTGGCTGTTTCTGAGTGTACGATCTAATCTCTGCCTGCCATGTGCATCCATATTTTGGTTTGCTATGAATCCACTTCTACCTATGCACATCAGAATTACACTTTGTTCTCAAGTAGAGATGAGCAAATGTACTCGCTAAGGCAAACTACTCGAGCGAGTATTGCCTTTTGCGAGTGCCTGCCCGCTCGTCTCAAAAGATTCGGGTGCCGGCGGCGGGCCGGGAGCGGCGGGGGAGAGCAGGGAGGAACGGGAGGGAGATCACCGCTCACCCCCGCCGGCACCCGAATCTTTTGAGACAAGCGGGCAGGCACTCGCAAAAGGCAATACTCGCTCGAGTAGTTTGCCTTAGCGAGTATGCTCGCTCATCTCTATTCTCAAGTTAATAATGTACAGGGGTGTATGCAGGGGTTTGTAAAGATGGGTTCGCGAACATACATGCATAGTAATTGCATGTGTACACAATGAAACACACACATACACACTGTAATATACATAAATATATACACTCTTTGTAAAAAACAATCCCACCCCTAGAAGTTGTTTTGCTGTAAAATTCGGCATGCAGTTCCATCTCAGGTAGATATGGAAATGATTAGAGTTGTGGTCGGATTGGGTAAACGGTCTTGCCACCTGGGACCCTAAAAGTGGCTCCCCCTTGGCCTATAAAAGGCTCTCAGAGGATCCTTGTGTGTAGTGATCTCTTCTTCTGCTTGTGTAGAGCTTGTTGACCACTAGACGCCTCTGCAACCCAGAGAAAAAATGTTTCCCTGTTACCAGAGTCTGAGAGGGGCTCATTATTAGGATGTGAGAAGCAGGAGGGTCGTATTGATAAATTTCTGCCACCTGGGCAATTCTGACCAGACTGTTAGGAGGTGTTGGGACCAGTGGACGTATGAGGGCACATAAGACGACTGAGTTCAGGATGCCTTTAACTGACCAATGATGTGTCAGATGAGATGCAGAGTGATAATATAAAGCCATCTTAAAAAGATTAAAACTTAAAGGGGTTGTCCCGCGCCGAAACGTTTTTTTTTTTTTTTCAATAGCCCCCCCGTTCGGCGTGAGACAAACCCCACCCGATGCAGGCATAAAAAAAACAAACAGTCCAGTACTTACCCGAATCCCCGCTCTCCGGCGACTTCTGACTTACCTTGTGAAGATGGCCGCCGGGATCTTCACCCTCGGTGGACCGCAGGTCTTCTGTGCGGTCCATTGCTGATTCCAGCCTCCTGATTGGCTGGAATCGGCACACGTGACGGGGCGGAGCTACGAGGAGCCGCTCTCCGGCACGAGCGGCCCCATTCAGAAGGGAGAAGACCGGACTGCGCAAGCGCGTCTAATCGGGCGATTAGACGCTGAAGATTAGACGGCACCATGGAAACGGGGACGCTAGCAACAGAACAGGTAAGTGAATAACTTCTGTATGGCTCATAATTAATGCACAATGTACATTACAAAGTGCATTAATATGGCCATACAGAAGTGTATACCCCCACTTTGTTTCGCTGGACAACCCCTTTAACAAATCGCCGGGTCCTGATGGCATGGACCCCCGGGTTCTAAGGGAGTTAAGTAATGTGATAGATAGACCCTTGTTTCTTATATTTAAGGACTCTATAATGGTGGGGTCTGTTCCACTAGATTGGTGCATAGCAAATGTGGTGCCAATATTCAAAAAGGGGTGAAAAAGTAAACCTAGAAATTACAGGTAGGTAAGTCTTACTTTTATTGAGGGTAAAATGTTTGAAGGGTTTCTAAGAGATGCTATACGGGAGGACCTCAAGGAAAATGGCTGTATAACTCCGTATCATCATGGGTTTATGAGAGATCACTGCTGTCAAACCAACCTGATCAGCTTCTATGATGAGGTATGTTCTAGACTGGACCATGGCCACCCGTATCACATCTTGTATCCAAACTAGAGGCAGCACAACAGGTTAATAGAGCCTCCATGCCTGCCCGTATCACATTGTGTCCAAGCTAGAGCCGGTACAACACTGACAGCAGGCTGGACGATCAGTGAGGATCCTGAGCAGCTAACTCCCACCAGTCAGCTATTAATGACCTATCCTAGGAGTAAGTCATCAATGGTAAAAGTCCCAGAATTCCCCTTTAATGAAACATCTTTATATTATGATGATTAGTAAATGACAAGATGTGATTTTACGTACAACCTTCTGCTACAAGTTCCTTATGGTATAAGTCTATGACGAATGATAACGTGCAGAGATCTTGCAAACAGTAAGGAAGTGATTCAGCAAGGAACAACATTTATTTCTTTTAACCCTTCTGCAGCAACTCCGCCTATTACTATTAATCTACTGTCCCAACGTCCGATACTTGTCACAGATCTGGAAGCATAGGGCGGAATTTATCATGTACGTTTTTAAATAAAATCAGTTATTTGCACAAATTTATGAAATGTTACATTTTTAAATAGATCTAGAAATGAGGGGTCATCTCCTACACATCCAAGCTGCTGCAGTGCGGTTAAGCCAAATGTTGCCACTTTTTCAAGTCGTATTTCTTACATCTGTCTAAAATCCGCACTTCACTCAAACCCCGCCCTCTTTTCTAAACACTTTGGAAAAGTGGGATGAAAGGAGTTCCACGCAAGAAGTTGAATAATTTTGGAGGAAGACCCTACTTGCATAAAAATGTGCAACTTTTTCACGACAGAAAACTATAGCAGAGCCTTGATAAATTCCCCCCCATAGTTTCCAAGCCGAAGTGCAGTGTCATTAATATTATATCATTTAGCTCGTGACACTTGATTAGACAGAGGCTATAGTCATCCATAGTCAGTTCCTAATCCCACAACCCTTTAGGGCTCATGTCCACGGGCAAAATGTGATTTAAAATCCGCAGCGGATCTCCCGCGCGCGGATCCGCACCCCATAGGGATGCATTGACCACCCGCGGGTAGATAAATACCCGCGGATCGTCAATAAAAGGCATTTAAAAAAAAATGGAGCATGAAAAAATCTGGACCATGCTCCATTTTCATGCGGGTCTCCCGCGGGGACGGCTCCCGCGGGCTTCTATTGAAGCCTATGGAAGCCGTCCGGATCCGCGGGAGACCTAAAATAGGAATTAAAAGCATTTACTCACCCGCAGCGGGCCGCGAAGCTCTGCTCTTCCTCACGGCCGCATCTCCCTTGCTTCGGCTCGGCGGATGTGCCGCCGGCGTCAGGAATTCATCCGCCGGCCGAAAATGAAGATCCGGCCGTGAGGAACAGCTGACCTTCGCCGCCCGCTACGGATAGGTAAATGCTTTTAAATTTCTATTTTCAGCGCTCATGTCCGCGGGGCAGGAGGGACCCGCTGCAGATTCTACATGTAGAATCTGCAGCGGATCTGATTTTCCCCGTGGACATGAGGCCTAAAGGTCATAAATAGTCCCATTATTTGTCTGCTGCCGCCCTCTAATGGTCAGGATAAGGTAATGTCAGAGCAACATTTTCTCTTTTTTATAGATTTTTTAGAGCAATTATTACAAGTCACACCCAAAAGCATTAAAATGACATCAGACTGAAACTCAAATTGAAACACATTTAAATTTGTATCATAGGACTGAAAATTGCTTCAACTCATAATAGTTGCAGAGAGAAGATAACCCAACGTGATAAATTAATAAAACCGCACCAGCGATGACGTTTCAGGTTCAGATTTTGCACTTTTTATGGGTCTTTCTCATGGGCTTTGCTAATCAATGCTTTCTTCCAGTCAGACTTTTGTGGTGCATAAGCTACTTTTTTGTTGATTCAGAGTCCAGTAATTTTCTGGCCACCCATGAGGGTCTGTGCCCTGGGAATGAAGACTGAAAAGCAATATTCAATAAATTGCTGGACAGAGTATTATGCAGTTTATATTATTTTTCTCCCTAATGGCCCCGAGACCATGATATTAAGGTTCTCAGTGTGCCAGCTTCAGATGCCCTTATAAGTGATCGCCACAGGTGCCCTTATTAGAAGAATGGATGTTCCATTACAGATACAAACAGCCTGTTTTCTGCCAGAGATGGACCATAAAAAGGCACTCCTCGATCCGTCCAGGCATGCATCTGCTATGATGTGAGTTGAGCCACTTATCTCCGGCAGTGCCACCCTGTGAGAGAGGGCGTGATTTGGTAGTCATTATAGTTAAGCCCTGCTATGGGGGAAGGGTACATCATTTAGTGGCTAAGTGTTATATTAGCTGTTATATTTGAATATTTGTATGTTAATGACTTGGGTTGGCTGATTGGAGGGGCAAGGACATGTGACTGGAGAATGTGGCCATGTTATGTGCGTCCTCCCTATGGAGGAGTAGAGCAGTGCTATAAGGGAGGAGAGGGAAGATGAGTTGTGAAGATGAAGTAGTGAGGGACTAAAAACACCCTACAGATTATAGCATTGCATTGCTGAAAGACGCTGGCACATCTTCTACTGCCAAGAGGGGGAGCTACTTGTTCTATGGCTGTCCCAGTCAGAGTGGCCCAGTATTGCTAGCGCTTGGCCTGGGATGAGCGACATTTACAGAGCGCTATGCTCAGCATGGAGGTTGCAATGATAGTCTGGGGCTTCCGGGCTTGCCATGTGGTTCAGCCCATTAAACCCTGCTTGTGGCAAGGCACAAAAGTGTGATTAGTAGGAGTTCGATGATTGGGCCCCCAAGTATTACAGAAATGAAGGGACCCTCAATTGAGAAGCTGGCCACATTGTGTGGTCAGTGCTGCAGAGCTCTGTCCTATGTGCTGCATTTTACTGCTCATGGCTTCAATGCATTGTTTGCTAGAAGCCAGAACAAATTGAACTGGCAATATTCAAGGACTTCCTCATATCTACTCCTGCTTTATATCCAAGTTCCTCTGTTCCACAAATGTATTTAATACATTGCCCCCAAAAGTGTGTCTGGTTTTAGAGAAGACCCCTGCTACCTTATTATTCAGTGCTCCCTACAATCTATGAGATCACATATAAGGAATTATGAATAGAGATGAGCGAACATGTCCGTTACGGACACATCCGCACCCGGACACCGGCTTTGCCGAACACTGCAGTGTTCGCGCGTAAAGGTCCGGGTGCCGCCGGGGGGCGGGGAGATGCGCGGCGGCGCGGGCGGCAGTAGCGGGGAACAGGGGGGAGCCCTCTCTCTCTCCCTCTCCCCCCCACTCCCCGCCGCACCCCCCAGCGCTGCCACGGCGGCCCCCGAACTTTTTTCGCCCGAACACTGAAGTGTTCGCAAAGTTCGGTGTTCGGGCGAAAAAGGGGCGGGGCCGAACGTGTTCGCTCATCTCTAATTATGAACCTTCCTATCCATGTCTCACAATTTATACACTGGTAAGGGGTGTTTCAGAGAACTGTGAATGAGGGGTTAATGGCGCCTTTACCTTCTGTATCACCCCATTATTTGTAGTATGTAAGCTCGTTGGAGAAGGACCCTCACCCCTACTATTTCCTTCAACTGATTACTATGTAACTGTGGTTTTGTTTCTGTTCCCCCTGTCTTGTAAGCGCTGCGGAATATGTTGGCGCTACATAAATAAAGGACAATGACCCCAAACATCTATCCCATGTTATTAAGAACTATCTGCAGCATAAAGAAGAACAGGGAGTCCTGGAAGTGATGATACGGCCCCACAGAGCCCTGATCTCACATCATCCAGTTTGCCTGGGATTACATGAAGAGACAGAAGGATTTGAGCAATCCTACATCCACAGAAGATCTGTGCTTAGTTCTCCAAGATGTCTGGAACAACCTACCTGACGAGTTCCTTCAAAAACGGTGTGCAAATGTATCTAGAAGAACTGATGCTGTTGGGGAAGGCAAAGAACGGTCACACCAAATATTGATGTGATTTACATTTCTCTTTTGTTCAGTCACTTTTCATTTTGTTAATTGACAAAAATAAACTATTAACTCTTCTATTTTTGAAAACATTCTTACTTTGCTCATTTTTTCCACATCTGCCTAAAACGTTTGCCCAGTACTGTATATTTTAGGTAATATTTATATACAATGCTTACAAGTCTATATGTGCAGATGATTTTTCATACTAAACTATAAATTATGAACACCACAAGTGTGAACTAAGAAGTGGGAAGAATAATGCATGTCTTTATCCTTAACCCCTTAAGAACATGGCCTATTTTGGGCATAAGGACACAATGATTTTTGGCATATTTTCATCTTCATTTTTCAAAAGCCATAACTATTTTATTTTTGCGTCGATGCAGCCATATAAGGGCTTGTTTTTTTTGCATGGCAATCTGTAGTTTTTATTAGTCCCATTTTTGGGTACATAAGACTATATTGTAAAACTTTTATTATTTTGTTTTTATGATAGAGAGAGAGAAAACACAAAAACCCTTCTTTTAAAAATTATTATTATAGAGAAAGGGTGAACAGCGGGGGTCGCTGTCCTGATACACCTCCGCTGTTGCTGCCGGATAGTGCGGGATTTCTTCTGATCTCGCGCTATCCACAGGACATAAGTGTACGTCCTGGTGCGTTGAGCACCCCGCAGCCAGGACATACATTTACGTCCTGTGGCGTTAAAGGGGTTTTGTCACATTTTAATGAAACATTTTAGTTGAAGGTCATCAAAGGCAGAACAGCGGAGATCCAACACTTGTCCACGCAGCAGGGCCTGATGTCCTCATCAGTGGTAGCTTCATTCCCATCGACTTTCCCAAGCAGCGGACCGCTGCCAATTTGTTACTGATGATCTATCCCGAAGATTGTTCATCCATAGTAAAAAGAGACAAAACCTTTTTAATCCCTCTACTGATTTCCCCGAGCCCTGTTAGTTCACAAAGAAAAGGACATTACAGTTTTGAACACGCAGAGCTCATTCTACTTTAAATGGCTGTAGCACTGGTTCTGTGAGTACTACCAGCATAATCTCCATTCAAAGAGAGGCCTTTTTGCTTTAAAGTTGCATCCAATGTTTGTGCGTAGTTCCAATAGAACTGGAGCTGCAGCCGTTTGAAGTGGGGTCAGGAGTCCTAAATTTATAGTTGTCAATTCAGTCTGCATGCAGAGAAAAAGGCAGCAAAGGAGGATCTGTTATTCTCCTGCATATCCTTCTGTCCCCTGGGAGGAGTGACATGGACTTTTTTATGTTATCGCTCCCATTAATTAGTATCATATTTGCTCTCTGATTGTCACATACTGGGGGTCTTTTGTTCCAAGAAAATGAGGGAGAAGAACAGCACTTTCTCAGCTAATCACTCCTCTACAATGGTTAACCCCAGAGATACTGCATTCATTGCTGAGCATGGCATTTAAATGTTTTTCCAAATGTTTTTTAGAAAAAGTTTTTTTCCCCCTTTACACAATGCTTTAAATATTTTTTAAAAAAGTAAAAAAGTACACATAATTGGTATTACCAAATCTCTAATATTCCATACTATATAACATTTTTTATTCAGAATAGTAAACTCTGTAAAAAGAAAAAAATAAAATAAAAGAAATTGGCAAAATAGCCATTTTTTCTTCATGTCACTTCCCCAAAAGAAAAGTAAAAGGCAATCAAAACACCTCAAAAGGTACTAATAAAAACTACAAGTCATTCTGCAAAAAACAAGCCTCATACAGCTCTGTTGACAGAAAAATAAAAATACTCTGTCCTTGAATGTGGTGACACAAAAAGTCTTTGCTGTGCAAAAGTTGGAAAATATAAGGAAGGGTGGCTTCACATGAGCGTGTGCATACATAGGTGCATACATAAGTGCGCACCCATGTACGTGCACAAACACATGTGAATGCAGGACCGTGCATTACCTTTAATGGAGCTGCGGCTGCTGCCGGTGGCTCCATTGAAGACAATGGTCTGCCAGCATCCCTGAATTGTTTTTTAGGGAAGGGCTTTACATATAAGCCCTTCCATGAAAAACAAGTATTTTAGTGTAAAAAAAATACTTACCTGTCCGCCGCTGCTGTGTCCCTGTCGGGATGAAGAATTCCCTACCACAGCTGTCACACATGACAGCTGCTGTATGAGATCCAGCTGCCGGCATCCTGTAATTGTTTTGTAGGAAAGAGTTTTAAATGTAAGCCCTTCACTGAAAAACAAGGAAAAGTGATATTAAAAATAAAAAAAAAATACTAACCTTCCTTCTGCTGCCGGAGCTCAGCCGCGTCCTCTCTGCGCTGTCCCCGGCTCTTCAAAGCAGTTCTTTCAGCAGGCGGGGATTTAAAATCCCCGTGTGCTGAAAGAGCTGCTTCTGATTGGCTGAGGCGCTGAGCTAATCACAGGCAGCTCTAAGCTGTCAGTCATTCAGTGACAGCTGCCTGTGGTTGGCTGAGGTGCTCAGCCAAATCACAGACAGCTGCTTCTTCATCCCCGTGGGGACACAACAGCAGCGGACAGGTTAGTATTTTTTCTTTTCTACACTAAAATTCTTGTTTTCAGGGAATGGCTTATATTTAATGCTCTTCCCTAAAAAACAATGCAGGGGCGCCGGCAGACCATTGTCTTCAATGAAGTAGCCGGCAGCAGCCGCAACGCTATTGAAGACAATGCGTGCATTCTCAATGGTGCAGGCATGTCCTATCTTTGCAGGCACATGCCTGTAAAGCATGCACATGTGCACACACCATAGGGAATGCATTGGTTCTAATAGAAGCGTGTTTTTGTGCTCGCGTATGCATGCACAAAAACACGCTCGTGTGAAGCCATAATGACCTTTCGAATAGAGATAACAGAATATTTATTTATAACACTTGCTGAACGCCGAAAAAATAAATCCCGAAAATCCAACAGTGAAATCCATGAATCTATTGTTCCCCCAGAAAAAAATTAATAAAAGTTATTCAATACATTACATTCATTCAAAATTGGTTCCTATAAAAACTAGAGCTCCTCCCACAAAAATACAAGGTGTCATACAGGAACACTGGTGGAAAAATAAATAAAAGTTATGACTGCTGGAACACAAAAGGGGAAACAATTCTGGTTCTTAAGGATAAAATCAGTTATGTCACTACGGGGTTAAAAATGGATTTAAGGTGACCGAGTTCTGCACTAAATATATTTACATGAGACATCAATTCAAAATCTACAATAAAATCAAATGACATTTTCGGGAAGGTTTTTCCAATTTTAATGTGACTGTTAGGGGGGGTTTATCCTTGTTGTTTTTCCCTTTTGTGAATCTGACCTAATAGACACATACTAGAGGTACCTGAGAACATGAAGAATACAACTCAGCTTTTAGTGAATTGCATACTCATAGCACCACCTAGTGGACATTTAGAGAAATGCAGCAGTGACTTTTCTGAAAAGATTTTTCCATTGTTTGCCGCTCAGATATCAATCTGCCATCTACTGGAAAGATTTATTATTTCTATAGACATTGACTCTTCACTCATTATGGTAAATGTTTTACTTTACATCAGCCTGCTTTCACACAGACGACAAAATTGTGCGATTTTCTTGAGATGCGACAGTGCTACAAATCGCATGTATGTGAAGCCCATGCTTTCCAATGGGTTCCTTCACATTAGCAAATGCTTTCTCTGATATCATATCATTTATGCTGCACGGTCAGCGCTGTAAAAAACCAAAACGCCAGAAATAATGGCCTCTAAAAAATGTAATGTTATGTAAATATTTACTCAAATAATTGTACCAATAAAAACTGCAGCTCGTTATGTAAAAAAAAAAATCCCTCATGTGGCCATGTCAACGGAAAAAAATAGTGTAAACTAGTGGAAAAAAAGTGGTGGAGCAACCCCAGTAGAGAATGGAGAATGGTAAGTTAGAGAATGGTTACAGAGAGACAGCGAAGGAGTCTCTAAACATAGAAGGTGCAGCTCACCCCAAATAACCTGACACCCAACTAGGTAAACATTTTGACCATATAGACAAGGAAAAAGAAGATAAACACATTTTTTTGGATGTGTGGCGTGACCTCCAGATGCAATATAATCATGTGAGATTGTATATTGTTAAACCTCTCTATTTATTGATTAAAACCAGCGTGTATACACGTTTCAAAGTGAACCCCTTCCTCAGTACTTGCTGGGGATACACGTCTGGATGCTGACAGTGTATCTCTCAGAGCAGATTCAGCAATGTGAATCTTTGGTTGTCTGTAGGGGGCGTCTTGAGCCCAGTCACCTTGTGTGCCGTCACACATCCACTGGTCCAAACACCTCCTAAGGCCTAATGCCCATGGCCGTGACGGGCTCCGCAAGCAGAATACCGCAGTGGAGCCCATCACGACGCCATCCCCCAGAGACCCCATACTTACCTCCGGATCCGTGGCCCGATGTCCTGCATGATGCTCCGGCGCGCATGCGCAGTAGAGCACATGACGCTCCGGCAGTGTCATGTGACGCGCTGGCTGTGTCATGTGACGCGACGGCTGTGTCATGTGACGCGACAGCCGCGTCATATGACGCGGCCGGCGGTAGGCGGGGAAGCGTTTTAACACTATCATCCGCTGTGCTACACAGCGGAACATAGCATGACAGACAGCTTCCATTGACTGCAATGGAAGCTGTCCGCACATACGCCCGTGGCAAATAGAACATGCCGCGGGTGAGTATGGGAGAATTCACGGGGCGGAATTCCACGGTGGAATTCCGCACTGTGAGCATTGCGCTATTAGGTTCAATAGAACCTAATAGCTGCGGGCAACGCCAAGGATTTCCACCATGTGATACGCTGCGGAAATCCGCCCGTGGGATTAGCCCTAATAGTCTGGTCAGAACTGCCGGGGGGAAGGTGGGGGACAATTCATCCATATGACCATCCAGCTACTCATATCCCTATAATGCGCCCCTCTCAGACTCTGGTAACGGGTGACATCTCTTCTCTTAGAGGCGTCTAGTGGTCAACAAGCTCTACACAAGCAGAAGAAGAGGTCACTACACACAAGGAGCCGTCAAGAGCCTTTTTATAGGCCAAGGGGGTAATCACTTATAGGGCCTCAGGTGGCAAGACTGTTCATCTAATCACTACACAACTCTCATCATTTGTATATCTGCCTGAGATGGAACTGCAGGATGAGTTTTGCAGAAAAGTGACAACTTCTAGTGGCATGATTTTTTTTTTTTTGCAGTTACATCTGTAATTATGTGATTGTTCTCAGCAAGAGAAACGACGTAATCTTGTAGATATGATACCTTTTAATGGCTAACAAAAATACATGATGTAATAATAGCGAGCTTTCGTACCAACGCAGGGTACTTCTTCCGGCTTAAATGGATTGGATCTGAAGAGGCATGCATATTTATACACACTTATAACATACATACTTATGACAAGGCACAGATATGGATGTGATTGGTTCGCACTTAAAAGGAATTCTGCAAACCAGAAAACAAACTTTTTTTGTCTAGGCACTGATAGCGGAGTGAAAGTTTTATGGTCTCTAAATTACTGTTGGAGGGGGGGGGGGAAAGGTCAACAGGCTCGAATTGTTATAAGAGATACACAAACATTTTTAGCTAAATACTGATAAGGGAGTGAAAGTTTATGCATGCCTCTTCAGATCCAATCCATTTAAGCCGGAAGAAGTACCCTGCGTTGGTACGAAAGCTCGCTATTATTACATCATGTATTTTTGTTAGCCATTAAAAGGTATCATATCTACAAGATTACGTCGTTTCTCTTGCTGAGAACAATCACATTTTGCTCTACTGGCTAACACGGTACCAGATCTTTGTTTTCATTATCTGTAATTATGGCGTGGTAATAGGCTGACATCTTGTGGCTACTTTGAATTATTACAGTTGCTGTAATTTGTATGTTTTCTATTGCATAACGCTGATTGGCTGGGGAGAGCTGAGTAGGACTGACTGAGGACTGAGACTTCATAGTCCCACATTATTAGGGTGAGTTGAATGCCTCATTTCAAAGACTATTAGTGACTATTCAACACGTTAAACAATACAGTGCCTCAGCATGAGCAGAAGGAAGCACTTTCTTATTGTTCATTAGTAAAACTCTTCTGGCAGGATAAGGCTTGGGTCACATGGAATGTATTTTGAGTGAAAATCTTGCAGTTTTGCGAGATTTCCGTCAGAAAAATGTTGCTTCAAAACCTGCGGCACTTAGCCGTGGGTTTTGGAGCAGATTGGCCGCATGCTTTTCCATTGAGGCTGGCGCTCCCATAGAGGAGAGTGTGGCTGCAATGGAAAGAAAAGAAAAAAATTGACATGCTGTGGCTGGGGAATCCATGCCGCAGCGCTGGCTTCTGACGGCTTTGCCACGACGGATTGGCTGTCTTGTGTGGACGAGATTTTTCACAAAATCCTAGGATTAGCGTCCGCATGCGGATTTGCTGCAGCAAAATTCCGGATGGAATTTCTGCAGCAAATCCGCCCTGTGTGAACCCAGCCTTAGAGAAAGTTGTCCTCATGCATTGCCTGTGGCCTTTGTCTGTTCTCCTACAGCCTTGTGACTGGGTCCATCACAAGACCTATGGTCCGGTCACTGTACAATGAATTCAGGTGCCAGAGACCACACTGTCAGAAGTGGACATCAAACCCCGATGTTGGTGGAACCCATTAGAGCTTTAGCTCTGACTAAATCAAGATAAGATGCCTATCTATCGAACCGCAGGAGAGCCCTAATGTCACCCTGTGGCCCCCCGTTTCATAGATAGTGTAAAGTTAGACATTGTGAAAATGATCAAAGTGGTTCATGCTGCATCTTTAGACATTTCTGTTTAACCTTACACCACCATTGGCTTACTTTGCATTAACCTTTCCCCTGATAAATCATGCCCCTTTGTATGACACACAATAATTGGAGTGCATGGCAGGCATGACAGTTTTTTGGTGCATTTAGCTTAGTAAATCGCCACCTATGTGTCAGACTCTCAGGAATCTCTTACCATGGCCAAAGGACTTTGACCTCTAGAGACACCTTCATTCTGGAAATTAGAGATAATCCAATTCCCAGACTTGACCAATGCAACCTTCTCCTATCCAACACATATCAGAAGATCCCCACTGGATTCCCCCTTAATTTACAAGTATAAACTGGCATTACTTTTGCTAAACTCATTTCAATGTAAAAGTGCTCAGGGTTGAGAGCTGCATTTGGCAAGGTTAAAGGAGTTATTCCAATATTTGATATGGGATAACTTTATGATAGGTGGGGGTCTTGTCCCTGAGACCCCCACTGATCCTGAGAACATGGCTCCCCATCCCCCTCTTCTCATCACTAAGGGGTTGCTTCTGAATAGAGCGATGGCCACGCTTGTGTGACCATCCCCCCTATTCATTTCCATGAGGCTGACAGAAGTTGCTGAGCACTTGTACTTGTTATCTCCGGAAGTCCTATTGAAAGTGAATGGAGTGGCATTGCACACACACGACCGCTGCTCCATTCAATCTCCTCCTCGCTATGATGGGTGCAGTAATCCCATAGTGGGGAGGAAGGAAGAGAGGGGTCCCTGATTCTCGAAATCCGTGGGTGTCTCAGTGGGTGGGTCCCCCACCGATCATAAAGATGTGCCCTATCTTGTGTATTGGGGATAACTTTAGATGTTGGGGTAAGCCCTTTAAAGCTATGTTCACACTGCTGTTAGGTTCTGTAAAGGTTTCTGTCACCTTGATTACAAAAATAATGCAACATGGAACAATTTTCTTGACAGAAAATGACAAGCACCTTGACAGAACCCTGTCAGACCATTGGGCAGTGTTTGGCTCCATCATCCGTGGGCCTCTATTTTAAATGCTATACATAGCCCTGATATGAATATTAGGCAATTTGATTCTTCATTGTATTCTATAGACTGATGGATCTATGTATCTGAAAATTTGGCAAATAGATGATTTAGCCAAAATGGTAATACCTGGGACTAGGAACAAACAAGCTGTTCACTGTTTTTTTCCTGCACAAATGGCTTTACCAACAGGTAAAATAGTGTTGCTGAGGAGGATCCACACCAACAAGTGATGATGAAGAAGATGAAGGAATAATCCTACAAGCATTTAGAAGGGATGGTGAGGAAGATGTGATTGTCAGGGTAACTGTTATAGAGACTTGGTACTAGAGAAAGCTTTCATCAATCGTTAGACATATACTGATGTCAGGGAAATTCTGCGTACAGCACCAATCAGGCCCACCCCAATGCCCCGCTGCCGGCGGTAAAGAAGAGACACCACACACGGAGGTCTGGTATAGTTCCTCACACGGGGACATAGCTGCGCACTCTATTACAGATTACATTGGGTCTTATACCCTTTGGTCACGTCACTAGGAATGGGTGATGGTCTCATTGGCTCAAATTCACCGCATAACCATATATGTAAAGTCCGGATTTCCGCATGAGGCAGTCAGTGTTAGTCATATACGTAGTTAAACAGTCGTTATCTTGATACGGTGCTTCTGGGAAAACAGCCAAGCACGTGGCCTTCGTATCCAGTTCTGTATTATCTCTGAAATTCTGGACACATCTCTCTCAGCCTTGCAAAGCTTTTGGCATAATATCTGATATAAGGCGACATATTAAGTTTTTCTCATTTTAGCATTGAATAGAACTTGCATACAGGTAAAAAAGCATAAAAATCATATGGAAATATATACATATACCCTCACAAACCCCCCTAAAAACTTAATATGGAGATCAAGCACCAGGCCTCGCACTCTCCCTCGGTCACCTCTCCCTTGCGTCAGGGTCTCCCACTGCCCATAAGGCCCTACTCCTAGGAGGGGGGGGGATCCCTACCTCACCTCAGAAGGAGGCCATGGATTCCCTGGGCTCATTTTCCAGGCATCCATACCCTCTATCTGTATAAGTTAACACTTTGCAGAGTGCACCCTCGCTGGAACCTAAGGTCTTCTGCACTATCCCTAGGCAAATGGGAATTCCACTGACAATCCATCTTAGAAGATGGGGGAAGGCGCAGTACTAGTACATTTCTCCATTCTTCTGGTAACGTACGTGGTTGGCATTATCGGAACTGGCTCTTCATCTTTTTCAAACAAGGGAAATGTTGGTGTCACATTGTCCAGTCCCTTACTCATACTCTTTTTGATCAAAGGGATAATACACGTACAGGAAGTTACATACCCCACCTCTTTCTGCTAAAATCATATCCAGGGCCACTCTATTTTGGAACGCCATGGATGCATTGGCCCTAACTGGTCAGCTAACCCTTGCAAAGCATCCCTGGTGTAGTTTGTAAACCTCTGCTAATGGTAATAATAATAATGTAGATTGGATGAATTATATCTAACAGTGACAATAGCAAATAAGGACTCAAAACCTGCTTTAACCTGATCTCTAGAATTAAATTCATCTGGCACTCCTATCGCATCTATGTATACATGTGGATCAAAGTTACCACTTGGAGCGTCAACTTCTCTCTTAGCACGATGCGGTGTTAGATTCTCACCTTCAGTGTAGTCTTCATATTGCACATTTGATTGTATTAATTTGTTCTGATCCCTGAAACAGGGGGCTAGTGTACAGTAGTCAAAGGTGTATGTGGCTATGGATGTTAGAGGAATTGTACCACATTATAGCATGTAAAGGATATGCAGGATCATGAGTTCTGTGCTCCAGGACCCAGGGCTTTTTTGCAGTGCGAGGTGTGGATCCAAGTGCGCTTTCCTTCGAGCTTGACTGCAGTTGGGGTGGTGAGCAACATCTGGTAAGGACCTTCAAACCGAGTTTCTCTCTCTCAAACTTTTTCACATAGACCCTGTCACCTGGTTTCAGATTGTGACACTCGTCTGTAGGACCTGGGAGAGAAGCAGAGACTGCAGAATGCGTTACTGACAATTCCTTGGAGAGGCCTATGACAAAATTAATAAGCAAATCATTCCCCAAGCTCAGCTACTGTGGTATGTACCATCCTGATGAAAAACTAATGGAAGGCACTCAATTCAAGATTTGCCCGTTTCCTCCATTGCCTTTTGGATGTACTTTCCCACTACTCCGTGGATGGTAGGGTGTGTGAAAAGCCTGGAATATATCCAAAGCAGACATGATGTGTTGTATTATTTCACCTGTGAAGTGTGTACCTTTGTTTGACGCAATCACTTCCGGTACCCCATATCTGCAGATTACCTCATTCATGAGCTTCTGTGTGGTCACCTGCTTATTTATTTTGGTAACAGAGTAGGTCTCCAACCTGAAAAACATCAACAACAACAAGCACATATTCATACTTCCCAACAAGTGGGAGCTCAATGTAGTCAATTTGCAATCCCTGAATTGGGTAGAGTGGCCCAGGCAAGTGTTATCTGGCAAATTTTACTTTTGCCCTGTTGCTTACGGCAAAGACCATGCAAAATTCGACAAATGATGCAGCAGCTACAGGAAACCCAGGAGCCACCCGTCCTCATTCAAACACTGACATCATTGCTGCTTTGAGAGGTGCGTCTTTCCATGCATCAGCTGGGCCATCATGGGGCACAGGGACCGTGATAGGCAAGTTCTGTTGACTGTTCGCCATACGCCGTCCCTTTTTAGTCCATTTTTCCTTTTCTTCTTTGCTGGCTTGTAACTGTAAAGTCCAAAGTTTTTATCAAAGTCTAAAGTTTTTAGTCAATGTCCAAAGTTTTTTATCAAATTCTTCTTTTCTTCTTTTCTTCCACGGCTTCAGGGCCGTTGCCTTTGCTGTGTGGTCTGTGATGGCGTTGCCTCTTGCTTCTCCGGTGTAGGAATTGGTGTGAGCTCTCCACTTTGTCAGGTAGAAGTAGGGTCTCCATGAGACTCTGCACCGTTGCACCATTCTTAATTGGTTGTCCTGCTGAGGTAAAAAACTGTCTGGCCTTCCATATTGGGCCATAATCATGAGCTATGCCAAATGCATACCGGGAATCAGTGTAAATGTTTGCCGTCTTACCTTCTGCCACTCTACATGCCTCAGTGAGGGCCTTCAGTTCTGCTTCTTGTACTGAGACATGCGGAGGCAGAGCTTCTGCTTTTAGGACATCTTGTTGTGTGACCACTGCATTTTTGTAGATGGTACCAGGGTGATTGACAACTCCACACCGGATGGTGTGGAGTCGTCAATCACCCTGGTACCATCTACAAAAATCTCAAAATATGCATTGTTAACAAGGGGTTCCATTAACTGTTTTTAAAACTTAAATTTTCTTGTTGCATCAATGCTAGACAATCATGCTGACATTATATTTCAAATAGATCACAATCTTGTTGCAAAAAATTTAAAAATAGCTGATCTGCAATACCTAGATCACCTATGCCTCCTCCTCCCCCCTTTGAACCAGGGTACTCAATTGGAAGAAGAGTAGCCAGGTTCAAGGTAGTACAACATTGGAAAAAAAATTTGGATGCAGAGAAGGCCTGTAAAATGTTAGCCTCAATAACAGAGACATGAGTTACATCAGGGCAGAATAATCTACAAACATCTATTAATATTTGAAATGTGATATCCTTTAACCCCTTCATGACATGGCCTATTTTGGGCTTAAGAACGCGACAATTTTTGGCGGATTTTCTTCTCTGTTTTTAAAAGCCATAACTTTTTTATTTTTCCGTCGACGCGGCCATGTAAGGGTTTGTTTTCTGTGTGGCGAACTGTAGTTTTTATCGGCGTCATTTTTGGGTACATTAACTATATTGTAAAACTTTTATTTATTTTTTATGATAGCAGGGAGAGAAAACGCATCAATTCTGCCATAGATTTTGGTTTTTTTTTACAGCGTTAATCATGCAGCATCAATGAGACATTTTTTTTTCTGCGGACCGGTACGGTTACAACGATACCAAAATTCTTACTTTTTTTAATGTTTCTCCACTTTTCTGCAATAAAAAACCCTTTTTTGGAAATCGTTTTTTTTCTAAATCGCTGCAAAGTCCTGTAACTTTTTAACTTTTTGATGTACAAAGCTCTGTGAGGGCTTATTTTTTGCTAAACGAGCTGCAGTTTTTATTGGTACCATTTCGGGGTACATACGGCTTTTTTGATCACTTTTATTGCGTTTTTAGTGAGGCAAAATGCTAAAAATTAGCATTTTGCCTCCGTTTTTTAGCGGGTTTTTTTGCGTTTTTTTCCGTGCACAGTCAAAAGCATGTGCAACTTATTGTACGCATCGTTACAGACGCGACAATACCAAATATGTGGGGTTTTATTTTTTTTTTATGATAATCTGAGAAAAAGCATAAAAAATGTTTTTTTTTACTTTTTTTACATTTTTTTAAATTCATATTTTTAATCTTTGGTTTTTTTACAACATTTGTGTCCCCCTGGGGGACTTTGACCACTGTCCTGATGATCGCTGTGATAAGGCACGGCAGAGCTACTGCTCTGCCATGCCTTATCGCTTATACAGTGATCTCAGGCACTGGTAACACAGGACGCCAGTGTCTGGCCATGGCGACAGGCCAGGCGATAACATCGCGAGAGCCGGCAGGGAAGGGGTTAACAGCGGGACGCCGGCTGGGACCGACAGCCAGCTCCCGCTGCGGGATAGCGTGGGATCATATGTGATCCCGTGCTATCCCCAGGACGTAAGTTTACGCCCTGTTGCGGGAAGTACCCCGCTCCCAGGACATAAACGTATGCCCTGCAGCGGGAATGGGTTAAGCAAATTCATTATTAATCTGATCCTGTCTGCAATGTCTCATCAAATTTGAGAGGAAAAAAAAACTTTTCCTGGCTGCTCAAGATTCTCACCCCCTTTTTAGTGGACAAGAGAGGGATGACCCATTACGTACTTTTACATCATCTAGCTCCACCCCTTCGATACTGGCCGCTTGCGTCTATCTTCACACCTTCATTTAAACTTTATAGTCTGCCCATCCACATCACAAACAAGCAAAGTCACATGCAGAGGGGAAATTAACACTTTTATCCCCAGTCAATATCTGTATCACGCATTTTACATTCATCACAGCCTGAACACTGGTCATTAACTCTCATCGATCCATGCGCTCAAGTCTGCCCCATCACCCCCCATTGAAGGTGTACCAGTACATACAGATGCACAGAAAAATAAAGTTTGACAAACAAACATACATCAGTTGAAAAACATTGAGGTGAGTGCTATAATGTTATAAAGTACATGATTCTATTGAGATGAGAGAGATTGTGAATAAGTGCTATTTTTGACAATTAGTGGGAAAAAATTTGCTGAGTGACTGAGACATTCTATCTTTTTTATTTACTGAAGCTATTATATGCTATATTAAATGCTGATATATTTTAGAATGCGTGGGTATCTTTCAGCCCCCCCCCCCCCGTCTTTCCTTCTCTGTCTGTGACCCTGAGCAAAGAGTGAAGTCTGAAAGCCCCCACCTTTGCAAAATAACTGTTATCTCTCTGCGAATATGCATTCACCAACTGAACAAAGTTGTTTTAGTTTAACTATTCCCTGCATTTGAACTCAAATAATAGATATGCTGGGACCTTCTGACAGCACAACATGTTCTGCATTTTCAACCCCTGTATTCTTAAAAGCCCCCACAGGATGTGAGTGGGGTATAACTTTCTTACACCTGTATAAAAGAGACCAAGAGGTGTCCGTTTTTGACCTCAGAACCCAGTAAGAATGTACCTTAAAATTGCTATCTTTCCTGCCTTCTAAGACATTATAATTCATTAGATTCATTGCAAGCTTCTATTCTATTAAAGCAAACAAAGCTACTTTCCAGAGTTAGTATCGCAGTCTCTCTCGCTGTTATCTCTTGGCCTTGAGAAGCTAGACTAAGACACTGCAGCTTCCAGTAAACAATCCTTCTCCCACTAAAAGCGAGCTCAGTTAACTATATATATATATATATATATATATATATATATATACACACACACATATACACACACACACACACACACACACACACACATCTATATCTATCCACCCATTATTATACACCTTTTCCTCTGTCTCTCTGCCAACAAATCACGTCTTGTAACCTTCTCGACTTTGCTTGTTCCCCATATTTCTCTCCCTACCTAACTACCAATGTAACCTTGAATAGACACCGACACCCTCCCGATCACTTACTGTACTTTTCAACATTTCACTTACGGATACTTTCTTAATACGTGTACATACTTAACTTACTTTGACTGTCACTCTGCTCCTCACTTCAGCAGTTTCTAGTAAACCAGATTTTTCACACTACTTACCCCAGCTCATTTCCTTAACAAATTTTAATGCTAACCCATGAAAATGACCAAAACAGGTGAAAAACCCCAGTGAGAGGCACACTTCCAGAAGTATTTGCATCTCAATCCCAGACGGAACTGTCATCACGTCTGGCCCTTCAGGTCCGGCTGACCACTTGGCCAGCTCACTTCAACGCCAACAAAGTCAAGACAATGGACCTTCTGATATTACAGGGCCTCAATCCGACTTATACTTTAAAACGAAGGCCATTTTTAAAGAGGAGCTCTCTATGGCAGTCAAGGACCAGATAAAAGACCAGGGCCATGATTTCGAATATAAAACGGACAATATAATGGATACTATGGAGGAAGATAAAATAGGTTAGAGGAGCTGGAATCCAAACTAGAATCTCTGGAGGCTTAATATGAGGATCACGAAAATAGATCATGATGCTCCAATATACGCATCCAAGATCTACCAGAAATGATAACTGCTCTGACAGAAACAGCATTAATCTCTTTTCTGCTTTTCTTCACAATGTGGACCAAAATTCTCTATGGATTAATAGAATTCAGAGGGCCTTGGCTTGACCTCCAAATCCAGATCTTCTTGTGTTTTTAAAATTGCATTATAACGAGATGCATGACCAATTATCTGGGGCTGGATAGCTGACCCCACTATTGGGCCTTCCATCTCCAGTCCAATTTTTCATGGACTGAGGCCAATTACTCAAGCTCTTCAAGCAGCCAATGTTAAGTATAAGTGGTGTTTTCTATTTGCCTTGATCTTCCCACCACCGTCGCAGATCTTACTCAGCTAAATTATTGGAGGAAGCCCAACAAGCAGCTGAAAATGCCCAGATCCGCATCACTACCTCAACTACACCCAGGGGACTACCATCACATCCCAGACATAACTGGTCCCTAGCTCACCCATCCAGATGACAGTCCATACTAGCTACTAATACTACCTGTAGCCAGACTGACCTATCTCCAAGGTGACCACTACTTGCAACAAACTTTAAGGACTGTTAGACCCATGGGACTTTCGATGATATGGGTGAGATGGTTCCTTAGATCTCTCAGTTTGTGTTACTGAACCATTCGCTGTAATCTGTGAAAATTCATTGAGGACAGGAGTAGCCATCAGATCTCTCTTTTTGAAACCTCAGCAAAGATTCTCCATAGAACACACTTGGTTCTTGAACGGCTGCATCGTTTTCCTTCCTCTTCCTATTTTGTTTTCAGGCATGTCAAAAAATAAGGAGCCCACTTCATATTTGGTGGACATGCCCAGAAGTCACAAGGTTGTGGTCCCAGGTTCACTGACTACTTAACTGCTTATTTGTGGGTCCAGCTCCCAGATCCCATACTGCTTTCCTTTTATGTGACCGTTTGTCTCAATAAAAGAACCAAGCCTACAAAGCTTGCTCAGTGTATTTGTATGGCCACAAGAATCCATATAGCTTCCAGATGGAAATCACACACCCTCTCCTTTCAAGAAGTCATTAACAAAATATCTACTATAATGTAATAGGAAACAATTAATGCGGTTAGAACTGACACTTTATTTGCTTTTTCAAATACCTGGCATCCCTAGATCAACTTTATAGATGCTCTGGATCTTCACCATGATATAGCATTTACTTAACTCAACCTATGGATATGAATTTATTTCAATTTTCATTGATTCCATTCCATATAAAGTTTGAAATCTATATGGACTCTTGACGACCTTTCCTATTGGTATTCCAGTCCCCCATGATCTGTAATCAAATTATGTATATTCCATATAAGGATTTTATTTATGAAACTCTTGTATATTTTTCTTCATCACTGATCCCTGCAAGGGGAAATGATTGCAGTACGGATTTCCCTATTAACATGGAGAAACCAATAAAAAATGTTGAAGCAAAAAAAAAAAAACGTACCCAAAACATTGCCATGCAAATTCTTACTATTTTCACTACCAGGATCATATCCAAATTGGCCAGTAGGTGGGATCCTAATGCAAAGCTTTGGACTTCCATTCAAGCTTTGGACTTCTGTTCAATGGTGGCCAAACATCAACACCACCACTAGCTAGTGTCTTTGCCACCTTTACCACTGACACTCATGCCCACTGCAGTTCCCATAGCACTGCAATGGTTTTTAGCTATGCAAGAAATTCTGCTTTGGGTCACATTCCCCATCCCCATGTCCTGGAAATTTGAGAAAATGATTGATGAAACAAAGATTGGAAGCAAAGGAAGGTTGGAAGAGATGGAGGAAAATGGGTAGAGAAAGTGGGAAGTAGGCAGCCCGCGATGCATGTGTAGCAGAAATATTTTAATCTTAGCTTTAGAGATGAGCCGAGTATCTCCCCGCTCATCTCTAAAGATTCGGGGGGCAGGGAGCGGCGGGGGAAAGTGGGGAGGAACGGAGGGGAGATCTCTCTCTCCCTCTCTCCCCCCCGCAACTCACCTGTCACCTGCGCCAGCCCCCAAATCTTTAGAGATGAGCGGGGAGATACTCAGGTAAGGCACTACTCGCTCGAGTGATGTGCCTTAGCGAGTATACTCGCTTATCTCTACTTCGCTTACTTTTTTGTATTTATTGGTGTTAGTGGAGGGACTCATGATATCAGTGCTTATTATTATACACAATGGGGCTTATTTAAGAAGAACCGTTTAGGCATTTATGCCGCATCCCACCACTTTAGTGGTCCCACAGCAGCTTGGCCATACTGGTGAACACAAAACTGTTTGATTTGCAATGCTCTGCTCCAGAAACTGGGCGTTAGTTCTAACACAAACACCTTCTCCATCCCCATGCTTGTGTAGGTCTTTATCTGGCCTGTGTAGGTGCCACCAGATGAAACGAATATACAATATTAAGTGGCTTGCACCTTTTCATACATTTGTTGCTCATCGTTCGCATTGTATTTGCAGACACTTTAACCTTCTCCCTGGGGGTTACATACTGTATGCATCACATATGAGCAGGGATGGACTTTTATCATTGGGCAGCATTTCATTCGAGAAGACTGTGGGAGCAGCTGTAGTAATGTAGTGTGTAGCTGTAGTAAGCTACTTATACTGATGATAAGCATACTATAGTAAAGATACTAAAAAGATATACTAACTATAAAGATTCTGCACACTGTCGCTCCCAGGACCTTCTCTGAATATAATAGTCACATGAGCGGCTGTGCACTGCGCAGCGAGGCCGGTCATATGACTGTCATTCACTTAAAACCTTTAGTAAAGGACTGATTGCACAGTCATTGTAGTAAAGAGATCTGTTGTCCAGCAGCACTCACTGAACAAGCCCAAGTACGGCTGAGGTGGCAGGGATACAGAGCCACAACAGGAATCATGAACCCGCAGTTCCCAATAAGTCACTTGCCCACACGAATGGAACACACCATCTTCCATACAAGTACGTGTATCCTCACCTCTTGGTGGTTCATAATAGTCCTTGTAGTTCCAATACTGCACCCACATATGCCAACCTATATATGAGCAAATTTGAGGAAGAACATGTGTCTACATCTATATACTGGCCAAAGGTCAAGACCTGGCTACGTTATATTGATGAATTTTTTTTTTTTTGCTTTGGGAAGGCACCTTTACAGAACTGCAAGACTTTCAAAAACAGTTGAATTCTATCTTTCCAGAATTGCAGTTTACTTTGAGTTGTTCTGCAGAACAGATGCATTTCCTGGATACAATGATCTCTAAGGTGTCTGGGAGACGAACTACAGACCTATCCGTAAAAAGCACTGACAGAAAGAGTTTTCTACATTTTGAAAGTAATCACCCAAACAGTACGATACGGGCCTTGCCATGGAGCCAACTACTACGGGTTAGAAGGATTACGATGATGCTCTCTTAGATGAGAGGCTTAACCAAATGTGTGCTAAATTTGTGTCCAGGTGATATTCGCGCTGTCTGGTGGATAAAGCTGCCAACAGAGCACGCACACACTTGATTGTGATGACTTTAGTCCCTAAGAGTACTACTAGACAAAGTGCGATCAAATGGGTCCCTTTCATGTCAAGGTATAGTCCCTCTAGTGGTAGAATATCTAGTATCATCAATAGACATTGGTCACTGCTGGCAAGGGGTTGTTTGAATACTCCAGAATTCCTGGAAAGTCCCATGACGACATACAGGAGAGCTCCAAATTTGTGTGACTGGCTGGTAAGATCACTATTTGTACCAGATACAAGACAGACCCAAACGACTTTGGCACCATTGAAACAGGACAATTACCCATGCTGTTATTGCACTTATTGTGGCAACTTGGTTAAGGGGGATACATTTTACCATCTGTTTACTGGAGAAAAATGTAAAATCCATAAGCGTTATACATGTACCTCCTCGTATGTAATCTATTTGGTCACTTGTGGGCTTGCATACGTTTGTGAGACGACGATGGAGGTGAGATCCCGTATGATCAAGCACAAAAGCACTATTCAAACTAAGTGCTTGGATCCCCATATACCAACACTTTTCTGAATATCAACATACAGTATTCCAATTCAGAGGTGGTGATCATTTGGCTATGTTAAGGCGTACTCCTCGGTGTATGATCATCTTTTATACACAGTTGTTTTCTTATTTAATGGTGGTTTTCTTTTTATGTTTGCATAGGTGTCGCTGTCTCTATGTTCCGGATTTGCCTCCAATATTGATCACGTGTCTTGTTTTCATATTACTTTGGTCACTTTTTATCTCCTTTTTTCCCCCTCATTATTAATAGAGTTTTTTTGATACTTGATTTGAGTACTGCTTCTTATGTGATTGATGTATACTGTGGGGATTATAATGGTATTATACAGGCTGCTGTGATGCAATAAATATTTATCTATACCCAAGGTAATAGGTTTATAAGAACAATGTCGGTAAAATATACTCTGCATTAAAATCCCCCTCCTTGGGGCTATTATGTAGGTGGATCAAAATGATGTTATTGCCTTATAAAGCCTACTACTTTTACTTTGGAATACCCCTTTAATGAATGCAGTCAAACCCTCCCTCAAAGACTAGCTTAATCTAGACCACATAGCAGCCGCCATACACAGTGTGTGCTTCCTTTATTGCCATACACAAGTTGCCTCTGATTTCCCCCATATGCAGCGATGTTTTTTTGCCTAGATTAAACTGGTTTTTGAGGGAGGGTTTGACTGCATTCATTAACTGTGCAAAAAGTGCTGCCTCCTTCCAGAGCTTACATTTGTGAGTTTGGTGATGTCATTTTATTTTCTAGCTATGGATAGGGATTACTGAGTCGTCACATTCAGCATTTGAATGATGGTCCCCTGATGAGTCCATTATAGGACAAAATTAGAGTTGAGCAAACGTACTCTGCTGAGCTTGATGCTCGTTCGTGTATCAGCGTACTCGATGGTGCCGTGTTTGACCCAGTGCCAGCTTTTGGCTCCTCCCCGCTGTGATGTGCCTGTTTTGGCCTCTCCCCGCCGCAACGCAGCGCGCATCATTGGAAAAGAGAGAGAGAGAATGAATCAGAGTAAATATATAAAAATAAAATCTAACTTCTGTTAAAAAATTTTAAAAGAACCCGAGCCCTAGGCTCTATACACATATGGACACACAAGAAAAAGTGTTATCTCCTGCATATTTCCAACCCGTATCGCATCAGTAAAAATCTGAGGTGAGAGGGGGTATTCTATCCAGGTGGAGAAAATGGGCACTGTAGTGCGACTTTGGGCACAGAACGCCCCATAGATAGTTGTGATATGATGGAAATATCCAGGGGATAACACTTTTTGTTGTATGTCCATATGTGTTTAGCGCCTAGGGCACGGGTTCTTTTAAAATATTTAAACAAAAGGTATATTTTAATTTTTATATATTATTTACCCACTTTCTCAGTGAATCTAGAAAATCTTTACTCAGTGATATCCGAAGAAAAGCATCAGAATGATATTTTCTTCCTACAGAATGTTCTGTGCTGTATAAATAATGTAATATTTTATAGTGCAGATTGTTATAGATGTGGAGATACCAATTTTGGGTAATTTATTTGTTCTTTTTATTTTTTTAATATTTAAAACATTCTTTAAAAACTTTTAGATGCTGCTATCATCAATGACCGTGGCATCTGCAAGGTTAAACAGAGCAGTGGTTTATGGGAAAAAAGACCTAGCATATATGACAGAGTAAATATGTTCTCTGATTGATAAAGGGAGGTGATAACATGAAGAAAAGTTGATGTCACCCCTTCCCTGGGACAGACGGCAGAATCTCAGGTGGTTCTCTGCTACCCCCTCTGCTCTAGAGTTAAATTTCTAGGTTGGTGGCTATTTCCCTTCTTTATTGAGGATTTTTAATATAGGGAATCAGTGGGGCTGCCCTTTTCAGGACGATTGGTCTGCATTATGTATATAGGGCATGATAACTGACAGTATAATATGGACAGTGTCACATTGGGCTACCCCATTTTTTTTGTACACAGAACAGTGGTCCCATTGATGACTAAAGCCCCATTTACACGCAACGATTATTGCTCAAAATTCGCTGAAGCAATGTCTTTTGAGTGATAATCGTAGCGTGTAAATGCTACCATTGTTTGCTTTTCGCCTGAACTATGATTTTAAGTTGAGTCTAAAATCTATCGTTTGGCCAGAGAGCTGATAGCAGGAACCGCAGGCTGTGATTCTCCATGGGGGCGCTGATAACATTGTATCATGGCGGTGACTAAGTGATGCTCTGGGGCTACTGTGCTTGCTCTGGCACTGGAAACTTGCAGCATGTGGAGGGCAAGATGGATTCAACCAAGTATCAGGAAATCATAGGAGAAAATTTGATGCCTTCTGTGAAGCTGAAGCTTAGGCATCATTGGAGCTTCCAACAGGACAATGACCCCAAGCATACCTTAAAGACTACCAAGGCTTGGTTTCAGAAGAAGTCTTGGAAGGTGGTTGTCACAGTCATCTGACTTGAACCCCATAGAAAATCCTTCGTGGGATGTAAGGAAGGTGGTTGCAGCACGCAAACCCAATAATATTAGTGGACTGGAGGCCATTGCTCGTGAGGAATATGCTAAGATTCCTCAGGAATGCTGTCTGGCTATGCATCACATTTGCAGCAGGTCATAACAGCAAATGGTGCTCTATAGAGATGAGCGAGCATACTCGCTAAGGACAATTACTCGATCGAGCATTGTCCTTAGTGAGTATCTCCCCGCTCGGAAGAAAAGATTCGGCTGCCGGCGCGGGTAAGGGGTGAGTTGCGGCAGTGAGCAGGGGGGAGTGGGGGGGGAGAGAGGGAGAGAGAGAGATCTCCCCTCCGTTCCTCTCCGCTCTCCCCCGCCACTCCTTGCCCGCCGCCGGCAGCCAAATCTTTTCTTCCGAGCAGGCAGGTACTCGCTAAGGGCAATGCTCGCTCGAGTAATTGCCCTTAGCGAGTATGCTCGCTCATCTCTTGTGCTCTACTAAGTGCTAAAGACGCTTGTCATGAATGGGGTGAATAATTCTGAGACTGTAAAAGTCATTAAAAGTGGCCTTTTGTGGTGAATTTGGAGAAACCACTTGTTATATTAGTCATGTTTTGTTATTTAATTTGTTCTTCTTTGATTGTTTTTTTTTTTGCAAATACATAAAAGTTTGTACATTTGGGAAATAAATCAAATTCGTAACGGAGTTGAATAATTTTGACTGCAGCTGGTGCATGTAAGTTTGCAATTCACTCACTAGGTGTCAGAAGTAGCTTGTGCATAACTAAATAAATCCACACAAATCTGAAGATATTGGAATCATTAACAATGTATTCATCCATCAAACAATAGAATAGTTACTACAACTTTTTGGTTGCCCTGAATTAGTTTAAGGTAAAGCATTATGGACTCTCCCTGTACCCATCACTTTATTAAAAAGACTGGCTGTTCTGCTCTTCTCAATAACGAAGCCAGTCCTCTTTTCTGTCTCTGCATTGGGCGTAACAGAAAAGGAGGTTATATTAGTTATTATAGGGGTTGTCTGCGTTAAGCAGGCATCCCCTAAACCAGCTGTAAGAGCCAATGGCAGTGATCAGCCATGTACACGAGCTCAGTATTCTGGTTCTTGGTTGGGGGGTCCAGAACCCCCATTATGTTCAAATGCCCTATTAGGGTTTATGGACAATAGTTTCTATTATACAAAGAATGGATAAAGAAAAGTCTAACTTACATAAATGTGTCGGTAAACCTACAGTCAAACCCTACAGCCCAAAAGCTGCATGAAAGCCATAGTTTGCTCTCTCCATGTCCGCACCAATGAGATAAAATTCTTACAACTTCAACTCAAAATAGAAACAAATTGAACACAGGCGACTCTGCGCCAAACTCTGTCTAAAGACCATGTAATATTAAGCTGAACACATTTGCATTGCAGATGTTATTTTGTAAAAATAACTTTTTGGGGGTTAATTGGAGGCAGAGCCAATAGAGCAGTCTCCAATATCTCAGATTCTGAGCCGAAAAAAAGAATACTTTTAAATGCCTGCTAAATAATTGTAATAATAAATGCATAGCATACATTATTATTACTAATAGCTAAAAACATATCACAGAGGAGTAATATACTGTACACACCAGATAATAAACCCTTTAGGACTCATGTCCACAGGGAAAATCAGGCCCGCCATGGATTCTCCATGCAGAATCCCGCAGTAGGTCCCTCCTTTCCCGGGGACATGAGGCTGAAAATAAGAATAAACTCACCTGTCCGGACGCTGTGGGTCTTCCCTCCGTCGCGGCCGGATCGTCTCTCTTCGGCCCGGCGGATGTGCTCGGCACGCCGGTATTTAACTACCTGCGGGTGTCCAATGCATCCCTATACGGCGCGGATCTGCGTGCGGGAAAACACTGCGTATTTTGAATAATCTTTTCCCTGTGGACATGAGGCCTTAACCTCTTCCTGCTGCAGCACTTTTTCATTTTTTCATCCTTCTTTTCCTCCTCATTTTCAAAAAAATCTTAGCTTTTTTATGTTTCCGGTTACATGGCCGTCTGAGAGCTTGTTTTTTGTGGGCCGAGTTGCATTTTTCCTTAGTACTGGTTAATGTACCATATAATGTACTGGAAAAAGATTTTTAAGTGTGGTGAATTTAAAAAAAAAAAAATGCAATGAGGTCTTGTTTCTACTGTGTACACATTGTTGCAAAAATGACTTGATAACTTTTTATTCTATGGATCAGTATGATTGCTATGATCCCAAATGTTATATTATTTTACATTTGCTCTGCTACTTTTAAAAAATAAAATATCATAGGGAAAAAATAAAAAAAATTTCTGCCACCGTCTTCTGACAGCCATAACTTTATTTTTTTATTGACAAGTTCTGAGAGCGCTTGTATTTTGCCGGACGTCCCATAGTCTCTGCTGGTACCATTTTGATCGCTTTTTATAACATTGTTTCTTAAAGCCAGGGTGACCAAAAAGGGGCAATTCTGTTGTTGCGTTTTGTTTTTTTTTTCTTACAACGATTATCGTGCAGAATAAATAATGCGTTACTTAGATTGGACTTTTACGAATGTGGCGATACCAAATATGCTTTTTTAAAATTATTATTATTGGAAAAGGTTTTTATTTTCTAGCTTTTACTTCTTTTTATACTTTATATAGGTCTACATTTGAAAAGAAAAATTCTGCTGACCCAAGTATTTTTGCTGATTTTACCCAAATGAAAGGTGCGGATTCCACATATGAAGTAAAAAAAAGGAATAAGTCCAATTTTTTTTTACAAATAACTGTTTGATCAGAGGTTATAAAGTCAAATATCAGGGATAATAAGAAGTTCTGCAGAAATGATAGCATGTAATATATTTGTTTTAAGCAAAAAACGAGTCTATCGTCTAAGCAAGAGAACAATAGTTGTGTATATTTTAATTGTTAGAGAGAAATGTTCTCTTTTTAGATGCTCTGGAATGGTTATGTCCAGGATTGTCATGCTGTAAACACCAGCAGTAGTCTGCCATTATGTTTGTGTTCCATCTGCCTTGATATCTATGTTCTATGCAGAGACGTAACGTGAAGCTCCTGGGCCCCAATGCAAAAACTGTAACAGGTCCCCCAACTGTAATGCTTTATTCATAGTACTAGGCTGCCTCTAAATGGAGAAAAGAGGCCTTATGGGCCCCTTAAGGCTCCTGGGCCCGGGTGCAACTGCATCCCCTGCATCCCCTATAGTTACGCCAGTGGTTCCATGGCTTTGATGTCTTGGTGAAAGTGTTCTCCTTGTTCCTCACTCATAGATCCAAGATTTGAGGGGAAGTAGTTCAGGTAGCTAAGAAGGAAAAGCAATTTGACACTCATATTTGCTTCCAGTCTTTGAAAAGCAATCAACAAATGTTGAACTATACGGTTATAATTTTCGGCCCTAAAGTTGCCAAGGAAATCTGTAACCACCTCAGAAAAAGCAGACCAAGCATTCTTTTTTATGGTTTTCATGGTATTAAGGAATTCTCTGTCTTTGATTAGAAGCCTTATTTGCGGGTTATCATATATGGCAGCTTTTAACTTCTAGTGTGAAAGAGCAGGAAATTTGGTACAGATGTACCTGAAGCACTCACCATCTCGATCCAAAGGCCTAACGAACTGTTTCATAACTCCCAATTTTATATGCAGTGGGGGGAGAACCACTTTATGAGGATTAACAAGTGGTTCGTCCTTTATATTCTTTTCACCATTCGTAAAATTCTCTCTAGCTGGCCTTTCTCTCCTTGCATAATGTTCTGCCCTTGCTTGGCTATCCCAAAGGCACAAGAAGCAAGGAGATTTTGTGTTTCCACTTTGCTATCCTGGAAGAATTGATATAACTTTCAGGTCACCACATGAAATTCAGCAATAATCATTTTATTTGATTTTTTGGAGAATGTTCTCATGGATTCATAAGTTTTTCTTATATTTACCGATTTTGAGGTTCTCGCCACACCATTGGAACCCCAAAGCTTAGACTTTTTCTCTGACCTTTAGTCCATCGTCTCAGATTTTCAGCGCATGTCCTGCACACTTTATATGGTGTCCAAGGTTTTTCCTGGTCACCCAGTTTAACCCAGACATATGTGTGATAAGCTTTACAAAGTCATATATATCTGTCCTTTTTTTGGTGTTGTAAAACAACCACAAATGTAACAGAATATATCAGGATCATTCATGCACCGTCCTTGAACTGTTCGAGTGTGGGATGACATATTTAACAAAAACATATGTAGAAAGCTAGCCTTCTACAACGTATATTCTGTTGTCCACATTATTTGAATAATGAATGAACCGGTTCAGCTTATTAAACACACAACATTACGTGTAGTTCCAAAAAGAGTGTTTATATCAATTCAGACAGTTTTATAGTATGTTGAACAAAAGGGGTTGGAACATCTTACACTGTATCATTTCAATGGTTACTGAACTTTTTGTGGGCCGGAACTTCTTTCTATCTAACACATTTTAGTCACTTTGTAACATGTGCTCTTGAGGGACATCCCACTGACCACATAAATACCAATACAACAATAAATTATAATTTCGCTTACATTTCGTTTTTTTTTTTTACTTTAATTTTTATTTAAGATTTATGAGATAGTAATAATACAGAAAACAGCTTTTGTAATAAATTTCAGTTACGTTAGTACAAAACAAATGCAAATGCTTCTTGCAGTCATACAGATTAGGGGAAAAGGGATAAATGACATAGCAGAAGAGCAAATTCTAGCAAAATCCTCTCAAGTTCTGGAACAATCTTGGAATTGGACTGCTATGTGAAGCAATCTGAGTACTGGCGGCCTGGCGAGGGCCTAACTTTAAATAAACGAAAGGAGGGAAGGTTTGGGTAATGGGAGGGAAAGGGGGAGATGGGGTTCCTTGAGACAAGATTTTGCCCATGGGGTGGACACTACCAAAAGCAGCTTCGGGCTGTAGAGTGGAGTTGTAATAGGTGCTTTAGTAGCTGTTGTCATAGAGAGACTAGGGACCTTGTGGGGGGATAGTGTATTCTAGCCATGGGGTCCATATTTTTAGGAATTTCCCATGTCTATCAGCTAGAATAGAAGTCAGTTTTTCATTAATCAGGTACCAATCCATCCTGCGCTTGACTTCGGTAAAATCCAAGGACGTTTTTACTGTAACAGTTTATTTTGCGGAAAAAACCAGAAGTGACTGAAAGAAATGGATGTGATTTTTGGCTGACATCTTCTGGCAGCCATAACGTTTTTATTTTTCTGTTGACATAGTTGTGCAAGGGCTTGTTTTTTTATGGAACATCCTCTAGATTCTATTGGTACCATTTCAGAATTCACCTGACTTTTTGATTGCTTTTGATAAAAATATTACTTACAGACAAGTGGACAAAAAAGTGCGCTGTATATTTTATTTTCTGACAACGTTCACCATGTGGGGTTAATACTGTGTTTCTTTGAGAGAGTGGACTTTTATGGACACAGTGTTCCCAAATATCTTTTTATTTAATATGGGGAAATATAGAGAAAAGTTTTTTTTTTTAACTTTTACTATTTTTTTAAAATTAAATAATGAAACTTTCTTTGTACTCATGTTAACATTTTTATGTTATTTTTTTATTCCTCACAGAGGACTTGAGCATATGATCATTTGATTGCTCATACAGTATGAATGCAATACCACAGTACTACATTAGGGGCCTCGGTCAGACGGGCGATTTGCGCATGCGATCTGCGCATATATAAAACCATTGCTTCGCAATGGGATCGGTCACATGTCCGCTTTTTATGCAGATATGCGATAAATTAGAGGACACAACGATTCGCAGAACGCTCCTATCTGCGGAGTTCAGCCGCGGCCGGCCGGCAGCTATTGAATGACAGCTGAGAGCTGCCCCTGATTGGTCCCTGCGCTCAGCCAATCAGAGGCAGCACTCACTCACCCATTCATGAATTCATGAATGGGTGAGTGAGAGCTGCCTCTGATTGGTGAGGGCTGTGACCAATCAGAGGCAGCCCATTCAGCAGGCGGGGATTTTAAATCCCCGCCTGCTGAATACTACACAGAGCAGTTCAGGTGAACTGCCGGCCGGCCGCGGCTGAACTCCGGCTGCAGGGAAAAGGTGAGTATAATTTTATTTTTATTTATTTTTTTTACACATTTCAGGCGGCTTTTCAGGGAAGGGCTTATATTTTTAAACCCTTCCCGAAAATTCATCCAGCGCTCACCGGCAGCCCATTGCTTTCAATGGAGCCGGCTGTATTGCCAGCTCCACTGAATTCAATGGGCAAACAGCGGACAGTGCTCCTTTAATCGGGCCCGTTTCGCTGAAAACGCTGCTAGGTGCAGATTTTTCAACGAATCGTCGGCCCCGGTCACGCAATTTGCAGATGCGCATCTGTTATGCGATCCGCAAATCGCGCGAAAAAACGCCCGTCTGACCGAGGCCTTATACTGCACTTTGACAGGCAGATTATGAAGGCGTGACAACAGAACTGCACCTTCCTTGCGCTCTCATTGCGAAAGGGGCCATTTAGAACCCCTGAACAATAATCTGGGCATTTAAATGTTTCCGTCAACATTGATAGCGGCATTTAGAGGGTTAACAGCCGTGATTGGCAATGGCGCTGATTATGGCTGTTGCTGCAAGGTGTCTGCTATCACAGACAGCTGGCACCTGCCTTCTATAGAGTGGGATCGGTTTCTTATAAACCCTGCACGCCCAGGATGTAACTGTGTTAAAAGGAACACGTTAGCAGTTTCAACTCTACTATACTAACTACAGTAGCAATTTCTAGAGATATGTTTGTTATTTTTCCTTGGGAAAGCATACCTGTGGAAAACAATTTTCCCTGAAAGCAAGACACTGTCTTATATTATTTTTTGCCCCCAAAAGGGCACAGTGTCTTATTTTTTGGGGGAAGTGGGCTGGCCTTATACTCACCTGGTCTGCGGCGTCCCGATGCCTCCTGATGGTGTCCAGCGGTGGCGCGGCGTCCTCCTTGTCTCACAGCTGCCTTCTGCTGGTGAGGGGGCTTTGAATACCCCGCCTCCAGCAAAGTGAGTGCTGTGATTGGCTAATTGAGTGCTTGCAGCTAATCACAACTGGCGCTCGATGATCCAATCACAGCCATTCAGTGATGTCATTCACTGAATGGCTGTCATTGGCTCATCAATAGAGATGAGCGAACGTACTCGTCCGAGCTTGATACTCGTTCGAGTATTAGCGTGTTCAAGATGCTCGTTACTCGAGACGAGTACCACGCGATGTTCGAGTTACTTTCACTTTCATCTCTGAGACGTTAGCGCGCTTTTCTGGCCAATAGAAAGACAGGGAAGGCATTACAACTTCCCCCTGTGACATTCAAGCCCTATACCACCCCCCTGCAGTGAGTGGCTGGTGAGATCAGGTGTCACCCGAGTATATAAATCGGCCCCTCCCGCGGCTCGCCACAGATGCGTTCTGATAGAGATCAGGGAAAGTGCTGTCTTGCTGGAGTTGCTATAGGGAGAGTGTTAGGAGTATTTTAGGCTTCAAGAACCCCAACGGTCCTTCTTAGGGCCACATCTAACCGTGTGCAGTAGTGTGGAGGCTGCTTTTTGCAGTGTTGCACTTTTTTTTTTTTTTGGTATATCGGCCGTGCAGAGCATTGCGCCCTGCAGTAATTATACATAGTCCAGGGCCAGTAGTGGTGGTGAGGCAGGGACAGAAGACATATTTATTGAATATAGGCAGTGGGCCTTTCCAAAAACATTTGGGGAAAAAAATCTATTTGGGCTGCCTGTGACTGTCCTCAGTGTTCTGGGTCTGTGCTGGGGGTAGTTGTCCTAATTCATACGCAGCCAGCTAAGTATTACAGCAGGCTTGCGCAAAATTATTTCCTGTCTCTGCTGTGCGTTCCGTAAGCGAAGTCAGCCTCCAACCACAGGCCAATAAGTGGCACATTTAATTACAGCGTTCTGTTTTTGCACTACTGGTAATACAGCATGCTGAGGGGTAGGGGTAGGCCTAGAGGACGTGGACGCGGGCGAGGACGCGGAGGCCCAAGTCAGGGTGTGGGCACAGGCCGAGCCAGTGCGGTGGCCAGGGGTAGAGGCAGGGCCAGACCGAATAATCCACCAACTGTTTCCCAAAGCGCCCCCTCGCGCCATGCCACCCTGCAGAGGTCAAGGTGCTCTACGGTGTGGCAGTTTTTCACAGAGACGCCTGACGACCGACGAACAGTGGTGTGCAACCTTTGTCGCGCCAAGATCAGCTGGGGAGCCACCACCACCAGCATGCGCAGGCATATGATGGCCAAGCTTTCCACAAGGTGGGACGAAGGCCGTTCACTGCCTCCGGTTTGCACCACTACCTCTTCCCCTGTGCCCCAACCTGCCACTGAGATCCAACCCCCCTCTGAGGACACAGGCACTACCGTCTCCTGGCCTGCACCCACACTCTCACCTCCGCTGTCCTCGGCCCCATCCAGCAATGTCTCTCAGCGCAGCGTCCAGACGTCGCTAGCGCCACTGTTTGAGCGCAAGCGCAAGTACGCCGCCACGCACCCGCACGCTCAAGCGTTAAACGTGCACATTGCCAAATTTATCAGCCTGGAGATGCTGCCTTATAGGCTTGTGGAAACGGAGGCTTTCAAAAGCATGATGGCGGCGGCGGCCCCGCGCTGCTCGGTTCCCAGTTGCCACTACTTTTCCCGATGTGCCGTCCCAGCCCTGCACGACCACGTCTCCCGCAACATTGTACGCGCCCTCACCAACGCGGTTACTGCCAAGGTCCACTTAACAACGGACACGTGGACAAGCACAGGCGGGCAGGGCCACTATATCTCCCTGACGGCACATTGGGTGAATTTAGTGGAGGCTGGTACCGAGTCAGAGCCTGGGACCACTCATGTCCTACCCACCCCCAGAATTGCGGGTCCCAGCTCGGTGCTGGTATCTGCGGCGGTGTATGCTTCCTCCACTAAACCACCCTCCTCCTCCTCCAACGCAACCTCTGTCTCGCAATCAAGATGTCTCAGCAGCAGCAGCACGTCGCCAGCAGTCGATGTCGCGCGACGTGGCAGCACAGCGGTGGGTAAGCGACAGCGTGTATGGCCGGAGGAGGAGGAGGAGGAGGATCCTGAAAGTCATCTTCCTAATGAGGACAGCCATGTGTTGCGTACAGGTACCCTGGCACACATGGCTGACTTCATGTTAGGATGCCTTTCTCGTGACCCTCGCGTTACACGCATTCTGGCCACTACGGATTACTGGGTGTACACACTGCTCGACCCACGGTATAAGGAGAACCTTTCCACTCTCATTCCCGAAGAGGAAAGGGGTTCGAGAATGATGCTATACCACTGGGCCCTGGTGGACAAACTGATGGTAAACTTCCCATCCGACAGCGCTAGTGGCAGAAGGCGCAGTTCCGAGGGCCAGGTAGCAGGGGAGGCGCAGAGATCAGGCAGCATGTACAGCGCAGGCAGGGGAACATTCTCCAAGGCCTTTGCCAGCTTTATGGCTCCCCAGCAAGACTGTGTCACCGCTCCCCAGTCAAGGCTGAGTTGGCGGGAGCACTGTAAAAGGATGGTGAGGGAGTACGTAGCCGATTGCACGACCGTCCTCGGTGACGCCTCTGCCCCCTACAACTACTGGGTGTCGAAGCTGGACACGTGTCCTGAACTCGCGCTGTATGCCCTGGAGGTGCTTGCTTGTCCTGCGGCTAGCGTCTTGTCAGAGAGGGTGTTTAGTGCGGCTGGGGGAATCATTACGGATAAGCGTACCCGCCTGTCAACCGACAGTGCCGACAGGCTTACACTCATCAAGATGAACAAAGCCTGGATTTCCCCAGACTTCTCTTCTTCACCAGCGGACAGCAGCGATACCTAAGCAATACATAGGCTGCACCCGCGGATGGAAGCATCGTTCTCTATCACCATCAAAAACGGGGACATTTTTGCTTCATCAATCTGTGTATAATATTCCTTCTCCTCCTCCTGCTCCTCCTCCTGAAACCTCACGTAATCACACCGAACGGGCAATTTTTCTTAGGCTCAGTCATATAATTTTTCTAAACAATTTTTATACGTTTCAATGCTCATTAAAGCGTTGAAACTTGCACCTGAACCAATTTTTATTTTAACTGGGCTGCCTCCAGCCCTGGTTACCAATTAAGCCACATTAACCAAAGCGATTAATGGGTTTCACCTGCCCTCTTGGTTGGGCATGGGCAATTTTTCTGAGGTACATTAGTACTGTTGGTACACCAATTTTTGGGGGCCCTCGCCTGCAGTGTAATCCAATTAATTTTTTGCCCACCTGCATTACAGCTGACGTTACATCAGCTGTGCTAGGCACTGCAATGGGATATATTTATGTACCGTCGGTGGGTTCCAGGGAGCCACTCATGCTGTCGGTCAACACGGAATTGTAACTACATGTGTCCACTTCTAAAGAACCCCAGTCTGACTGGGGCATGCAGTGTGGGCCGAAGCCCACCTGCATTAAACATGACATTACCTCAGCTGTGATGGACAATGCTATGGGATATATTTATGTGCCGCCGGTGGCTTCCTGGCACCCACCGATGCTGTCGGTCCACAGGGACTTCACAATAGGGAGTTGTACCTGCCTGTGTCTATGAATTAAAAAGCCCGGTCAGGTTGGGGCATGCAGTGTGGGCCGAAGCCCACCTGCATTTAATCTGACGTTAGCTCTGCTGTCCAGGGCACTGCAATGGGATACATTTATGTACAGCCGGTGGGTTCCAGGGAGCCACCCATGCTGTGGGTGCACACGGAATTCCCATTGCGGAGTTGGGGATTCCCAGTTGTACCTGCCTGTGACTATTTATAAAAAAACGCGGTCTGACTGGGGCATGCAGACACCTTGACAGAATGAATAGTGTGTGGCACATAGGTTCCCCATTGCTATGCCCACATGTGCAGCTCCTGATGGCGGTGGCACAGGATTATATTTCTCATTGCTTCTGTACAGCATTGTGGGCTATCGCCCCGCCCCTTTTAAAGAGGGTCGCTGCCTAGCCGTGCCAACCCTCTGCAGTGTGTGCCTGCGGTTCCTCTTGCAGACGCACTTATAAATAGACATGAGTGTGGCGTGGCATGAGGGCAGCTGAAGGCTGTGCAGGGACAATTTGGTGTGCGCTGTGGACATTGGGTCATGCAGGGGGGGGGGGGGGGGGTTGGCCAGCATGTAACCCAGGAGAAGTGGCAGCGGAGTGTCATGCAGGCAGTGATTGTGCTTTGTTGGAGGTAGTGTGGTGCTTAGCTAAGGTATGCATTGCTAATGAGGGCTTTTCAGTAGTAAAAGTTGTTGGGAGGGGGGGGGGGGCACTCTTGCCGCTATTGTGGCTTAATAGTGGGACCTGGGAACTTGAGATGCAGCCCAACATGTAGCCCCTCGCCTGCCCTATCCGTTGCTGTGTCGTTCCCATCACTTTCTTGAATTGCCCAGATTTTCACAAATGAAAACCTTAGCGAGCATCGGCGATATACAAAAATGCTCGGGTCGCCCATTGACTTCAATGGGGTTCGTTACTCGAAACGAACCCTCGAGCATCGCGATAATTTCATCCCGAGTAACGAGCACCCGAGCATTTTGGTGCTCGCTCATCTCTACTCATCAAGCGCCATCTGTGATTGGCTCATCGAGCGTCGGCTGTGATTGGCTGCCAGCACTCGATGAGCCAATCATAGCATTCAAAGCCCGTCACCAGCAGTAGATCAGCTGTGAGACGAGGAGGACACCGCACTGCTGCAGCGCCGCCAGAGACTATCAGGAAGCCACGGACCAGGTGAGTATTGATTTTTGGGGACACCTGAGGTCCTGTTTTCAGGGGAGGCCTTATATTTCAAGCCTCTCCTGAAAACCTGATAGGTCTTACTATCGGGGTAGGACATATTTTCGTGGAAACACGGTAGAACATGTCTTCTGGTTCTACTTCATCCACTGGAGAGCTTTGATCTCTCGCATATGGGACAAGTCCATCAGTGGTCTAACACTTATACCCATCGGTTTAGTGATTTCGCAAATCTTACATGTGGAACTCTGTAGGGCCAGACTGGAGAGGAGTCCAATAAAGTTCCTGTATATTCATATATGCATACCCCACACCCTATTCCTCCAGATGCTGATTGGCAGGTCTCTTTGTATGCACTGTAACAGAGAATCATAGAATGGTAGAGCTTGAAGGGACCTCCAGGGTCATCTGGTCCAACCCCCTGCTCAGTGCAGGATTCACTAAATAATCCCAGGCAGATATTTGTCCAGCCTTTGTTTAAACACTTCCATTGAAGGAGAACTCACCACCTCCTGTGGTAACCTGTTCCACTCATTGATCACCCTCACTGTCAAAAAGTTTTTTCTAATATCTAATTTGTGTCTCCTGTCTTTCAGTTTCATCCCATTGCTTCTAGTCTTTCCTTGTGCAAAGGAGATTAGGGCTGATCCTTCTGCACTATGACAGTCCTTCAGATGTTTGTAGACAGCTATTAGGTCTCCTGTCAGCCTTTTTTTTTTGCAAGCTTAACATTTCCAGATCCTTTAACTGTTCCTCATAGGACATGATTTGCAGACCACTCACCATCTTGGTAGCTCTTCTCTGAACTTGCTCTAGTTTATCTATGTCTTTTTTAAAGTGGGGTGCCCAGAACTGGACACAGTATTCCAGATGAGGTCTGACTAAGGAAGAGTAGAGGGGGATAATGACCTCATGGGATCTAGACTCTATGTTTCTCTTTATACATTCCAGGATTGTGTTTGCCTTTTTGACTAATGCATCACATTGTGGACTCATGTTCAGTCTATGATCTATTAGCATACCCAGGTCCTTTTCACATGTGCTGCTGCGTAGCCCAATTCCTCCCATTCTGTATGTGCTTTTTTCATTTTTCTTGCCCAGATGTAGGACTTTACATTTCTCCTCATTAAATATCATTCAGATAGTTGCTGCCCACTGTTCAAGCTTTTCTAGGTCTTTTTGAATACTCTCTCTCTCTTCCCTAGTGTAAGATATCCCTCCTAGCTTTGTGTCATCGACAAATTTGATCAGTTTCCCATCAATTCTCTCCTCCAGATGATTTATAAAAATGTTGAACAACACTGGGCCTAGAACAGAACCTTGTGGTACCCCACTTGATACATTCTTCCACTTCGATGTGCAGCCATTTATGACCACTCTTTGAGTATGATGACTCAGCCAGTTGTGAATCAACCTAAGAGTTGCCTTGTCAATCCCATATTTAGTCATTTCTTCAAAGAGTATGGTATGAGATACTTTGTCAAATGTTTTACTAAAGTCAAGATATACTATATCCACCACATTTTCCTGATCAACCCAGTCAGTGATTCTGTTATAGAAGGAAATTAGATTTGTCTGGCATGAATTGTTTGTTAGAAACCTATGCTGGCTCTGGTTAATTACTCCATTTTTATCCAAGTACGTGCATACATCCTGTTTAATAATTTGTTCAAAGATCTTTCCTGGTAAAGAAGTCAGGCTCACAGGTCTGTAGTTTCCTGGATCCACCTTCTTCCCTTTTTTGAAGATAGGGACAATATTTGCCGTTTTTCTATCTTCCGTGACTTCTCCTGTTTTCTAGGAATTTTCAAAGATTATGGCGAGTGGTTCAGTAATTACCTCCACTGCTTCGTTTAGCATCTTAGGATGCAATTAGAGATGAGTGAGCATACTCGTCCGAGCTTGATACTCGTTCGAGTATTAGGGTGCTCGAGATGCTCGTTACTCGAGACGAGCACCACGCGGTACTCGTCTCAATTAAACGAGCACTGACCATTGAATTCAATGGAGCCGGCAATACAGCCGGCTCCATTGAAAGCAATGGGCTGCCGGCGAGCACGGGATGAATTGTCGGGAAGGGCTTAAATATATAAGCCCTTCCCTGCAATTCATCCAGAAATGTGTAAAAATAAAAAAAATATATACTCTCCTTGTCCCGGCAGAACGATGTTAGCCCATTGAATTCAATGGAGCCAGCAATACAGCCTGCTCCATTGAAAGCAATGGGCTGCCGACGATCGCGGGATGAATTTTCGGGAAGGGCTTAAATATATAAGCCCTTCCCTGCAATTCATCCAGAAATGTGTAAAAATAAAAAAAAAATATATACTCACCTGGTCCCGGCAGACGGAGTTCAGCGTGGCCGGCGGCAGTCCTCCTGAACTGCTCTGAACAGCTGTGAGTAGTATTCAGCAGCCGGGGATTTAAAATCCCCGCCTGCTGAATGAGCTGCCTCTAATTGGTCACAGCCTGACCAATCAGAGGCAGATCTCACTCACACACCCATTCATGAATTCATGAATGGGTGAGTGACTGCTGCCTCTCATTGGCTCAGCGCAGGGACCAATCTGATTGGTCACGCTGCGCCAATGAGAGGCCCCTCGCCTGCCCTATCCGTTTCTGTGTCGTTCCCATCACTTTCTTGAATTTCCCAGGTTTTCACAAATGAAAACCTTAGCGAGCATCGGCGATATACAAAAATGCTCGAGTCACCCATTGACTTCAATGGGGTTCGTTACTGGAAACAAACTCTCGAGCATCACTGAGCATTTTGGTGCTCGCTCATCTCTAGATGTAATTCATCTGCACCTTGAGACTTGAATTAATTTAAGTTAGCTAAGTGTTCCCTCGCCATCTCTCTGCTTACAGATAGCCTGCATTCTTTTATTCCCCCGATAGCACAGGGAAGATCAGTTGATGTTCCATCTACTTTCTGAGAGAAAACAGATACAAAATAGAAATTTAAAAGTTCATCCTTCTCAACATCATTCTTCACCATTTTCATCTTCTAAGCATCCAATAGCATCTTTGACTTTTCTTTTGCTTTTGACATACACCCAAAATCCTTTTTTAATGTTTTTGGCCTCTGTTAAAAGCCTCTATTCATTATTAGCTTTAGCTTTTCTGACACTTGGCCTACAGTTTCTGCAGACTGCATTATATTCTTCTTTAGATATTCTCCCCTCTTTCCATTTGATAAACATATTTTTCTTCCTTAAAGGGGTTGTCTCGCGGCAGCAAGTGGGGTTATACACTTCTGTATGGCCATATTAATGCACTTTGTAATATACATCATGCATTAAATATGAGCCATACAGAAGTTATTCACTTACCTGCTCCGTTGCTGGCGTCCCCGTCTCCATGGATCCGTCTAATTCTGCTGTCTTCTGGCGTTTTTAGACGCGCTTGCGCAGAAGGGTCTTCTGGCTTCTCCTTGGTCCGGGACGAGCGGTGTTCTGGCTCCACCCCCTTCTACGCGTCATCGCGTAGCTCCGCCCCGTCACGTGTGCCGATTCCAGCCAATCAGGAGGCTGGAATCGGCTATGGAATGCACAGAGCCCATGGCTCACCATGGGAGAAGACTCGTGGTGCACCATGGGAGAAAACAGCAGTGCATCCCTGGGAAAGGACCGGCGGCCATCTTAGGCATAAGATTTTTTAAAGTTCATATTTCGTCGGATCGGTGAGTAGCAAGCGGCTTAAAAACCGCTTTAAATTGCTATTTTATGCCAGGGGGGTGACAGGGGGAATGGGGGAATGTAAAATTTAGATGTTTGCCACGAGACAACCCCTTTAACATGTGCAAATTCTGTGTTCATCCATTCTGGTCTCTTTAAATGCTTCCCATTCTTCCTTCTTTTAGGGATTGTTAACAATTGTGCTTTGAGAATCTTATTTCGCAATATTTCCCAACCTTCTTGGACATTTCTGTCCTTAAGAACATCCAGCCATTGGATTCTTCCTCCCCTTTTTCTGAGCCCATTAAAATCTGCCTATCTGAAATCCAAGCTTGAAGTCTGAGTTTTCTCAGGTCTTTCTCTGCTTTTTATCCAAAATTCCAGGATAGCATGATCACTGCCTCCTAAGGTCCCAGCCACTCTTACTTCCTTAACCATTTCCTCCCTGTTGGTAAGAGTTAGGTCCAACATAGCAGATATCCTTGTTTTCTCTTCTACCTTTTGGAAGATAAAATTGTGAGCCAGAGGATAATAATTTGTTGGATCCATTACTTGTACCTGAGAGAGATTCCCAACAAATGTCTGAATAGTTACAATCTCCCATGATCACTATGTCATGCTTTTTTGAGAGCTTGGCCATCTGATGTAGAAAGAGTTCATCAATATCTTCTGCTTGCCCAGGCGGCCTATAGTAAATGCCTACAATGATGTCCTTTCTGTTCTCTCCTTGCATTCTTACCCAAACAGTTTCTATAGAACTACCATGCTCTAAAGCTTGAATCTTTGTAGAGATGAATGTTTTCCTAACATACAATGCAACACCTCCTCCCCCTTTTTTTTAGGTTTGTTTATTCTAAATAAGTTGTATCCTTCAAGCCTTGTGTATCATTCCATCAGTTTCTGTGATGCCTATAACATCATATTTCTCTTCCTGTGTTAGGAGCTCCAATTCCCCTGGTTTGTTTGTTTCCCATTCTCTGTGCATTTGTGTAAAACATTTTAGTTTGTGACCAATGTCTCTTGCACCTTACTTTCCTTCTGAATTGCATGTCTTTGTTCTTTCTTTCCACTTCTAACAGCAAGTTTCTCAAATGCATTAATTAGCTGTATAATTTTACCTGGCCTTTCACTTCCCTTCCCATATTGTTTAATTTAAATAAAAACTATTCTGTATTCTTAAATAAAATGTTGTATATATTTGTTAACTTCATGGCCCCATTGTATCCTGAAACCTGCGTTACGCACCACCTCCCCATAACACAGAATTTAACTTGAGAAGACACTCATGCTGGGAATGATCAGTGGAGGTAGGAGGAAGGGCCGCCCAAGAACTTGTTGGCTTGATACCATCAAATATGACACCAACATGAACCTGAGCAAGCTGAAGGAAGCAGTTACTCAGTAGATCTGTATGGGGGAAAATGATCCATAAAATTATCAAAAATCGATCTTGATTAAATAGATGATTGATTTGCTGAAGTCCGAATACCCTAGACAATGGATGTGCAAATTGATATCTTTTCCTTGTATTCATAATACTTCTGGTCATACTTGTGTTACAGAAAGAATGTGAATAATGTATGTATTAGAAATGTGTTTCATAAGGAATCTTATTTCAAACATAGTGTAAATGAAGCTGTACTGTTACAGAACATGAGGCTCTCTGGGAGCTGTAATGTGTTATAGATATGTTGTATCTTCTCACCCGTAATAAAAGGTCAAACAGAACCGTATGTTCTAATCCTATCCTGGGGCATCAAAGTAAATATAGTAAAATGAGCTATTCAGTGTCTTCTAGTGAAAAAAGTAGTAATATAATATACAATCATATACTGTAATATTATCTACAATAATAGAAAATAATTAGAGATGAGCGAACGTACTGGTCCGAGCTTGATGCTCGCTAGAGTATTAGGCCTCATGTCCACAGGCAAAATCTGATTTTAAATCAGCAGCTGATAGGGATGCATTGACCACCCGTGGGTAGATAAATACCCGCGGATGGTCAATAAAAGTGAATTTTTAAAAAATGGAGCATGAAAAAAACCGTGACATGCTCCATTTTCGTGCGGGTCTCCCTCGGGGACGGCTCCTGCAGGCTTCTGTTGAAGCCTATGGAAGCCGTCCGGATCTGCGGGAGACGTAAATTAAGAAAAACGTACCCGCAGCGGACCGGGCAGGTCTTCTCTTCTTCACGGCCGGATCTTCTTTCTTCGGCCAGGCGAAGATTAGGGAGAGTGCTGCTGCTATAGGGAGAATGTTAGCGTCTTCAAGAACCCCAACGGTCCTTCTTAGGGCCACATCTGACCGTGTGCATTACTGTTGTGGCTGCTGGAAGCAGTCTTGCACAATTTTTTTGTTTTCATCTTGGGGTATGCAGACTATTGTGTTGTCAGTCTGCAGCCAATTATACAGAGTATAGGGGCAGTACTGGTCAGGCAGGGACAGCGGTAGAGTAGAATCCTGTCAACAAGAACCCCAAAAAAGCTCCTTCTTAGGGCTACCTGTGACCGTGTGCATTACTGTTGTAGTGGCTCACTTTTAGCCAGCCTTTCTGCAGCCCAGTGTATAATTTTTTCAGCCTACAGTGTGCGTTACATAACCGCTGTGACCCTCCAAGTGCAGGCCAATAATTGTCTAATTTTTTACACCGGGAAGTCATATACACGCTATCTAGGCTGCTGTTTTTTTTTTTAAAAAAACTGATAAAACACTCCTTCTTAGGGCTACCTGTGAGTGTGTGTATTACTGTTGTAGTGGCTCACTATTAGCCAGCTAGGCCTTTCTGCAGCCCAGCATATAATTTTTTGCAGACTGCAGTGTGCGTAACATAACCGCTGTGACCCTCCAAGTGCAGGCCAATAACTGCATAATTATTCAGACCGCTCTGTGTCTGCTCTATTGGTAATACACCATGCTGAGGGGTAGGGGTAGGCCTAGAGGATGTGGCCGTGGACGCGGGCGAGGATGCGGAGGTCCAAGTGAGGGTGTAGACACAGGCCGAGTTACTGGTCCAGGTGAATCGCAGTGGGCTGATGTGGGATTAGGAGAGAGGCAAGTTTCTTGGGTCCCCAGCTTCATATCACAATTTATGGGTCCATGTGGTAGACCTTTATTGCAAAATGAGCAGTGTGAGCAGGTCCTGTCGTGGATGACAGAAAATGCATCCAGCAATATATCGACCACCCAGTTTTCTACGCCGTCCACTGCTGCAACTCTGAATCCTCTCACTGCTGCTCCTGCTTCCTCTCAGCCTCCTCACTGCATGACAATGACACATTCTGATGAACAGACAGACTCCCAGGAACTGTTCTCGGGCCCCTGTCTTGATTGGGAAAAAATGTTTCCTCTCCCACCTGAGGAGTTTGTCGTGACTGATGCCCAACCTTTGGAAAGTTCCCGGGGTCCGGGTGATGAGGCTGGGGACTTCCGGCAACTGTCTCAAGAGCTTTCACTGGGTGAGGAGGTCGATGATGATGATGAGACACAGTTGTCTATCTGTGAGGTAGTAGTAAGGGCAGTAAGTCCGAGGGAGGAGCGCACAGAGGATTCGGAGGGAGAGCCGCTGGACGATGAGGTGACTGACCCCACCTGGTTCGCTAAGCCAACTGAGGAGAGGTCTTCAGAGGGGGAGGCAAGTGCAGCAGCAGGACAGGTTGGAAGAGGCAGTGGGGTGGCCAGGGGTAGAGGCAGGGCCAGAGCGAAGACTCCCCCAATGGATTCCCAGAGCACCCCCTCGCGCCAAGCCACCCTGCAGAAGCCTAGGTCTTCAAAGGTGTGGATGTTTTTCAGTGAGAGAGCAGATGACCGATGAACAGTGGTGTGCAACCTGTGTCGCTCCAAGATCAGCCGGGGAACCACCACTACCAGCCTCACCACCACCAGCATGCGCAGGCATATGATGGCCAAGCGCCCCATGAGGTGGGACGAAGGCCGTTCACCGCCTCCGGATCGCACCACTGCCCACCCCCCTGTGCCCCAACCTGCCACTGAGATCCAACCCCCCTCTCAGGACACAGGAAAGAGCGCCTCTCAGCCTGCACCCACACCCTCACCTCCGCTGTCCTCGGCCCCATCCAGCAATGTCTCTCAACGCAGCATCCAGCTGTCGCTAGCGCAAGCCTTGGAGCGCAAGCGCAAATACACTGACACGCACCTGCACGCTCAATCTTTAAACGTGCACATTGCCAAATTGATCAGCCTGGAGATGCTGCCATACAGGCTTGTGGAAACGGAGGCTTTCAAAAACATGATGGTGGAGGCGGTCGCACGCTACTCGGTCCCCAGTCACCATTATTTTTCCCGGTGTGCCGTCCCAGCCCTACACCAGCATGTCTCCCGCAACATAAATCGTGCCCTCACCAACGCGGTTACTGGGAAGGTCCATTTAACCATGGACACATGGAAAAGTATTGGCGGGCAGGGCCACTATATCTCCCTGACGGCACACTGGGTGAATTTGGTGGAGGCTGGGACCGAGTCAGAGTCTGGGACCGCACACGTCCTACCCACACCCAGAACAGCGGGTCCTTTCTCGGTTCGGGTATCTGCGGCGGTCTATGCCACCTCCTCTAAACCCTCCCCTTCCTCCTCCTCCTCCTCCTACGCAACCTCTACCTCTCAATTAAGAAATGTGAGCAGCACGTCGCCAGCAGTCGGTGTGGCGTGGCACGGCAGCACAGCGGTGGGCAAGCGTCAGCAGGTCGTGCTGAAACTACTCAGCCTAGGTGACAAGAGGCACACGGCCCCCGAGCTGTTGCAGGGTCTGACTGAGTAGACCGACCTCTGGCTTTCGCCGCTGAGCCCCCAACCAGGCATGGTCGTGTGTAACAACGGCCACAACCTGGTGGCGGCTCTGCAGCTCAGCAGCCCCACACACGTGCCATGCCTGGCCCACGTCTTCAATATGGTGGTTCAGCGGTTTCTGAAAAACTACACGCACTTGTCAGACCTGCTCGGCAAGGTGCGTTGCGTCTGCGCACATTTCTGCAAGTCCACCACGGACGCTGCCACCCTGTGGACCCTGCAACATCAGTTTAATCTGTCAGAGTACTGAATGCTGTGCGATGTGCCCACACGGTGGAATTCGACTCTCCACATGTTGGCCAGGCTCTATGAGCAGCATAGAGCAATAGTGGAATACCAACTCCAACATGGGCGGTGTAGTGGGAGTCAGCCTCCCCAATTCTTTACCGAGGAGTGGGCGTGGATGGCAGACATTTGCCAGGAAACTTTGAGGACTCTACCCAAATGGTAAGCAGCGATGCTGCCATCATTAGCATTACCATCCCGCTGCTTTGCCTACTGAGAAGTTCGCTGCTAAGCATAAAGGCCGACGCTTTGCGGTTGGAACAGGAGACGGGGGATGTCGCTTGATAGCCAGACCACCCTCATGTCTATATCTCAGCCCGTTTTGGAGGGGGAGGGCGAAGAGACTGCTGGCCACACTGCAGAGGGTACCCATGCTGCTTGCCTCATCTGTTCAGCGTGTATGGGCTGAAGAGGAGGAGGAGGATCCTGAAAGTCATCCTGCTAGTGAGGACAGCGATGTGTTGCGTACAGGGACCCTGGCACACATGGCTGACATCATGTTAGGCTGCCTTTTCTGTGACCTTTGCGTTAGACACATTCTGGCCAACACGGATTACTGGGTGTACACCCTTCCAGACCCACGGTATAAGGAGAACCTTTCCACTCACATTCCAGAAGAGGAAAGGGTGTGACAGTGATGCAATACCAATGGACCCTCCAAGGCCTTTGCCAGTTTTATGGCTCCCCAGCAAGACTGTGTCACCACTCCCCAGTCAAGACTGAGTCAGAAATGTTACAGGAGTCCGCCTATACACTTGCTACTGAAAGGTTTGAGGGGTCCGCCTATACTCTTGCTACAGAAATGTTACTGGGGTCCGCCTATACTCTTGCTACAGAAATGTTACTGTGGTCCGCCTATACTCTTGCTACTGAAAGGTTTGAGGGGTTCGCCTATACTCTTGCTACATAAATGTTACTAGGGTCCGCCTATACACTTGCAACTGCAAGGTTTTAGTGGTTCGCCTATACTCTTCCTACAGAAATGTTACAGAGGTCCGCCTATAGTCTTGCTGCATAAATGTTACTGGGGTCCACCTATACACTTGCTACTGAAAGCTTCGAGGGGTCCGCCTATACTATTGCTACAGAAATGTTACTCGGGTCCGCCTATACACTTGCTACTGAAAGGTTTGAGGGGTTCGCCTATATTCTTGCTACATAAATGTTACTAGGGTCTGCCTATATTCTTGCTACATAAATGTTACTAGGGTCTGCCTATACTCTTGCTACATAAATGTTACAGGGGTCCGCTTATACTATTGCTACATAAATGTTACTGGTGTCCGCCTATACTATTGCTACATAAATGTTACTGGGGTCCGCCTATACTCTTGCTACTGAAAGGTTTGAGGGGTTCGCCTATACTCTTGCTACTAAAAAGGTTTGAGGGGTTCGCCTATACTCTTGCTACTAAAAAGGTTTGAGGGGTCTGCCTATACTCTTGCTACATAAATGTTACTGGGGTCCACCTATACACTTGCTACTGCAAGATTTTATTGGTTCGCCTATACTCTTGCTACAGAAATGTTACAGAGGTCCGCCTATAGTCTTGCTACAGAAATGCTACTGGGGTCCGCCTATACACTTGCTACTGAAAGGTTTGAGGGGTCTGCCTATACTATTGCTACAGAAATGTTACTGGGGTCCGCCTATACAATTGCTACTGAAAGGTTTGAGGGGTCCGCCTATACTCTTGCTATAGAAATGTTACTGGGGTCCACCTATATTCTTGCTACATAAATGTTACTGGGGTCTGCCTATACTCTTGCTACAGAAATGTTACAGGGGTCCGCCTATACTCTTGCTACAGAAATGTTACTGGGGTCCGCCTATACAATTGCTACTGAAAGGTTTGAGGGGTCCGCCTATACTCTTGCTATAGAAATGTTACTGGGGTCCACCTATATTCTTGCTACATAAATGTTACTGGGGTCTGCCTATACTCTTGCTACAGAAATGTTACAGGGGTCCGCCTATACTCTTGCTACAGAAATGTTACTGGGGTCCGCCTATACAATTGCTACTGAAAGGTTTGAGGGGTCTGCCTATATATACTCTTGCTATAGAAATGTTACTGGGGTCCGCCTATATTCTTGCTACATAAATGTTACTGGGGTACACCTATACTTTTGCTACATAAATGTTACAGGGGTCCGCCTATACTATTGCTACATAAATGTTACTGGGGTCCGCCTATACTCTTGCTACTGAAAGGTTTGAGGGGTTTGCCTATACTCCTGCTACATAAATGTTACTGGGGTCCACCTATACACTTGCTACTGCAAGGTTTCAGTGGTTCGCCTATACTCTTGCTACATAAATGTTACTGGGGTCCGCCTATACTCTTGCTACTGAAAGGTTTGAGGGGTTCACCTATACTCTTGCTACATAAATGTTACTGGGGTCCGCATATACACTTGCTACTGAAAGGTTACAGGGGTCCGCCTATACTATTGCTACAGAAATGTTACTGGGTTCCGCCTATACACTTGCTACTGAAAGGTTTGAGGGGTCCGCCTATACTCTTGCTACAGAAATGTTACAGAGGTCCGCCTATATTCTTGCTACATAAATGTTACTGGGGTCCGCCTATATTCTTGCTACAGAAATGTTACAAGGGTCCGCCTATACTCTTGCTACACAAATGTTACTAGGGTCCGTATATACACTTGCTACTGAAAGGTTTGAGGGGTTTGCCTATACTCTTGCTACACAAATGTTACTTGGGTCCGCTAATACATTTGCTACTGAAAGGTTTGAGGGGTTCGCCTATATTCTTGCCACATAAATGTTACTGGGGTCCGCCTATACACTTGCTACTGAAAGGTTTGAGGGGGCTGCCTATAGTCTTGCTACAGAAATGTTACAGGGGTCCACCTATACTCTTGCTGCATAAATGTTACTGGGGTCCGCCTATACACTTGCTACTGAAAGGTTTGAGGGGTCCGCCTATACTATTGCTACATAAATGTTACTGGGGTCCGCCTATACACTTGCTACTGAAAGGTTTGAGGGGTCCGCCTATATTCTTGCTACATAAATGTTACTGGGGTCCGCCTATACACTTGCTACTAAAAGGTTTGAGGGGTTCGCCTATACTCTTGCAACAGAAAAGTTTCAGGGGTCTGCCTATACACTTCCTACTGAAACGTTTGAGGGGTTCGTCTATACTGTGGGTGGACAAAGGTTTCCCATAGCGGTGTTCAGCTGCCTGACACATACACACAATGTCACATAAGGTGGAGGCTGGGACCGAGCCTGACCCAGGGCCCACTCACGTACTTCCCACACAGAGTATTTCGGGTCCTACCTCGGTCATGGTTTCTCGGCCTTATTATGCCACCTCCTCCTCCTGCTTGGGGTCTGGGGATCAGCACTGGGCAACATGTATTTGCTCTCATGTTACCACAGTTATCTGAGACACTGGTTTGGGCCAAGCAAAAGGAGCATTACTGAATTAATGAGACGTTCACAGCTGTACTAGCATCCGAGTCCGCTTTAGGCCCATGATTACTGAAGGTGTGGGCAGAGGCCGAAGTCCTGGGGGGGGGGGGGGGGGGGGAAATCAACTGTGCCAGGTTTGGCCTGTGGAACTTCTTGGTGGCTCATCCAGTCTTTGGAGCAATAAAAGCAACCGTAACTGATTTAATGAGACGTTCACAGCTGTACTAGCATCTGAGTCCGCTTTATGCCCATGATTATAGAGGGTGTCAGCCGAGGCCGAGGTCCTGAATGACTAGGGCAGAAGTGTGGTCCGAGGTTCTTTGCACGGTGAAACTCTGCTATGTTTGGGTACTCTCTTTTCTTCATGTTTAATACTGTCCCTGGGTTCCAGGGGCCCGCCTATACTGTGGTTGTACAAAGGCTTTCCAATTCCATTATTCAGCTATCTGACACATACAAAGAATGAATTGAGCAGAAATGTGGGGCGAGGCCGGGGTCCTTGGCGGGGTGAAACTCTGCCATGTTTGGGCACTGTGATTTCTTTATGTGTAATACAGTCTTTGAGTTTCATGGGCTTGCCTATGCTGTGGGTGCAGAAAGACTTCCCATTGCATTATTTTACCTGTCTGACAGAAATACACTGACTGACTTGGGTAGGGTGCAGACTGCTTTCCCATTGCGGTGTTTTACATATCTGGCACAAATACACTGAATGACTAGGGCAGAAGTGTGGGCTGAGGTCCTTGGCGGGGTGAAATTCTGATTTCTTCATGTGTAATTCCGTCTTTGAGTTTCATGGGCCCGCCTATGCTGTGGGTGCAGAAAGACTTCCCTTTGCGTTGTTTGGCCTGTCTGGCACAAATACACTGACCGACTTGGGTAGGGTGCAGACGGCTTTCCCATTGCGGTGTTTTACCTATCTGGCACAAATACACAGAATGACTAGGGCAGAAGTGTGGGCCGAGGTCCTTCGCTGGATGAAACTCTGCCATGTGTAATACTGTCTTTGAGTTTCATGGGCTCGCCTATGCTGTGGGTGCACAAAGATTTCCCATTGTGGTGTTTTAGCTATCTGGCACAAATACACTAAATGACTGGGGTAGGGCGCAGAAGGCTTTCCCATTGTGGTGTTCAGCTATCTGACACCTACACAAAATGAATTGTGAGGGGACACCTGGATTTCCCTTTGCTATGTAACTCGCGGCACCTTGGGTCACACAAGGTGGAGGCTGTGACCGAGCCTGACCCTGGGCCCGCTCACGTGCTTCTCACAGAGTATTGCTGGTCCTACCATGGTCATGGTTTCTCGGGCTAATTATGCCACCTCCTCCTCCTGTTTGGGGTCTGGGAATCAGCGTTGGTCGGCGTGTATTATCTCTCGTGCTACTACTTACCATAGTTATCCGAGATACTGGATTGGAGCATTCACAGGAAGCGTTAGTGATTTCATGAGACTGTCACAGGGTCACTGTATACCTGTGGTGGCTACTTTTGTGACACCTTCTGCTTCAAACCAGTCTTTGGTGTTAGTATGTGCTGCTGCATTGTGGAGATGTGCAGAAGTGCTGGCACCTGAGTCCCCTTTATGCCCACGTTTGCGGCGACTGACAATTTTGTGATGGAGGTGGCACGGGATTGGAATGATGATCATTAATTTATCATCAATTCTCATCAGCCCTGCCAACTCTCTGCAGTGTGAGTCTCTGGTTCCTCCTCATCGCAGACGCACTTATAAATCAACATGAGGGTGGTGTGGCTATGAAGCGAGCATGTGGCGTGAGGGCAGCTGAACGCTGCGCAGGGAAAATTTTGTGTGCGCTGTGGATGCAGGATCGTGCGGAGGGTTGGACAGCTATGCCAGCATGTAACCCAGGAGAAGAGGCAGCGGTGTCACCCGCAGGCAGTGATTGTCCTTGGTTGCAGCTAGTGTGGTGCCTAGCTAAGATGTGCCAGCGCATGTGCCTTGCTAATGAGGGTCTGTCCCAAGTAAATAGTTAGGGGGGTGACTGCCAGGCTCTAGCCCCCATTTTGGTTTAATAGTGGGATCTGGGAGCCTCAGATGCAGCCATGTATGCTGCCCCTGCCATTCCCTATCCGTTTCTGTGGTGTTTCCATGACTTTCTGATGTTTTCAGGTGTTTCACAAATCATCCCCTATGCGGAGCATCGGTCCCATACAAAAATGCTCGAGTCCCGCATTGACTTCAATGGGGTTTGTTACTCGAAACGAGCTCTCGAGTATTACGAAAAGTTCGACTCGAGTACCGAGCATTTTGGTGCTCGCTCATCTCTATATGTTACCAAGAAGTAGGTGACAGAAGAAACAGTATGACTGCAGGATCAGACTACACAGGGTTTGTTGACAGTCTGTTACCATGGAGATACACAATGCTACATGAGATCTATATGTAGAAAATAGTAGGACATTTTAAAGAGTTTTTTCAAAGTTGCTTGCAAATTGGTTACAAAATTATGCAGAGTCTTTAAAACAACCATCCGATTCTGGGACAAAATATGAAGATAAATTTTGTGGGGTGAGTAATGTTGCCTGCTGACATCTTGGCTTTTCTTCTGTCTTCTTAGAGGGCCTCAGCACATCTCTGACTACCTGTGTGCATTGGTACTCTGAGATACTTCATCCTGCTATTGAATAGATCACCACTACTCATTGAGTTGTCACTGAAGACTTACAGCTTGAAAAAGAGCATCTGGTCAAAACGTCACTGGGTTTTTGCATGTCATGGGAGAATAAAATTTGATATACTACTTCTTGCAACCTGGATACTGCCGCATTATTTCACATTTGGACTTCACTTGGGAACATGTTCAGGTTCCTGGCGGATGATGCATACTGAAGGTTCAGCCATTACAGTGGTGAGGAGGACTGCTGCTGGGGATCTATTGCTTGAAGCCTTTCAGTTATCTTACAATACAGAAGTGGGCCCTGGGAATCAATGGGTCCATAGAAGAAATGATGGGCCCATATAATAATATTTTTCCTCAATCATCTTCAAATTTTGTCCTTACAACAGTGTGAACTATATATTGCTGAGTCTTAATAACTGGGGGAAGTTGCTGAGGCATGTGCCCTGGTCTTGGGTAGCAGAGTAGGTACTAACAAGTCATTCTACATTGGTCTCAGTATCCAGAAACAGGGCTGGGGCAATAGCCTAAATCTTTGCTCACGCCTTCACTCCTATGTAAAAGGCTCCACTTTTTGCAAGGATGGAACCATGAAAAGGGGTTTCACTATAGGGGATACATAAACAGGAGTCATACCCGAGTCCTGGTGCCTTAGTGGCCAAAAGGTCTTTGTCATATAAAAAAATACCACTATTATAAATGGCACATAGTAGATAGGGAAACTTGTTAAAAATTTTGTATTGATGTCCAGAAGCCCAAGGGGATTTGCCATAAATGACTGATAGGGGACCCACACTCAATGCGAGCCTTAGGTTAGATGGCACCCTGTTTGTATATTTTTCTTCCAACCCCCTTCATAAGAAAAAAAATTATATATATTGCACTGATAGGCCCTTTGCCTATATTCTGCTTTGTACAGAAAGCAGCAAGATAGCAGCATAACCACACCAGAACAGCTCAATGGATAAATACTGTATTAAAACCAAGCTCATAAAATTAAACGAGTGTGCTCGCTCATCTTTACTCAGTACATAAATACATCACCAAAACTAAACTTGTAACATAAAATCATCACTGGAACTAAACTCAAACACGGGACCAGAACCAAGCTCATAACATAGATACAGTAGTAGTGATTGTGTTGTGGGGGTGTTGATGGACTGACAACTGTACCTTAGAACTTCAGAGCCGAGAAGACAAAGCCAAGAGGAGGACGAATCATGTAGCTTCACAAGATGCTGCTGCATACAGGAAAAAGATTGTCCAACTGGGTGGCACTACAGGGGCCAATCATACCTAGCCTACATCTGCACAATGCCCCTCTACAAGCTGGTGGCTGGGCCCTGTGCAACTGTATGGGGCATACATAATTAAGGCCAGCCATGCCCACACCTATTTCCAAACTGGTGGTCAGCTATTTCCGTAACGCACATTCAAGTGAATGGAGAAAGCCATGCACGGATGGCTACTTTTCTATTAATTCCCTGTTTGGATTCAATGGCTGATGGGTTAGAGGACCGCAATTTTGGAGATATTATATGCCATTAAAGTCATGTTGGGATGAAGCATTTAACAAAAAATGTGTAGCAAATCATATTGTATTCAGACTCCACCGGGCTACATTTGTAAAACACAGCAGTACAAGATGTGCATATTTTCTGTACTACTCATGTTGTAAAATTATCAAAGTCAGATGTAAAAACTACAAATGCAATCATTAAACCTTTAACAAGCCTGTAATGGGGCAGTGGGAAGTCATATAATACAATGACTTAATGATAAAACAGAGCAGAATATTAACAGTTCTCTGGGCCGTGTCCGTATCCCGTAATATTTAGTGTTACATCAGTAGCATGTAGTTTTGAGTAAAATTCTAAAAATGCACATCAATCATAGTGTCCATTTACAAGTAATGGTATTTGCCAAATCTACACACACAGAAAAAGTTGAAGGCATTGTAGTCAAACTGTTCTGTAACTGGGGAATTGAGTTTCATGCTATTTCCATTTCCAACCATTCCCATATGTGTATTATTTTTAGGATTATTTTATATATCCAGCTTTATCTTTGATGCAAGATATAATTATGCCTAAACTAGCTCTTTCCCACATCTCGTTTTATTTGTGTTAGCACATTGGAGTGCTATTTACTTAAAGGCCAGTCATATGTTTCTCATTAGGGTAAACTAACAAAACTATAAATCAATCGTCATTGAGCTGCACAGGGATTATATTCGAAGGTATGCAGGTAGTGGACTATAGCACAATTCCCTAGTATGACAGTTAGGAGTCTATATCAGGAGTGAATGGACGAGCCAAAACCATTATGTCCAGAAAAAGACCGAGTGATATCACCATTTTTGCTTTTGATTAAGGGCTCATGATGTATGTAAAGGGCTACCCTAAAGGTTTAAATTGTTGCAGTGACAATTGACTGTGTTGTGCTAAATTATCATATGAAGCAATATTTGCACCAAAATTTTGGCACGGCCAAACAGAGCGTGTATGAGGGATGCTTATTGATTTACTGAAGCTCCCTGAATAAAAAAGAGCAATTTCTGCTATGCCATCAGGAGAGAGCTCAGAGAATTACATTTGCTGCTGATTGCTGCAAAGATCATGGAGGTACTGCCAATCCTGGGATTATAGAGTGTGACTGCTGAAAAAGGACAGCGGGACTGAAAACTAAGATACTGCTGCTACCACTACTGGAGGCTGCTCAGGAGATTAATTGTGTTACCTTCCCAATGTAGAGGAGCACCTAGACTGCATCAAAGATCCAAAGGAGCAGTGGTAGAGACAGACAAGCTTGGGTCAATAGAAGCTATGACTCCTAATGAATCGTAAGTAAGGTTAGCCTTAAACCCAAATATTAAATGTGCACACCGTTAGCAGCCAAGCAACAGACCTGTTGGGCAGGACTTGAACTGTATGGCTGCCTGTGGGTAGGAACCAAGATAGTGCCACAGGGACATAAGCCTATAGGATAGAGACATATCAGTGGGGTTTGAACGCTGCTTTTCAAGTGGACTGTGTTGCTAGAAGTAAAATGTTAACTCCTTAAAGGATGGACTGGGTGTTTTGTGTTTCTTTTCAATAATATTGATCTCTTTACAGTATTGTTGCTGCTGTTCCGCTTTAATGTTATCCTGTAATGTGCATAAAGTATTACTAATCCTAGGATTTACTTAGCCATAGCTAGCATTAAGTAAAAGTTAATTCCTTGCTTGTTAATATACTATTACTTACTTGCATTATTCTGTTCTTAATTAAACATAGCATATTTTTATAACTCCTGCTGCTGCATCGTATCCTGAATCTGTATAGTAAAATCACCTACCTGTGACGTGCACATGAGGGTATTAGGACACCTTACATCCAGTATCTCCTTATGCCAGTGATTGAATACAACACAAATGAATTTGTGACATGTTATATGGTGTTATACAGAGCATTTATATGGCAGCACAGAGCCTTCCTGTGTCACTGTCAAAGGTTCTACAATATCCCCAAACATTGCTGCAGTTACTTAAACCTTTAGGGACCAGCAATTTCTTATATTTTCCTTTTTTTTAAATTCCCTCTATATTTTTTATCTTTCTGTCAACATAGCCACAGGAGGGCTTGTTTTCTACAGGACGAGCTGTATTTTTTAATAGTACTATTTAAAGGGGTTGTCTAATTGTAAAACTATCGATGGACTATTTTCAGGACAGGTGATCAATAGTAAATCAACAGTCTGCCATCCAGGATTATTGTTAATCTGGTTTTACTGTCTTCAGTTTAGTAACATATTAGTTAAGTCTGTGCCCCTGAGTGCTGGTAAGGGCAAGCCAATCCCGATGCAATGTGCCATTTTTTTCCCATTGCCCTGATAGCCAGGGTGTGTTATATATAGAGAGAGGAGTCCCATCTCAAATAGCTTAGAGATAGTGTAAGCAGACTATGTGAAAGTCTGAAGCCTCAGTGGTGTGCAGCATCGAGACTTGGGCAGTAAGAGAGAGAAAAAGATGGGGAAGCGACTAGAGAAGAGCACAGGAAGGCTCCCCAACACTCAGGGAGAAAGCAAGCCCCCTTTATTCAATAAACTGGTTCCTGTTCATCTGCAACTATGGATATGGGTTCCATTTGTTCCTGTGTGTCTGTTGCCAAGAATGAGAATATGAACTGGTCAGTATCGGCGCATGGCAGGGTGGTGAGAGTGTCCCCAATGCCGAAGGACCGTAGCTGGGCAAAGGAAGTCAAGCTAAAGTTCCCGCTGGAGGACCCTGATGACAAAGCTGAAGGTAGACCCTGTCCCCCCAAAGACTACACCATCCACATACCGATCCCGGTGAGGTGGACACTGGCCTGCTCCACCTTTTACAGATACAAACCTGGACAGCGTTTCGGATGTCAGTCAGAATCCACGTTAGTAGAAACATCCAAACAGAGAGCAATATAGTTTCCAATATGGATTAGCAGAACACTCACACGGGAAAACAGTGAAACCATGTTTCTTCCTTCACATGCTTCTATTTCTACATCTCAAAGATAAAATATTTCAACCTCAAGATGTTTGACATGAGGACAAGACTGCAGTCAACATATTTTGTCCAGAATTGGTGGACTTGTATCTTTTTTCAACCTTATTCAGTAGTTGATAAGCTCTGACTTTAGTCGTAAGTGGAAAGGGCGCTGATTAGAGATGAGCGAACGTACTCATCCGAGCTTGATACTCGTTCGAGTATTAGCATGTTTGGGATGCTCGTTACTCGTAACGAGTACCACGCGATGTTCGGGTTACTTTCACTTTCATCTCTGAGACGTTAGCGCGCTTTTCTGGCCAATTGAAAGACAGGGAAGGCATTACAACTTCCCCCTGCGACGTTCAAGCCCTATACCACCCCCCTGCAGTGAGTGGCTGGCGAGATCAGGTGTCACCCGAGTATAAAAATCGGCCCCTCCCGCGGCTCGCCTCAGATGCGTTGTGACATAGCTGAGGGACAGTGCTGTTGGTGCCGGAGTTGCTATAGGGAGAGTATTAGGAGTTAGTGTAGGCTTCAAGAACCCCAACGGTCCTTCTTAGGGCCACATCTAACCGTTCGCAGTAGTGTGGAGGCTGCTTTTAGCAGTGTTGCACATTTTTTTTTTTGGTATATCGGCCGTGCAGAGCATTGCGCCCTGCAGTAATAGTCCAGGGACAGAAGTGTGGAGGCAGGGAGAGCGTTAGGAGTTATTGTAGGCTTCAAGAACCCCAATGGTCCTTCTTAGGGCCACATCTGACCGTGTGCAGTACTGTTGAGGCTGCTTTTAGCAGTGTTGCACTTTTTTTTTTTTTTGGTATATCGGCCGTGCAGAGCATTGCGCCCTGCAGTAATACTCCAGGGACAGAAGTGTGTAGGCAGGGCCAGAAGACATATATTATTGATTGAATATACGCAGTGGTCCTTTTGAAAAAAATATTGAAAAAAAATTTATTTGGCCTGCCTGTCACTCTGCTCAGTGTTCTGGGTCCGTGTCTGCTGGGGGTAGTAGTTCTCCAAAATCATACGCAGCCAGCTAAGTGTTACAGCAAGCTTGCGCCAAATTATTTCCTGGCTCTGAAATCACCGCTCTGTTGCAGTTAATAACAGTGCAGCACTGCAGTTCCGTGACACACTCCAGGGACAGAAGACATATATTATTGATTCAATATACGCAGTGGGCCTTTTCTAAAAAATATTGGCAAAAAATTTATTTGGCCTGCCTGTCACTGTGCTCAGTGTTCTGGGTCCGTGTCTGCTGGGGGTAGTAGTTCTCCAAAATCATACGCAGCCAGCTAAGTTTTACAGCAGGCGTGCGCCAAATTATTTCCTGGGGTTCCGTAAACAAAGTCAGCCTCCAACCACAGGCCAATAAGCGGCACATTTAATTACAGCGTTCTGTTTCTGCACTACTGCTAATACACCATGCTGAGGGGTAGGGGTAGGCCTATAGGACGTGGACGCGGGCGACGACGCGGAGGCCCAAGTCAGGGTGTGGGCACAGGCCGAGCCAGTGCGGTGGCCAGGGGTAGAGGCAGGGCCAGACCGAATAATCCACCAACTGGTTCCCAAAGCGCCCCCTCGCGCCATGCCACCCTGCAGAGGTCAAGGTGCTCTACGGTGTGGCAGTTTTTCACAGAGACGCCTGACGACCGACGAACAGTGGTGTGCAACCTTTGTCGCGCCAAGATCAGCTGGGGAGGCACCACCACCAGCATGCGCAGGCATATGATGGCCAAGCACCCCACAAGGTGGGACGATGCCCGTTCACCGCCTCCGGTTTGCACCACTGCCTCTCCCCCTGTGCCCCAACCTGCCACTGAGATCCAACCCCCCTCTGAGGACACAGGCACTACCGTCTCCTGGCCTGCACCCACACCCTCACCTCCGCTGTCCTCGGCCCCATCCAGCAATGTCTCTCAGCGTAGCGTCCAGATGTCGCTAGCGCCACAGTTTGAGCGCAAGCGCAAGTACGATGCCACGCACCCGCACGCTCAAGCGTTAAGCGTGCACATTGCAAAATTGATCAGCCTAGAGATGCTGCCGTATAGGCTTGTGGAAACGGAGGCTTTCAAAAGCATGATGGCGGCGGCGGCCCCGTGCTACTCGGTCACCAGTCGCCACTACTTTTCCCGATGTGCCGTCCCAGGCCTGCACTGCCACGTCTCCCGCAACATTGTACGCGCCCTCACCAACGCGGTTACTGCCAAGGTCCACTTAACAACGGACACGTGGACAAGCACAGGCGGGCAGGGCCACTATATCTCCCTGACGGCACATTGGGTGAATTTAGTGGAGGCTGGGACAGAGTCAGAGCCTGGGACCGCTCACGTCCTACCCACCCCCCGAATTGCGTGCCCCAGTTCGGTGGTGGTATCTGCGGGGGTGTATGCTTCCTCCACTAAACCACCCTCCTCCTCCTCCTCCTACGCAACCTCTGTCTTGCAATCAAGATGTGTCAGCAGCAGCAGCAGCACGTCGCCAGCAGTCGGTGTCACGCGGCGTGGCAGCACAGCAGTGGGCAAACGTCAGCAGGCCGTGCTGAAACTACTCAGCTTAGGAGAGAAGAGCCACACGGCCCACGAACTGCTGCAGGGTCTGATAGAGCAGTCCGACCGCTGGCTTGCGCCGCTGAGCCTCCAACCGGGCATGGTCGTGTGTGACAACGGCCGTAACCTGGTGGCGGCTCTGCAGCTCGGCAGCCTCACGCACGTGCCATGCCTGGTCCATGTCTTTAATTTGGTGGTTCAGCGCTTTCTGAAAAGCTACCCCCACTTGTCAGACCTGCTCGGAAAGCTGCGCCAGCTCTGTGCACATTTCCGCAAATCCCACACGCACGCTGCCACCCTGCGGACACTGCAACATCGGTTTAATCTGCCAGTGCACCGACTGCTGTGCGACGTGCCCACACAGTGGAACTCTACGCTCCACATGTTGGCCAGACTCTATGAGCAGCGTAGAGCTATAGTGGAATACCAACTCCAACATGCGCGGCGCAGTGGGAGTCAGCCTCCTCAATTATTTACAGAAGAGTGGGCCTGGTTGGCAGCCATCTGCCAGGTCCTTGGAAACTTTGAGGAGTCTACCCAGATGGTGAGTGGGGATGCTGCAATCATTAGCGTCACCATTCCTCTGCTATGCCTCTTGAGAAGTTCCCTGCAAAGCATAAAGGCAGACGCTTTGGAATCAGAAACGGAGGCGGGGGAAGACAGTATGTCGCTGGATAGTCAGAGCAACCTCATGTCTATATCTCAGCACGTTGAGGAGGAGGGGGAGGAGCATGAGGAGGAGGGGGAAGAGACAGCTTGGCCCACTGCTGAGGGGACAGATGCTGCTTGCCTGTCATCCTTTTAGCGTGTATGGCCAGAGGAGGAGGAGGAGGGGGAGGGGGAGGAGCATGAGGAGGAGGGGGGGGAAGAGACAGCTTGGCCCACTGCTGAGGGGACAGATGCTGCTTGCCTGTCATCCTTTTTAGCGTATATGGCCAGAGGAGGAGGAGGAGGAGGAGGGGGGGAGAGACAGCTTGGCCCACTGCTGAGGGTACAGGTGCAGCTTGCCTGTCATCCTTTCAGCGTGTATGGCCAGAGGAGGAGGAGGAGGAGGAGGAGCCTGAAAGTGATCTTCCGAGTGAGTACAGCCATGTGTTGCGTACAGGTACCCTGGCACACATGGCTGACTTCATGTTAGGATGCCTTTCTCGTGACCCTCGCGTTACACGCATTCTGGCCACTACGGATTACTGGGTGTACACACTGCTCGATCCACGGTATAAGGAGAGCCTTTCCACTCTCATTCCCGAAGAGGAAAGGGGTTCCAGAATGATGCTTTACCACAGGGCGCTGGTGGACAAACTGATGGTAAACTTCCCATCCGACAGTGCTAGTGGCCGAAGGCGCATTTCCGCGGCCCAGGTAGCAGGGGAGGCGCATAGATCAGGCAGCATGTACAGCGCAGGCAGGGGAACACTCTCTAAGGCCTTTGACAGCTTTATGGCTCCCCAGCAAGACTGTGTCACCGCTCCCCAGTCAAGGCTGAGTTGGCGGGAGCACTGTAAAAGGATGGTGAGGGAGTACGTAGCCGATCGCACGACCGTCCTCGGTGACGCCTCTGCCCCCTACAACTACTGGGTGTTGAAGCTGGACACGTGGCCTGAACTCGCGCTGTATGCCCTGGAGGTGCTTGCTTGTCCTGCGGCTAGCGTCTTGTCAGAGAGTGTGTTTAGTGTGGCTGGGGGAATCATCACGGATAAGCGTACCCACCTGTCAACCGACAGTGCCGACAGGCTTACACTCATCAAGATGAACAAAGCCTGGATTTCCCCAGACTTCTCTTCTCCACCAGCGGACAGCAGCGATACCTAAGCAATACGTAGGCTGCACCCGCGGATGGAAGCATTGTTCTCTATCACCATCCAAAACGGGGACCTTTTTGCTTCAGCAATCTGTGTATAATATTCATCCTCCTCCTCCTGCTCCTCCTCCTGAAACCTGACGTAATCACGCCGAACGTGCAATTTTTCTTAGGCCCACAAGACTCAGTCATATAATTTTTCTAAACAATTTTTATACGTTTCAATGCTCATTAAAGCGTTGAAACTTTCACCTCAACCAATTTTTATTTTAACTGGGCTGCCTCCAGGCCTAGTTACCAATTAATCCCCATTAACCAAAGCGATTAATGGGTTTCACCTGCCCTCTTGGTTGGGCATGGGCAATTTTTCTCAGGTACATTAGTACTGTTGGTACACCAATTTTCGTGGGCCCTCGCCTACAGTGTAATCCAATTAATTTTTTGCCCACCTGCATTACAGCTGACGTAACATCAGCTGTGATGGGCAATGCAATGGGATATTTTTATGTACTGCCGGTGGGTTCCAGGGAGCCACCCATGCTGTGGGTCCACAGGGAGTTGTAAATGCATCTGTGTCCACTTCTAAAGAACCCCAGTCTGACTGGGGCATGCAGTGTGGGCCGAAGCCCACCTGCATTAAACATGACATTATTACCTTAGCTGTGATGGGCAATGCAATGGGATATTTTTATGTACCGCCGGTGGGTTCCAGGGAGCCACCCATGCTGTGGGTCCACAGGGAGTTGTAAATGCATCTGTGTCCACTTCTAAAGAACCCCAGTCTGACTGGGGCATGCAGTGTGGGCCGAAGCCCACCTGCATTTCATCTGACGTTAGCTCTGCTGTCCAGGGCACTGCAATGGGATACATTTATGTACAGCGGGTGGGTTCCAGGGAGCCACCCATGCTGTGGGTGCATACGGAATTCCCATTGCGGAGTTGGGGATTCCCAGTTGTACCTGCCTGTGGCTATTTATTAAAAAACATGGTCTGACTGGGGCATCCAGACACCTTGACAGAATGAATAGTGTGTGGCACATAGGTTCCCCATTGCTATGCCCACGTGTGCAGCTCCTGATGGCGGTGGCACAGGATTCTATTTCTCATTGCTTCTGTACAGCATTGTGGGCTATCGCCCCGCCCCTTTTAAAGAGGGTCGCTGCCTAGCCGTGCCAACCCTCTGCAGTGTGTGCCTGCGGTTCCTCTGGCAGACGCACTTATAAATAGACATGAGGGTGGCGTGGCATGAGGGCAGCTGAAGGCTGCGCAGGGACAATTTGGTGTGCGCTGTAGACATTGGGTCGTGCAGGGGGGGTTGGGCAGCATGTAACCCAGGAGAAGTGGCAGCGGAGTGTCATGCAGGCAGTGATTGTGCTTTGTTGGAGGTAGTGTGGTGCTTAGCTAAGGTATTCATTGCTAATGAGGGCTTTTCAGAAGTAAAAGTTGTTGGGGGGGGGCCCACTCTTGCCGCTATTGTGGCTTAATAGTGGGACCTGTGAACTTGAGATGCAGCCCAACATGTAGCCCCTCGCCTGCCCTATCCGTTGCTGTGTCGTTCCCATCACTTTCTTGAATTGCCCAGATTTTCACAAATGAAAACCTTAGCGAGCATCGGCGATATACAAAAATGCTCGGGTCGCCCATTGACTTCAATGGGGTTCGTTACTCAAAACGAACCCTCGAGCATCGCGAAAAGTTCGTCTCGAGTAACGAGCACCCGAGCATTTTGGTGCTCGCTCATCTCTAGCGCTGATTGTTACACTGGTCTTGTTCTAGGCCGGCATCAGCACCCAACACACCTGGGCAGGTGCCAAGGCCCACTAAGCATGGGGGAAGGAGTTCACTCAGGGGTGGGATCAATCTGGTCTCTGTTTTGTGAAATCAATTGTATCCGTGGCCTTAAGACACACATTCAATTGACCATGACAGTGGCACTGTAGAAAGCATAGTTCTTCTTGTTCCTCCACATGACACCTTCTCTGTCATGCAGATGGCACAATGGTGTCATCACAATACCTGACTTTTTCTGCATGATGCTGGCCAGAAGAGGCCGAGGCAGAGGTTGAAGGAGGCCATGTGACCCTGATGGAGATGAGTATTATTATTTTATTGCCAGGGCACAGTGGGGCCTTATTAATTACCAAGGCAGGGTCTATAAAATTACTAACTGGGCGCAGCAGGACCTATAAAGTACTAAGCCCACTGTGACTCCTGTCACCCTAGAGCCAACATAAATCTCAAACTAGCCCTGGCCTTGTTCATATGAGAGTTATATCTTTAGTAACAAGTGTATGTAACCATACAGATAAGATACATATACACCATTGGAGTACTGATCCTGCAGCTATAGCCTCTAAGTGCTCATATATAACCTTCTATCATGAACCCTTATAATAGGTTGCAGATATATCAATATTTGCAAAACACAGGAGAACCTCTTTAACCCATTATTGACCGCCCATACCCATTTTTACAGCATCTGTTAAGAGGACTTTCTCTAATACATGCACCTTTTTATGGTGCTGCATCAGATTGCTTGTCAGATCATGGTATCATGTAATGCTATGGCATTACATCATACTGCAGGAGCGAATAAAGCATCGCTGGTTCTTGGCCTCTATGGGGACCAAAAAGAAAAGTTTAAAAATTAGTTTAAAAAATAAGAGTAAAAAAAACAAGCAAACACCTTTTCCCATCTTTATAATAAAATAATCTAAATAATAAAACAAAAATACATATTTGGTATCGCTGCTCCCATAAAAGTCCAATCCATTAAAGTAACGCATTATTTACTCCGCATGGTGAACACCATCAGATAAAAATAACACCAGAATTGCACTTTTTGGTCTCCCTGTTTCCGAGAAAAAATGTAATAAAAAGTGATCAAAAAGTTGTATGTACTCCAAGATAGTACCAATGGAAACTACAAGATGTCCTGCAAAACACGAGCCCTTGCACAGCTATGTAGACAAAAAATAAAATAGTTATGGCGGTCAGAAGATGGCAGCAGAAAAAATAAAAAAAAAACCCTAATATCTTTAGAAAAAAAAGTAGTAAAGCAAAAAAAAAAAACTATATAAATTTGGTACCTTAGTAATCTTACTGCCCTATAGAGTAAAGTTATGTCATTTTTGCTGCAGTGTGTAAGCCATAAAAACAAGACGCACCCAAAAATGGCGGGATTTGTTTTTTTTTTCCATTTCACTTAGAATTTTTTTTAAGTTTTTCAGTACATTATACAGTACCATTGAAAAATACAACTCATCAAAAAACTTGAAAAAAACGAGCTCTCAGACATCTATGTCGATGGATAAATAAGAGTTTTAATTTTTTAAAAGGGGGGGGGGAGGTAAAAACAAAAATAGAAAAAGCTTTGTAAATTTGGTATTGATGTAACCATACTGACTTTCAGAATTTAGATTTATTTATATTGCATATTTTGTTAATCTTGCATCTAGAAAATAAACAGAATAAAAAGTCATCAAAACGCTATTTGGTTCAAAAAATAGAATAAATGAATATTAGAGCTCATCCCACAAAAACACAAGCCCTCATCGATGGAAAAATAAAGTGTTATGGCTTTTGGAATGCTGCAACACCAAAACAAATCTTTTAAAAACAAGTGTTTTTAGGCCTCATGTCCACGGGGAAAATCAGATCCGCTGCAGATTCTCCATGGAGAATCTGCAGCGGGTCCCTCCTGCCCCGCGGACATGAGCGCCGAAAATAGCAATTTAAAAGAATTTACCTATCCGGCGCGGGCGACGAAGCTCTGCTCTTCCTCACGGCCGGATCTTCATTTTCGGCCGGCGGATGAATTCCTGACGCCGGCGGCACGTCGCCGGCACGTCGTCGACGTGCCGCGCGCATGCGCCGGGCACATCCGCCGAGCCGAAGCAAGGGAGATGTGGCCGTGAGGAAGAGAAGAGCTTCGCGGTCCGCTGCGGGTGAGTAAATGCTTTAAATTCCTATTTTAGGTCTCCCGCGGATCCGGACGGCTTCCATAGGCTTCAATAGAAGCCCGCGGGAGCCGTCCCCGCGGGAGACCCGCATGAAAATGGAGCATGGTCCAGATTTTTTCATGCTCCATTTTTTTTTAAATCACTTTTATTGACGATCCGCGGGTATTTATGTACCCGCGGGTGGTCAATGCATCCCTATGGGGTGCGGATCCGCATGCAGGAAATCCGCTGCGGATCCTAAATCTTATTTTCCCCGTGGACATGAGCCCTTAGTGTACAAAAATAACAAAACATAAAAAAAGACCTGACCTAGAGAATAATAATACAATACAATTTATTCTGCATGCTGAACACCATAAAATGAAATAAAAAAGCAATGGTGAAATGTGCAACTGCAGTTCCAAAACAGTTTGAATGCGGTGTAAAATGTAAAGAAAAAACTGCAATGATTTGGAAATCTCATAGAACCATATTGTATCCACAACAGAACATATCAGAAGGGAGGAGGGAGACATTTTTCCATTTTATTTTAGAAATTGATGGCAGCAACACATCTTTAAAAAGTTGGGCCAGGGCCATGTCTACCATTGAGTAGAATCCCCTCTTCCTTTTACAACAGTCTGTAAACATCTGGGAAGTGAGGGGACCAATTACTGGAGTTTCGGGAGAGGAATGTTGTCCCATTCTTGTCTGATGTAGAATTGTAGTTGTTCATCAGTCCAGGGTCTTTTTTGCCATATTTTTCATTTCATTATTTGCCAAATGTTACCTATTGGGGAAAGGTCTGGACTGCGGGCGGCTAGTTCAGTCTCCGGATTCTTCTTCTGAGAAGCCATGCTGTTGTGATGCATGCACTATGTCGTTTAGCATTGTCTTGTTGAAATATGCAAGTCCTTCCCTGAAAGAAACGTTGTCTGGATGGAAGCATATGTTGTTCTAAAACCTTTATATACTGCTCAGCATCAATATAGCCTTTCAAGATGTGTAAGCTGCCCATGCCATAAGTACTATACCAACCCCATACCATCAGAAGCACAGGTTTTTGAACTGGTTGATAACCTAGATGGCCCCTCTCCTCTTGAGTTCGTAGGACATGGCGTCCATGGTTTCGAGAAATAAGTTCAAATTTTGATTTATCTGACCATGGAACAGTTTTCCATTTTGCCTCAGTCCATTTTAAATAAGTAGTAGATATTTGTGTGTTCTGGATTGTGTTGATATATGGTTTCTTCTTTGTATAATACAGCTTTAACTTGCACTTGTGGATTGTATGTCGAACTGTGTTCACAGACAATGATTTCTGGACGTATTCCTGAGCCCATGCAGGGATTTGTATTACAGGATCATGACGGTTTGTAATGTAGTGACAGCAGAGGGCTTGTAGATCTCGAGCATGTAATATTGACCATTGGTCTTGGCCCTTGTGCACTTGAATTTCTCCAGATTCTCTGAATCTTTTGATGGTATTACGTACTGTAGATGGCGGGATTTTCAAAGTCTTCGCAATTTAATGTTGAGGAATGTTTTTCACAGATTAGTGAACCTCTGACCATCTATGTTCATTTTACATGCAGTCTGTGTAAGCTGGCAGAAAACTGAACTTCCAGCTGTTTTCAATAGTGTTCTCGTTGTTAGCAGTTTAGTCGTTCATGACCCTCGGTGACCCTACAGGCGAGCTCCCTTCATGTTTTTCGGTTTTGCACTACTTCTTTCTGTTGTATGATATCCATGCCAGTATCAGCTTTGACAGTATCAGCCATCGTGTTCTTTGGCCGCCAGGTCTTCTTTTGCCATTGATATGTCCAAGCATTATAGATTTTTCTAGCGACTCTGCTCACATTACATGGCCAACATATGTGAGTCTGAGCCCCGTCATCTTGCCATCTATGAGTCTGTGTCCGAACATCTTGCCCTCCAGTGATATATCGGGTCTTATACGATTCAGGACTTCTCTGTTTGTTACTCTCACCGCCCAGGGTATACGTAGCAGCTTTCGTCAGCACCACGGCTCAAACGTATCAATCCTCCTATCAGCTTTTTTCGCAGTCCAGCTTTCATATCCATACATGGCTATGGGGAAAACAGTGGTTTGCACTATCCTGCATTTAGTTGCTATACCGATATCCCTACTATTCCAGATTTTGTCCATGTTTAGCATCGCGCTTCACCCCAATGCTATCCTACGCTTTTTCTCTGGCATAGAATCTCCAGCCTGGTCAATTTTGAAAAAAATTAAGATGAAGTCTCGCACACATTCTATGACCTCATTGTCGATTTTGATTAGAATTTGGCCATTTTTTGCAGTGGTCATAATTTTAGTCTTCTTTAAATTCAGGTAGAGGCCCATTTTTTTCCCTTACAGTTTTACTTTACATATCAGCTGCTTCAGACCTGCTGCTGTTTCTGCAAGCAGAGTTGTGTCTTCCGCAAAACAGAGATTGTTGAGGTTTCTGACACCTATTTTCACCCCGATTTCCAATTTGTCTAGGTCCATTTTACGCATTATCAATTCCACATATAGATTAAATAAGAAGGGAAGAGGATGCAGCCCTGTCGGATGCCTTTGCCCATCCCAAACTAATCTGTGTCTCCATACTGCATTCTCACAGTGGCTTCTTGATTGGTATAAAGTGATTTTATCAGCTTGACTAGATGTGCCGATACAACCAGCTTTTGTAGGGCCTGTCATAGCTTGTCATGGTCGGCGCAGTCAAAGGCCTTCATGTAGTCGATGAAGCACAGGTAGATATTCTTTTGGTATTCTTGAGCTTTTTCTATGGTCCATTGCAGGTTTGTAAAATAGTCGCAGGTGCCGCGTTCTCACCGGAATCCTGCCTGTGCATCAGGGAGTGTCGCTTCGACTACTGATCTCAGTCTTTCCTGTATAATTTTGAGAAGGATCTTGCTTGCATGCGGAATGAGGGCAATTGTTTGGTAGTTGGAGCAATTTTGGGAGTCGCCATTTTTTGCTAGAGGGATAAAGACAGATCTTTTCCGGTCCTGTGGCCATTGTATGGATACCCATACTGTCTGGCACAGCACTCTGATGGTTTTTACTGGTACTGGTAGTAATAGCTCTGCAGGTATATTATCTATGCCAGGTGCTTTTTTCTGGACATCGGCATACAAATCTTCAATGGTTTCTTCATCGGCGTCTGTCGTTGGAGCATAGACCGGTAAGATTGAAATGTTCACTGGCTTACCACGTATCTGGTTTGCAATGATACGGTCATAGATTGTTCTAAAACTTTCTACTGCCTTTGAGGTCTGATTGTTTGTAATAAGGGCTTCTCCATTCCACTTAATTTCTTCATGTCTGGTAAAGTGCAATGTGAAGTAATTGGACTGAAAATATCCATGTCCAGTGCAATTCGCTAATCCCAAGAATATTTCACGTTTCACAACGTCCAATTTCCTTAGACTCTTGCCATGCACATTCTATGTTGCTATTATGTGAGCTTTGATACAGCGCAGTACTTCCCTTTCATCATGAGGTGCATCAGCAGCTGGACCTCCCCTTTCATCATGAGGTGCATCAGCAGCTGGACCTCCCGAGATCTTTCTCCCAGTTGGTGATGAGGAAAACCTTGACTAGTTGTACTCAGACCTTGCTCTTCCTCAGTCGCATTTAGAGAATCCTTTGGACTGGGGGGGCCTAGATCGGATACCATATCTGAATGATTTAAGAGCTCTTTTATAGGGTTTCCAAGGCAAAGTTTTTAAAGGGTAGGTTGTTAGGTCTTTCTCTTACCCTCTCCATTTATCTGGGCTTGGGACTGACGTATAGGGATGACTCCTACACGGCTGGGTTTTTTTCATTAGTACCCACTATTTTTGTGATGTGTTGCTGCCATCAATTTCTAAATTAGTTAATTTTTTTAATTGAACGGAAAAATGTCTTTCTTTTAACTTCTGATATACGAGTATGTTGTATCTTCTATTGTGAATACAATATGGTTACATCAGATAAAAAAAAAAGAATGCACTAATTTGGATAACGTTTATTTACATTTCACATAACATCGCAAATTTTTGGGAATTGGGGTTGTATCTTTTCTTCCCAAACTCTCTACCCCCCCAAAAAATTAATAGCAATTACAGAATACATAACTATCCCAAAAGGATGTAATTAAAAAATACGACCTGTCTTGCAAAAATCAAGCCCCATACACCTATGTCAACAGAAAAATTTAGATGTTATGGCTCTAGTAATGCCACAATGAGCAAAAATGAAAAATTGGTTGGTCACTAGGAGGTTAATCCCGACAAGAACCCTTTTGTAGAAATAACTTGCCTGTTAGCAAAAAAAAGATAATTACATTTCTGGTGACATCTTGACCTGGAAAGGCTTGTCCGTTATAAATAACACTGTAATTCTAGGAATTTGAGGTGGGTTTTCTGGAAAGATATAGTGCCAACACATTGGAAGAGAGAATGGAACAAAAATCAACTATAATCATGGTGAAGCTTCATCTCCAGTGTTAAAAAAAAAGTACTGCTCGAATATTTATTCCAAAAATTCTTTGTATATCAGATTATGGAGCTCATCTTGTCCTCTGCTTTGGAGATCCTCCATTATCCTCTACTGGGCCAGAGCTCAAATCTGATCTTACTGTGACTATGGAGGTGCACTGTGATAAGCCACCCTAGGATCTGTGTAGGAAGCAACAGCAAGGGGAAAAGTTAAAGGAGTTTTCTGGGCATGAGTTATTGATGACCTTTCCTCAGTATAGGCCATCAATAGTTGATCGGCAGGGTTCCGCCGTTCGGGTTTCCTACTGATATGTCACAGACAGCAGCTAGACAGGCTGGGAGTGACTCAATAAGTTGCAGGTAGGTTTTCTCAGATATCTGGCGCCATGCTGAATGCATCCCATAGTTGCTGGAGGGTGCAGGGGGGAGGATCCACAGAGCAAACACGACGATGGAGGTGGTCCCACAGATACTCAATTGGGTTCAAGTCAGGGGAGTAAGAAGTCCAGGGACATACATGGAAGTCTTGGTCGTGGTCTTCCAACCACTGTCAGACATTTTTTGCTGTGTGACATGTCGCATTGCCTTGTTGGAAGATCCCATCTGCTCCACAGAATACCATCAGCATTTATGGGTGTATGTGATCTGTGAAGATGGATTCATAACCAGACTGGTTCAGAGTGCCTTCCACATGGATCAGCGGCCCAAAGAATGCCACAAAAAATTCCCCAGACCATAAAGCTGCCACCACTGGCTTGTGTTCTTCCAGCAATGGTTGCAGGATGTTTGTTTTCTGATATTTCTCTCCTGACATGCGAATATCCATCTGTCCGATGAAGTAGAAAACATGACATGAGAAAAGGCAACCCTTTCCCAATCCCAATCAGCGGTGCTCCCATTCTGATACTGCTATTCAAATTGAAGCCTTTTCTCCTGATCACCTTTGTTAGCATAGATGCATTGATCACCTGTCTATTGCGGAGCCCCATACGCAGTAAGGTTTGCTGAACTGCTAATTTAGACACGTCTGGTAGCCCCCTGGGTCATGCTCTACTGTAACATATCAGTCGGCTCTCACGCACCTCCATAGCAGACATTTACCTCTCATATTAATGGCACATGGTCCTTCAAAGTTTCCACATCGATTATTTCCAATGGTGCCATTCGTTCATTCACAATACACTTTCACCACAGCAGCATGCGAACTGATTACAAACTGCGCTGTCTGAGAAATACCTCCACCTTTGGCCCAAAAGCCAATAATCATCCCTTTATGCAACTCTGATAAATCGCTCCTTTTACCCCTGATGAGTGATATGTGAGCAGGCGGCCTCTCACACACCTTACCTTACCCACCCCACATGTCACTTCCTTCATGGGCTATGCGCTGCAAATGTCAAAGTAGGAGCTGGTCATAAAATGTGACTCGACTGTGTATAACCTAAATAACCAAAAGATGGGGTGCTACAAGTAAGTCAGAACCATGTAATATTGATCAAAAAGAGAAGATGCCACACAAAAATACTAGTCATTCCCATCTAAGAAAATACATGGAGAGCGCTCACACAGCAATCTGAGAAAAGTCAGCATGGACTTCACTTGGGGACAGTGTTGGATCGGAAGAGTAGGTGAGTATAAAAAATGCATCCCTCGGCTCCCCGTCACCTAACCGAGCAGCACCATAACTTACCTCATAGTACTTTTGGGAGGCGAGAGGTTCCTATTAAGTTGTAAATATCGGTACATTGTAATTGCAAAATTAATGAGATGTGATTATTGGCGTAACTTACATTACAGCAATCACCGCTGATACCTTATTGGGTGTTCTGGGTTTCCAGGGACTTGGCTAATTGGAAATCTAAGCTCATTCTATAGTATTCTTTGAGTATATAAAGGCGACAGCTAAAATAAGAACTTTTTAATAGTCTTTTTCGGTGTCCTGCCAGCTGAGGCCTCATATTCTAATTCCCACCTGCAATACATTTAATTTTTGGATCCTTCTTACAGCACGTTTCATTTAACACAATTAAATCTATACAAAATGTTTATTCTGGCTTTCAGGAAACTTTGATGGTAACCCAAGTATCAGTGCAGTCGTATTTCTTAGAGCAAATAAGTAAGAAACATAAATCCTTTTGGAAATGGTAATGAAATATTTAATTATGAATATTTATGTACTTACAAGGAATGAAATTGTAAATTACTGCATTAGATGAGCAATTGTCTAAGTGCCTGATGAGTCTTTATTAAATGTGACAGAAATTAATTGGGAAGTGTTAAATCATTGGGTGGTCCTGTCCATTTCAGTAGCATTACAAATAAGATGATGTTCTTTATTTACCAGTCGACTATGGTTACCACTAGGTTGATTTTTATTGGCTAGGCCAGTAGTTTTGTGATTGGGGCCTATGCCAACTGTATAACTGTACAGGCAATATGACGGCCAGGAAGATTTCCTTTTATACTTAGCTGACTACAGGGGTAGATTGGGAAATTAAAATGGCCCTGAAAAAAACATCTAATGTTGGTGTAATGTTGTAGGAAGGTCCAAATTACTAGCAGAGGGGGCCAGCAAAGAAATACCTGATGGTGGATCTGGTGCTTTGAGATGTCATCTGTTCGTTGCTTGTTTTCCTGGGCCTGGATGAGCTAAGCGTAGAGCACAGTTGCACCAGCTCAACTGTTTATTGCTCCGAAAAAGCTCTAGCACCACCTCCACACTATACAGCTACACCGCCTTCTGTAATTAAAGGTCTGCCCATGACAGACAGCCTACAGCTGCTCCTTGAGCCCCCTGAACTAGTTGTAGAGTGGGGTCTGTAGCAAGTGCTCCATCTTGCATCAACCCTAATTCAGTTGGAGTGAGCCTAACGGAGTGCAGTAAGTCTGGGCATTTGCCCAGGTGCTGATGCTAGCCCTGATTGACCAGACCGGCCTATTGGGATTTCTCCCAGTAGAGTCCATGGCCAAGCTGCCTCAGGCTGACTCTAATAATATCGTACAAAATAAAAACATTATGGTAAAATCATATGGGCAGATGTATTAAAGAATGGCAATCTTATATCAGTCTTTAACAGCAGTGAGCCAGGGAAAGTTGTAACCAATTTAATAAGAGGTGTGGCACTGTGTCAATGATTGAGTTGACTTTGGGCTACTCCTGATTGCAGCACCCAGAAGTCCTTGGTCTTCACTCTTTTAACCTCTTTTTTTTAGATGGATCTGGTCTTTGCTGGTTAGAATCTCCTGGATGTTACCTCAAGAGTAGTCCAAGTATAGTGACAGCTGACCCAGGCGGGTCAAAAGGCACCAGAGCATGGATCCAACTGATTAAGCTAGGACAGAGAAAAATACCTGAAGTCCGGACAGGTGGAGTTCATGCAATACAGGACACAGGCAGAAGGCCAAGGCCAGTGGCATTGAGGTGATATGTAGTCAATAAACTGGTCAATGTCAGGACAGGCAGAGCTTGGGAAAGCTGAGTATTAAGGCAGAGGGTCAAAACCGATACGCAAACAGAATACAGACTCATTTTTAATGGAAGACTAGGATTTTTATTGCTCAGTTACCTTCCAGTAGGGAGAAGTGACATAATTACTGTAAGCTGCAAATGGCTGAGATATGTTGCGGACAATAAAGCTGGCAGCGTGCTGGTCCTTTAATTGTTGGACCACACACATGCGCAACATAAAGGTCCAAGAAGGAGCAGGAAAAATTATGCACTGCTGGCCTCACAGCAGATAGGAAGACAAGGGACGCTGGTGACAGCGATGAGAGACGTAGGGGGTTGTGAGGAGGTGTTGTTGGTCGCAGAAATGCAAATGTACACCAGCTATGAGCTGCATAGATTTGAACTAATACCAGTCCCAATTTGTGGCAGAAAACTGGTGAATATTCAATAGTAAATTTGACCCATTGTAGTTCAGTGAGGATGAAACAACCCGCTGCATTTGACACCGAAGTGAACATAGAAATATATTGGCACCAAGTTCCTCTGGATTTTGTTATGGTTCTTTATTCCATTTTTTTACTTTAAAAAATAAAAAAAAATGCCTTTCCCTTCCCGCCCCTTCCATGGTAAAGTTCAGCAGTGGGAAACCGGGGGAGCTCTCTCTCTCTCTTCCCGCCCCCCCCCCCACTCCCCTCTGCAACTCCACGCGCACCCCGAATCTTTTCTTCTGAGTAGTCAGTTACTCGAAAAAAGCGGTGCTTGGGTCCAAAAACACCCGAACCGAGTAAGTTCGCTCATCTCTAGTACTGAACTATCATTTGACCACTTAAATTATTAGAGGAATCACGCCAAACTATAGTTTGGCTGATGCTACATCCGTATTTCAGAGGAGACTTGTATTTTCATCCAGCATCTGTGGAGCTCTTTACCTCTGGCAAGGGTAAACTATTTATTGGCTGTGATAATTCTATATTGCCTGCACAACATTAAAGGAGTTGTCTCGCGAAAGCAAGTGGGGTTAAGCACTTCTGGAGGCTGGAATCGGCACACGTGACGGGGGCGGAGCTACGCGATGACGCGTAGAAGGGGGAGGAGCCAGAACGCCGCTGCTGCCGGACAGACCCGAAGGCAAAAGACCCTTCTGCGCAAGCGTGTCTAATCGGGCGATTAGGCGCTGAAGTTAGATGGAGCCATGGAGAAGGGGACGCCAGCGCAGGGAAGGTAAGTGAATAACTTCTGTAAGGCTCATATTTAATGCACGATGTATATTACAAAGTGAATTAATATGGCCATACAGAAGTGCATAACCCCACTTGCTTTCGCGAGACAACCCCTTTAAGGACACCCTAGTTAAAGGTGCAGTCCTAGTTATAACATTAATTGAAATGTTAGTAAACTGTTTACATTGCATCCAAATAATACTGTTGTATGTTATTGCAATATTATTCTTTATTGTATATTCAACTAAACTGGTGTAAAGCATCATCACTGGTGTCATATTCTGCACCTGCAACCCATTTATTTAGGTCATCTCTGGAACTATGGCATTTGGATAAGTAAAACTATAGAGAAATATAGAGCTCTATGGGACTATCCAAATCATGAATTTTTGTTCTTTACTTGAACACGTAACTAATATTGAGGCCTCAATTCCACCTCAACGTTTTCTTGAAAAGTTTTTAGATTGAGCCAAGTTTGCACCATAGGCCACTGATATACCTCCAGGAGATGTTAAAGCGTTGGCAAATTCTAACCCAAAAGAAGGTTACTGTTACTTTTGTGCAGGTCAAGTGAACAGTGACCTACACGAACGCAACCCATATTGAAAAAAACAGAAAACTAATAATTTTGGCCAAAATACACAAGCTCATAAGCCCTCAACAAAGGTCTTCATCCTCTTGTCAGTCCACACACTAGCATCAAACTAGATTACAGAAAAGGGAGCATATACAGGCAAAAAATCATAGAAAGCGGCCATATACTTACTGATATACTAATACAAGAGGGCAATTAGAAGCACCACATCCCTCAACATGCAGACAGCCAAACTGCTAAATGCAGGAGCAATTACACAGGTGAAGGTACTGATGAACAACCACACACACCCTTGTTATGTTGAGGGGGGCAGCTGCTTAATACTATACATGTTGATTGATGTTAGTATAGAGACTCACAAGATACTGAGGGCCCTTGATGCCGGCTTGTGAGCGTCTGTATGTTGGCTAAAATATTAACCATCACCTTGTATTTATCTGTACTTATCAATAACATGCAGTGCAGCTTTAAACGTTGGGGAAGCCCAGGCTGCTGGTGTGTTTCACCTATGAGGTGCAGCGCAGCTCACTGGATTGAAATATGGCATCATTGATATGTGTAGTGCACCATGCAGGGTTACAACCTATCAATTGGCCTGATACCCTTTGTATGCTTTATTTGGTGTGCAAGTATAGTGTTAAGCAGCCTCAATCTAAGGAAGGTGTGTGAGTGGTTGTTTATCAGTATCTTGCACCTGTGCAACGCTCCTCCATTTAGCAGTTTGGCAGTCTGCATGTTGAAGGATGTAGTGCTTCTACCTGTACTCCTGTATTAGTATATCAGTAATTATATGTCCACTTTCTGTGATTTTTTTTCCCTACTGTAACAAGACAACTACAACTAAGGAAAGGGGGAACCTGCCTACATGCGGGGTGATCGTCCTGAAAAGGGCGGCCCTACACAAGAACCTAGGGATACCTAGATTGCCATAGATGGTAACAGGCAGGAACACCAGACAAGGACGCAACATACAACAATCATCGGGGGATTCAAACATAGGATATCGTTTAAACAAGGTGTCTGCACACCTACAGACAGACAGACAAACCAAGGCCCTAGTATCCACTTACCAATGGACAAAAGGGGACTGAACATAGCAATGGATGGGTGGATCAGACATAAGATGAAGTACAGACATGGGACATCAGAAAAAAAACATACAAAACTACATGCTTGCACACCAGAAACCAGACAGAACAAAGATTTATACAGCATGCATTCTAAGGGTCGCTTCACATGGGTGTGTATGCGCAAAATATGTGTGCGGTTCATTATCATTTTTGTATTTACAAGCGAAAAAAAAAGAATCATGCTCTATTTTGGTGCACATTTGCATACCAAAGGCACCTTAGGAGCAATGAACTGTTCAATTTCACAAGAAAATCAAAAACACCAGGAGACTAGTTAGGCTGCACAGTCTGTTAAATGACCCACTCTGATGTGAATGGCCCCGGAAGCACAAAAAGTACTGTAAAATGTGCACTGTAGCGTGACCTTCACTGAGCAAAAAGTTGGCTATCGCGTGTGTTTCTGCACATGCACCCATGGGAAGCTGCCTTAACACCTAGATTTAGTTAGGGCTTTTTTGCACAGCGTTTTACCGGCAGTGAGCTGGCTATCACTGCGTATAGCAGTAATTGTGCACTGCGTATGACAGCCCTTAGGAGATAATGAGTTATAATGACCAGCACCCTCTAGTACGAGCAGCTGGTATTTAGGTGCCAAGACTGATGATGATTGGAGCAATCCACACAACAGCCGGCCAAATCAGCCCCACTTGTAGAGATGTACCCCGGATAGTACTACAAGGCCCAGGAGCACAAATGTGACAATTGCAACCTATAAATTGCATCTGATTGGTTGCCATGATGTTCTTTTTCATCTGCTCCAATTTATTATACATTGATGCTGTCTTTTCACTTTTTTCTACAGTATTTTACCAGAATTGTAGAAAAACATGGAATAAATGTTTGCTGGTTATTCAGCAAGGAAATAAGTGGAGCGTAGAAAGTGGAGTCAGAAAGATGAATAAAAATGTCTGCAGTTACAATTCCGTTTATAAAGCTTCTGCAAGACATTCATGTGAATCCAGATGGTATCTGCCGTCAGGGATGTTGAACAGATTAGGTGTGTGCTGTCAGCACATTGGGGAGGGTGATTTACAGTATCCAGCTCCTGCTACGGTCACCAGTCACTGGTCTTCATTCACACGTGTAGAAATAGCCGAGATGATTGTTTTGGTTTTCTCGGAAATTACGGTATGAAACTATCCATAGAGTTGGACCCAACGGTATAGTTCATCAAGACGAAACTTGCACATTTTTGCAAAAACATCTTAAAGAACTATTAAATTTACCAAGTAAATGTTTTTGTACATTGTTGAGAATTTGCCTCAGTATAAATATCCTCCCCATTCCCCCTTGATAATAAAGGGATTATCCCATCAAGACATCCCCTGTTCATATGCCCTGTTGGAGTATATGGACCTCAGGGGAGGAAGATTTCTCAGCTTGTGACCCCTTTCTAAGAGCCAGTGCAAAAAGACAATAGTAAGTAGCGTTTCTTGCTTTGGTGGACTAGGGCGTCCCTGTATTATGGAAGAAATATCTCGCTAGTTCAGGCTTTCAAAATGTAATTCAGCTTTTACCAGACTGCATCACACAGAGACCGCTGGGCTTGGCAGTACCATCTATTTCTGAACCTCCTCTATGGGAAAACACTGGGCGAAGGCCTGGCCATAGGCTTTACCATAAATCCAGCAGCGGGTTGGCAATCTCCACAGAAGGACCCCATTTTGCACTTAAACATTGTAACCTTCATTTTGTGTGCAAGGACATCAGAACTCTCTTACGATGAACGATCAGGATCACTCTGTGCTGACAGATGGTTCAGTGGCAACGTAGTCTTTAGTCAGACTCTTGGCCTTCTGTAACACTACCTATGTCAGTCTATATAACTTTTGGCAGCTCTTGGGAGTAACAACTGTTGCCTTCTCCCTGGACCACTAACTGCTGAATCACTACAATGGTTTCCACTACTTCATGGACATTTATGATGTTGATGGTTTACCCGGAAGGCCCACCTTCAATGTTCCTACTCTGCAACATGTCACTCGTCCAACAGCTGGAAACATAAAAGATTTAAAGAAACAGTTACAGGAAAAAAAGCAAATGATATGTAATAACACCCCCAATGCATACAGCAATATAGAATAGGGTGATACTGTAAAACCAATATTACATTCAGTCCAATCACAATGCCCCCAGAGTTCATCCGTTAACAGGAGCTTATGGGATCAGAGTGCCAGGGACTGGAATGGTGGCGTTGGAGTGCTGGGTAAATTAAATGGTAAGTAATATATTTTTTCTTCCCTGTGATCCTCGTCTATCTGGGCATCTTCCTGCATTTATTTCATATTTTATCATGCACAATTCTTTCAAGATAGTTGTGGAATCTGTAAAAGTCCTCCACTAATTCATTTAAATGACCCTTCATGTGTTCCTTATTATGTAATAGAATGCTAAGCCTTTCTACTTTAGGAGATAATAGGCAAGGAGAAAATGAAACACATGATCGAGTTTTACATATAGATATAACTCACTAGACTTCAAGAAAGAATCGTGTTTCGGAGGTCATGAAGTTTTAGAGAGCAGGTCATGTTCTGTAACTGAGCGGTAGCAAATATCTCAGTGCAGAATAATCCTTTACAAACCACAATTTGTAATACAGTATATCTATTATCAACGGCTGGAATTCAGGTTATACCTCGTCTCCTTCACCATTAAAAATGGGAACGAATACATTGTCAAGTCTTAAAGGTCTAGGCCCACCACTAACCAGAATTTATAGATTATATTTACATGTAACCGAAAAGTTCAGTAACTCAGAAAATGCATCAATTTATTTATATTGCCCTGTTACTGAGATACATTATGACCTGCTGTAACGTCTTATTGAGAGGAGCCGTGGGAGTAGTAGCCATGCAGGAGCACTAGACAATAGTCAAATGGAAGCCAGGATTTGGTAACGGGGAGTCTCGGTTGCGGTACAGTGGATAAGGTGGATACTGTAATCAGGAGGAAAAGCCAGGAGTCGATATTGGGAAGTCTCGGTTGCAGTACAATGGATGAGGGGGGTAAGGTAGTCAGGAGGAAAAGCCAGGAGTCGGTATTGAGAGAACTAGAGAACTGGGATCAGATAACAAGGCTGAGGTATGCAGGAGAATTTGTTCAGCAAGCTGGATAGCTCACTGGGGAGAGCTACTTACAGTTGTGGGTTCAAGCCTTGACACCTGCACTCCTGAGCTGAATTCAGAATTCTATTGGTTGATACTTAAGCCAGGCAAGAGTTCATTGAAAGACAGGCTTCTAACAGTTGAGCTCCAATTGCTTCAAATGGCTTCTTGGTTGTGTAGTGGCTCGAAACACATATCTGGCCCCTCCATAATTGTCATACATGCCTTGTCTTATATCTGGATGCACTGTGCAAATTGTCGTCTCTAGTCAGTGGTGATGAACCTATTGTATGCGTGCCAGAGGCGGCACGCAGAGCCCTCCGTGCTTGAATGCGCTACGTCGGCTGCTCACAGTTGTGAATATTCAGTCAGCAGCGCTGCTAGAGGCACTGATCTCGGTGCACACTGTGACGTCAGTGTGCAGCTGGGATCCTCCTCCCTCCCTTGATGTCTCCTCTTAGGTTCCGCAAGAGCAGGGGGAGGTGGTGTCCGGCAGCACACTGACAGTGCATACCTTGAATCAGCGCCAGCAGCATCGGCGCTTTGATGAGGAGGAGGGGGTAAGTACATGGGTCATGGGTCTCAGGGGGAGCACTATTACTACTGGGCTGATATAGGGGATATTATTAGCAATAGTGTCCCCTATTTCAGCCCCAGAAGTAATAGCATTACTACTGGGTCCACTGTGTGATGTCACTATTACCGCTGGGGCCGCTGTGGGATGTCACTATTACTGCTGGGGCTGCTGTGGGATGTCACTATTACTGCTGGGGCTGCTATGGGATGTCACTATTACTGCTGGGGCTGCTTTGGGCTGTCACTATTACCCCTGGCGCCGCTGTTGGCTGTCACTATTACTACTGACACTGTGAGCTGTCACTATTATCACTGGGGCTGCTGTGGGCTGACACTATTACTGCTGGAGATGCTGTGGGCCATCACTATTACTACTGGCGCTGCTGTGGGCCATCACTATTACTACTGGCGCTGCTGTGGGCTGTCACTATTACTACTGGCACCAGTGTGGGCTGTCACTATTACCACTGGGGTCGCAGTGGGGGGTTACTATTGCTGCTGGGGCCACTGTGGGGGGGTCACTATTACTGCTGAAACCGCTCTGGGGTCACTATTACCGCTGAAACCGCTCTGGGATGTCACTATTACTGCTGAGGCAATCCTGGTGGTCACTATTACTACTGGGGTATGTTTACACATGGTGGAAATGCTGCAGAATGTCCTCAGCGTAAATTTCCGTGGCAAATCTGCAGCATTTCCGCATCCAAAAAGCGATCAAAATCTTCAACCTGTCTATTTTAAAACTGCTCTGTCCTTTTTAGAACGACGGGGGTAAAATCATGCATCGTGATAAGCCCCGCCCCCTGACGTGTTGGCATTTTGCTAAAAATAAGTAGGTTTTGGATTGCAGTTTGGGTGCTAGGTCTCTAAAAGGTCCGCCATCATTGTCTCTAGAGTTTGTGGACTGAGGCTAAGAGCGTGTTGGCACATTTGACTGTACTTTTTGCGCTTGTAGGGCATTTTCCCATTGGTGCAGGACCCTCCCCCCACTGTGATTTAAAAGGCTATTTAGTCTAAGGCTTCCTGTCCACGGGCGATTTTTCACTGTGTTTATAGCGACGATAATCCAGCGACGGGAAACGCAGTGAACACTTTCCATAGACTTGCTATGGAAAGCGCAGCCCCACTGTCCACAAGCGGAGAATCATAGCGATTCTCCGCTCACGGGATTTAAATCACTGCATGCTGTGATTTGCCGCCGTGATTCTCCGCAGTGAGCCTATATGTCAGACAGGCTCAGAGCGGAGAGCTGTCAGCTCTCCCCTGCTCCCCGGCAGCGGCTCACGCAGCGGAGATCTGCCACGGGATATCGCTACGCCCGTGGACAGGAGGCCTAATGCGTTCCAGATGAGTTCTTTTTACTGTGGAATTGCACATTTGTATGTGTATTGAATATGCATTTGTGCACCTTCCATAGACTTCTATGGGGGAACTTTAGTGTGCAAATGTGTACAAAAAAAGCATTGTGTTTTTTTCTTCTTTTTTTTGTGTGTGCAAAATGTGCGCGTTTTAAAGAAGGATAAGAACGAACCACTTGGCGTCAATGGATTCTATTCTGTATGTCTTGCACCCACAAATACATTTTTGTGAAGGAGCCCTAAATAAAATACTGCTATAGGCACAACTCTCCACAATACACCAAGCCAGAGTAAAATATAATGACTTTTTATTGAATTATAAGCCAGCATTAAAAAAGCATTTCGAGGTCAAGGCCTCATCTTCAGTTCAGCTAGGGTTATGAACTACAATGATTGTAAGGTATGTAATAACATACGCAAAATGCAAATATACCGGAATACCGAGGGGAGGGAAAGATAAAAAGGTAGGGAAAGGAAAGGTAGCATCACAGAAGGGGAAATCAAGAATTAAAAACAATCACAGAAAAATGGCCGTTACTTACTGAGTGAGGAGTGCATATAGATGCATCCTCCTCCCACCATGCAGGTAGCTGACTACCAAATGGAGGAGCCAATAACACCTGTGAGGGCACCGATAAAAACACCCACTCACACTGCCTCTTGATAATGAGAGGGGTGGATGCTTGGCGTACACTCCCACACATAGTGGATACAGGGTGCCAGACCATTCTGATATATGTAGTTCACCATGCAGACCAGCAACCTATTAATGACGCCATGATAATTTGGCGGGTTGCCCTGCATTTCCATCAGTAAAGCACATTGGTACTGCCACCCTGGGCTCCCCCTGGAGTCTTAACGCCACACTGCATGTGAATGATAGATAATAAATGCAAGGCATTGGTTGGATGTTGGCCAAGATACATGAGCCCACTAACCACTTCACGGTTCCTTGCGTTGTAGTGGGTCCCTACACTAATATAAATGCATCAAAGAAGGGGAAATAAAAAATTAAAAACAATCACAGAAAAATGGCCGTTACTTACTGACTGAGGGGTGCATATAGATGCATCCTCCTCTCACCATGCAGGTAGCTGACTACCAAATGGAGGAGCCAATAACACCTGTGCATAAAAGGTAGGGTTTAAAAGAATAAAATAGAGAACGATACATTATCATTAGAGATGAGCGAGCACCAAAATGCTCGGGTGCTCGTTATTCGGGACGAACTTTTCGCGATGCTCGAGGGTTCGTTTCGAGTAACGAACCCCATTGAAGTCAATGGGCGACCCGAGCATTTTTGTATTTCGCCGATGCTCGCTAAGGTTTCCTTGTGTGAAAATCTGGGCAATTCAAGAAAGTGATGGGAACGACACAGCAACGGATAGGGCAGGCGAGGGGCTACATGTTGGGCTGCATCTCAAGTTCACAGGTCCCACTATTAAGCCACAATAGCGGCAAGAGTGCCCCCCCCCTCCCAAAAACTTTTACTTCTGAAAAGCCCTCATTAGCATGGCATACCTTAGCTAAGCACCACACTACCTCCAACAAAGCACAATCACTGCCTGCATGACACTCCACTGCCACTTCTCCTGGGTTACATGCTGCCCAACCCCCCCCTCCCCCCCATAGCGCACACCAAAGTGTCCCTGCGCAGCCTTCAGCTGCCCTCATGCCACACCACCCTCATGTCTATTTAGAAGTGCGTCTGCCATGACGAGGAACCGCAGGCACACACTGCAGAGGGTTGGCACGGCTAGGCAGCGACCCTCTTTAAAAGGGGCGGGGCGATAGCCCACAATGCTGTACAGAAGCAATGAGAAATAGAATCCTGTGCCACCGCCATCAGGAGCTGCACACGTGGGCATAGCAATGGGGAACCTATGTGCCACACACTATTCATTCTGTCAAGGTGTCTGCATGCCCCTGTCAGACCGCGGTTTTTAATTCATAGACACAGGCAGGTACAACTCCCTATTGTGAAGTCCCTGTGGACCCACAGCATGGGTGGCTCCCTGGAACCCACCGGCGGTACATAAAAATATCCCATTGCATTGCCCAACACAGCTGAGGTAGTAATGTCGTGCTTAAGGCAGGTGGGCTTCGGCCCACACTGCATGCCCCAGTCAGACTGGGGTTCTTTACAAGTGGAAACAGATGCATTTATAATTCCCTGTGGACCCACAGCATGGGTGGGTGCCAGGAAGCCACCGGCGGTACATAGAAATATCCCATTGCATTGCCCAACACAGCTGAGGTAGTAATGTTGTGCTTAATGCAGGTGGGCTTTGACCCACACTGCATGCCCCAGTCAGACTGGGGTTCTTTAAAAGTAGACACATGTAGGTTAAACTCCGTGTGCACCTACAGCATGGGTGGCTCCCTGGAACCCACCGGCGATACACAAAAATAACCCATTGCATTGCCCAACACAGCGGATGTAATGTCAGCTGTAATGCAGGTGGGCTAAAAATTCATTTGATTACACTGTAGGCGAGGGCCCACAAAAATTGCTGTATCAACAGTACTAATGTACATCCAAAAAATTGGCCATGCCCAACCAAGATGGCAGGTGAAACCCATTTATCGCTTTGGTTAATGTGGCTTAAGTGGTAACTAGGCCTGGAGGCAGCCCAGTTTAAGGAAAAATTGGTTCAAGTTAAAGTTTCAACGCTTTTAAGAGCATTGAAACATATAAAAATTGTTTAGAAAAATTATGAGTGAGCCTTGTGGCCCTAAGAAAAATTGCCCGTTCAGCGTGATTACGTGAGGTTTCAGGAGGAGGAGCAGGAGGAGGAGCAGGAGGAGGAGGAGGAATATTAGACACAGATTGATGAAGCAGAAATGTCCCCGTTTTGGATGGTGAGAGAGAACGTAGCTTCCATCCGCGGGTGCAGCCTACGTATTGCTTACGTATCGCTGCTGTCCGCTGGTGGAGAAGAGAAGTCTGGGGAAATCCAGGCTTTGTTCATCTTGATGAGTGTAAGCCTGTCGGCACTGTCGGTTGACAGGTGGGTACGCTTATCCGTGATGATTCCCCCAGCCACACTAAACACACTCTCTGACAAGACGCTAGCCGCAGGACAAGCAAGCACCTCCAGGGCATATAGCGCGAGTTCAGGCCACGTGTCCAGCTTCAACACCCAGTAGTTGTAGGGGGCAGAGGCGTCACGGAGGACGGTCGTGCGATCGGCTACGTACTCCCTCACCATCCTTTTACAGTGCTCCCGCCGACTCAGCCTTGACTGGGGAGCGGTGACACAGTCTTGCTGGGGAGCCATAAAGTTGGCAAAGGCCTTGGAGAATGTTCCCCTGCCTGCGCTGTACATGCTGCCTGATCTCTGCGCCTCCCCTGCTACCTGGCCCTCGGAACTGCGCCTTCTGCCACTAGCGCTGTCGGATGGGAAGTTTACCATCAGTTTGTCCACCAGCGCCCTGCGGTATAGCAACACTCTCGAACCCCTTTCCTCTTCGGGAATGAGAGTGGGAAGGTTCTCCTTATAGCGTGGGTCGAGCAGTGTGTACACCCAGTAATCCGTAGTGGCCAGAATGCGTGTAACGCGAGGGTCACGAGAAAGGCATCCTAACATGAAGTCAGCCATGTGTGCCAGGGTACCTGTACGCAACACATGGCTGTCTTCACTAGGAAGATCACTTTCAGGATCCTCCTCCTCCTCCTCCTCCTCAGGCCATACACGCTGAAAGGATGACAGCCCAGCAGCATGTGTACCCTCACCAGTGGGCCAAGCTGTCTCTTCCCCCTCCTCCTCATCCTCCTCCTCCTCCTCCTCAACGCGCTGAGATATAGACAGGCGGGTGCTCTGACTATCCAGCGACATACTGTCTTCCCCCGGCTCTGTTTCCGAGCGCAAAGCGTCTGCCTTTATGCTTTGCAGGGAACTTCTCAAGATGCATAGCAGAGGAATGGTGACGCTAATGATTGCAGCATCGCCGCTCACCACCTGGGTAGACTCCTCAAATTTTCCAAGGACCTGGCAGATGGCTGCCAACCAGGGCCACTCTTCTGTAAATAATTGAGGAGGCTGACTCCCACTGCGCCGCGCAAGTTGGAGTTGGTATTCCACTATAGCTCTACGCTGCTCATAGAGTCTGGCCAACATGTGGAGCGTAGAGTTCCACTGTGTGGGCACATCGCACAGCAGTCGGTGCACTGGCAGATTAAACCTATGTTGCAGTGTCCGCAGGGTGGCAGCGTGCGTGTGGGATTTGCGGAAATGTGCGCAGAGCTGGCGCACCTTTCCGAGCAGGTATGACAAGTGGGGGTAGCTTTTCAGAAAGCGCTGAACCACCAAATTAAAGACATGGGCCAGGCATGGCACGTGCGTGAGGCTGCCGAGCTGCAGAGCCGCCACCAGCTTACGGCCGTTGTCACACACGACCATGCCCGGTTGGAGGCTCAGCGGCGCAAGCCAGTGGTCGGTCTGCTCTGTCAGACCCTGCAGCAGTTCGTGGGCCGTGTGCCTCTTCTCTCCTAAGCTGAGTAGTTTCAGCACGGCCTGCTGACGCTTGCCCACCGCTGTGCTGCCACGCCGCGTGACACCGACTGCTGGCGACGTGCTGCTGACACATCTTGATTGCGAGACAGAGGTTGCGTTGGAGGAGGAGGAGGAGGAAGGTGCTTTAGTGGAGGAAGCATACACCGCCGCATATACCACCACCGAGCTGTGGCCCGCAATTCTGGGGCTCTGACTCTGTCCCAGCCTCCACTAAATTCACCCAATGTGCCGTCAGGGAGATATAGTGGCCCTGCCCGCCTGTGCTTGTCCACGTGTCCGTTGTTAAGTGGACCTTGGCAGTAACCGCGTTGGTGAGGGTGCGTACAATGTTGCGGGAGACGTGGTCGTGCAGGGCTGGGACGGCACATCGGGAAAAGTAGTGGCGACTGGGAACCGAGTAGCGCGGGGCAGCCGCCGCCATCATGCTTTTGAAAGCCTCCGTTTCCACAAGCCTATACGGCAGCATCTCTAGGCTGATCAATTTTGCAATGTGCACGTTTAACACTTGAGCGTGCGGGTGCGTGGCGTCGTACTTGCGCTTGCGCTCAAACTGTGGCACTAGCGACGTCTGGACGCTGCGCTGAGAGACATTGCTGGATGGGGCCGAGGACAGCGGAGGTGAGGGTGTGGGTGCAGGCCAGGAGACGGTAGTGCCTGTGTCCTCAGAGGGGGGTTGGATCTCAGTGGCAGGTTGGGGCACAGGGGGAGAGGCAGTGGTGCAAACCGGAGGCGGTAAACGGGCATCATCCCACCTTGTGGGGTGCTTGGCCATCATATGCCTGCGCATGCTGTTGGTGGTGCCTCCCCAGCTGATCTTGGCGCGACAAAGGTTGCACACCACTGTTCGTCGGTCGTCAGGCGTCTCTGTGAAAAACTGCCACACCGTAGAGCACCTTGACCTCTGCAGGGTGGCATGGCGCGAGGGGGCGCTTTGGGAACCAGTTGGTGGATTATTCGGTCTGGCCCTGCCTCTACCCCTGGCCACCGCACTGGCTCGGCCTGTGCCCACACCCTGACTTGGCCCTCCGCGTCCTCGGCCGCGTCCACATCCTCTAGGCCTACCCCTACCCCTCAGCATGCTGTATTACCAGTGATTTGATTTCCCAGGCAGGAAATAAATTGGCGCAAGCCTGCAGTAAACCGTAGCTGTTTGCGTCTGATTTTTGTACGTTGTCCACGCAGCACACACGTACACGGAGACCTTAGGACTGACACAGGCAGGCCAAATATAATTTCTTTTCCTTTTTTGCAAAGGGAAGCACCCACTGCGTATATTCAATGAACAAGAAGTTTAATATCTGTGGTGTGGCCCTCAAAAAGTGTCACACAACTATAGTGTAGCAGAGTTATTAACTCTAGCAGAGCAGGTATTTGCCAGTCAGGAAAGACAATGGCGCAAGCCTGCAGTAAACCGTAGCTGGTTGCGTCTGATTTTTGTACGTTGTCCACGCAGCACACACGTACACGGAGACCTTAGGACTGACACAGGCAGGCCAAATATAATTTCTTTTCCTTTTTTGCAAAGGGAAGCACCCACTGCGTATATTCAATGAACAAGAAGTTTAATATCTGTGGTGTGGCCCTCAAAAAGCGTCACACAACTATAGTGTAGCAGAGTTATTAACTCTAGCAGAGCAGGTATTTGCCAGTCAGGAAAGACAATGGCGCAAGCCTGCAGTAAACCGTAGCTGGTTGCGTCTGATTTTTGTACGTTGTCCACGCAGCACACACGTACACGGAGACCTTAGGACTGACACAGGCTGGCCAAATATAATTTTTTGTCCTTTTTAGCAAAGGGAAGGACCCACTGCGTATATTCAATGAACAATAACTGTGTTGTGGCCCTGCATACACAATTCTGTCCCTGTAGTATCAATGGAGGGTGCAATGCTCTGCACAGACGATTTTTAGAAAAAAAAAAAATATGCAACACTGCTAACAGCAGCCTGCACAGTACTGCACACGCTTAAATTTGGCCCTAGAAAGGACCGTTGAGGTTCTTGAAGGCTACACTCACTCCTAACACTCTCCCTGCCTATACACCACTTCTGTCCCTAATGCCAGGTGCAATGCTCTGCACTGCCGATTTTGAGAAAAAAAACCAAAAAAACACTGCTAGCAGCAGCCTGCACACAGGTAGATGTGGCCCTGAGAAGGACCGTTGGGGTTCTTGAAGCCTACACTGACTCCTAACGCTCTCCCTACAGCAGCACCAGCACGATAGTACTTTCCCTCAGCTAACTCACAAGGCATGTGTGGCGAGCCACGGGAGGGGCCGACTTTTATACTCGGGTGACATCTGATCGCCCCAGCCACTCACAGCAGGGGGGTGGTATAGGGCTTGAACGTCACAGGGGGGAGTTGTAATGCCTTCCCTGTCTTTCAATTGGCCAGAAAAGCGCGCTAACGTCTCAGAGAGGAAACTGAAAGTAACCAGAACACCGCGTGGTGCTCGTTACGAGTAACGAGCATCCCGAACACCCTAATATTCGCACGAATATCAAGCTCGGACGAGTACGTTCGCTCATCTCTAATTATCATAAAAAGCTATAATCTTATGTGTGAACCATACATTTATCCATACGTCTACACAGTGTGAGACGGTGACCGGCAAGGTGCTGGAGGGCAGGTATATCTCGCCTAGGATGCTCTCCTATGCTGCTTTGGGGAGCGCTTGGGCAGATGCATGCCACCGAGCAGCCTGGGCTCGGTGGAGGAAGCCGGCAGTATAGTGTTAGTAGCATTAAGCTACTAACACGTTGTAGCAAGTAGGTGGCTCCAAGCCGCTTAATCCGGGCCGGCTTTTCCTGGAGTGACCAAAGTGAAGGGTGGGATGGTCACTCCCACGTACCAGGTGGGGCTGGTACCAGGCCATATAAAGCCTGGGCCTACAGTGCCTAGAAGAGAGCTGAGACCTTTGCAGGTCTGAGAGTCCTGGCTGGCTGTGTGCAGGAGCCATTTGTTTACCAGTACGTAGACAGGAACGCTACATGTTTAGTAAGTGCTCGGACGAGCAGGATTTACGTTATGTTTGCCTGGTGTTAAGGCCTGTATTTTGCTTTTGTTTGCTTGGAAATAAACCCAGGCAAAGCCTGGACTAAAGACTTTATCCTATGTGTCACTGTCTCTGACTGCTTATGCCCAGGTTGCTACCGATCCTAAACGCTAATCCCTCACATATGGTGTTTGGATGCGGGCAGCGGTCTTAAAGAGACATACACCAATTAATGGACATTTTGCTGCAGCGGCTGGTGAACCGTTGCTAAGGGCAACCGCCCAAGAGAGATTGACTGGAGAGTGCTGTAACCCCCATGTCCTGGGTGAAAGCTGCAACGGCACAGCCATCAGATACTGCCAAGATGGAGGAACTGATAAAGCAGCTGGTACAAATGAACGTGCAGCAACAGCAAGCGTTGGCCCAGCAGCAACAAGTGACGGCGACCCAGCAAAAGATCCATGAGGAGGCCATGAGAGCTCAGGCCGAGGCTAATGCTCTCCTGACGCAAGGTGTGCAGAGGTCGTCTGGTTCGCTCCCCACCACCCGTACCGCGGTACAGACGGCCTTACAAAAGATGACGGCCACCGATGACATCGAGGCCTATCTCGCGGTCTTTGAGAGAGTGGCCGAGAGGGAGAAGTTACCGGCGCCTCAGTGGGCTGAGGTAGTAGCGCCTTTCCTGACGGGAGAACCCCAAAAGGCCTACTTTGACCTCGGTGAGCAGGATGCCAAGGACTATAATAAGCCCAAAGGTGAGATCCTGGCACGCCTGGGCGTGGACACCCATGTGCGGGCCCGACGCGTACACGCCTGGACTTTCACGGACGACCTACCAGCTCGCTCCCAGATGTACGACCTGTTCCACCTGGTGAGAAAGTGGCTGCAGCCGGAGGAGTCGTCCCCGGCAGAGATCATACAGAAAGTGGTTCTGGATAGATAAGTTTATACGCTCGTTGCCCCCCGCAATCCAGCGCTGGGTGGGACAAGGAGGTCCCCAGGACGTGGACCACCTCGTGAGCCTCGTCGAGAGGTATAAAGCCACGGAGGACTTACTGCAAGCCGTGCCTCCTGGACGTTCCAACCCCGGGAACAGTAAGTCGGCTGGAGCCCCTGGTAAGACTGTTCCATATGTAAGGGGTGTCAAAAGTGTCCCAAGGGGAGGCGGCTCAGAGGGGGATCGTTTGGGGCAGAGGAGGAGCCCCAAATGGACATTCGGGTCCCGGGAAGAACCCCAAGGAGACCGGGCCTCCATACGATGTTGGCGCTGTCATGAGCCTGGGCATCTTGCTGCCAACTGTCCACTTACCGTGGAACCAATGGACTGTGACTCTGCCCGGCGGAGGTCGATGTTCGCACGGCCAGTGTGTTCTGCAGAGACTGCGTCAGAGACTGATCGACCATTATGTCACCTAAATGTGAATGACTTTGCGGTGACAGCTCTACTGGACTCAGGGAGCTTGGTTACGCTGGTGCACTCCAGCCTGGTCGATCCCACAACCTTCACCAGCCGTCGCATGGGGGTTGTTTGTGTGCATGGGGACACCAAGGAGTATCCTATTGCCCTTGTACGACTTGATACTCCGTGTGGACTTGCCACCCATGAGGTGGGCGTCGTCAAATCCTTAATGCACACCGTGATCCTCGGGAGAGACTTTCCCCTATTTTGGGACTTGTGGCAACACCGAGGGTCGTCTGCAAATAAGGTTCATGATAATGCAAATGTGTATGATGTGTGTCTAGAACCGTTTGACCCTGAGGGTACGGTTCCAGCAGTAGGGGTGACCCAAGAGAATGGGGATAACTTTCCCTTAACAGTACTAGCGGGTGAGACGGAGGTACAGGGCGAAGTGGTTGCTATGCCTGACTTAGAGGTCTCACGTGCCTATTTCGGAACTGAGCAGCTCCGAGACCCCACCTTAGTAAAAGCTAGGGAAAATGTTAAAGTAATAAATGGGGGGCCTCAATTCCCAGGGGCTGATACTGTGTTTCCACACCTTGCAGTCAACCAAGAATTGTTGTATCAGGTTGACAAGGTCCGTGGGGAGGTTGTGGAACAGCTGGTGGTACCTCAGTCCTATCGTAGGATGGTCTTAGACCTGGTGCACAAGCATATGCTGGGAGGTCATCTCGGGAGCGAAAAGACTAAGGAACGCATCCTTCAGCGTTTTTTCTGGCCTGGGGTACATGGTGATGTAAAACGGTACTGTGAGTCGTGCCCGGAGTGTCAAATAACAGCTCCTATGCCCCATTTCCGGAACCCCTTAGTGCCCTTGCCCATCATAGAGGTGCCGTTCGAGCGGATCGCTATGGACCTAGTTGGGCCCTTGGTAAAGTCTGCCCGGGGTTACCAACATATATTGGTGGTTGTAGACTACGCCACCCGTTACCCCGAAGCCGTTCCTTTACGCAATACGTCATCCAAGGGTATTGCAAAGGAACTGCTTCACATGTTCTCCCGCACGGGCATACCAAAAGAGATCCTGACGGACCAAGGAACCCCCTTTATGTCAAAGGTCATGAAGGAATTGTGTAAGTTGCTGAATATGAAGCACTTACGGACGTCTGTGTACCACCCACAGACGGATGGTCTGGTTGAGAGATTTAATAAGACCCTAAAAAGCATGCTAAAAAAGGTAGTCAATAAGGATGGGAAGGACTGGGACTGTCTGCTGCCATATTTAATGTTCTCAATCCATGAAGTCCCACAATCCTCCACTGGGTTCTCTCCCTTTGAATTAGTTTATGGTAGACATCCCCGAGGGCTCCTTGATGTAGCTAAGGAGACCTGGGAGCACGAGTCCACCCCCTACAGGAGTGTTATTGAACATATCTCCCTCATGCAGGATCGAATTGCGGCGGTCGTGCCCATTGTTAGAGAACATTTACAGCAGGCTCAAGAAGCCCAAAGCCGGGTATATAACCGGTCCGCCAAGGTGAGAACCTTCAACCCTGGGGATCGGGTACTAGTGTTGGTGCCCACCCTAGAAAGTAAATTCCTAGCAAAATGGCAAGGGCCCTATGAAATAATTGAGAAAGTCGGAGAGGTAAATTATAAGGTATACCAGCCAGGTAGGCGGAAACCAGAACAGTTGTACTATGTAAACCTAATTAAGCCATGGAAGGACAGAGAAGCCCTGATTGCAGTGAGCACCCCCCATGGTGGGGTCCCAGAGGTGTGTGTATCAGGGTCCCTGTCCAAATCCCAACAACAAGAGTCGAGGGAATTTATACAACGTATCTCAGATGTGTTCTCTGATATACCAGGGCGCACTGGTGTCCTAAAACATGACATTATAACTGAACCAGGGGTAAAGGTTCAGTTGAAACCGTACAGGTTTCCAGAAGCCCGCAGACGAGCCATCTCAGAGGAGGTCAAGAAAATGCTAGACCTCGGAGTAATTGAGGAGTCGAAAAGCGAATGGTCCAGCCCTATCGTGCTGATACCAAAACCTGATGGCTCTCTGCGCTTCTGTAACGACTTCCGGAAGCTAAATGACGTGTCAAAATTTGACGGATACCCAATGCCGAGAGTGGACGAGTTAATTGAGAGACTGGTCATGCCAGGTACTTTTCCACTCTCGACCTTACTAAAGGCTACTGGCAGGTTCCCCTTACAGAGAGCGCGAAAGAAAAGACTGCGTTCGCCACACCAGAAGGGTTGTTTCAGTACATCTGCCTACCCTTCAGTTTGCATGGAGCCCCAGCAACCTTCCAAAGATTGATGGATATCATACTCAAACCCCATCGTCAATATGCATCAGCATATTTAGATGATATCATCATCTTTAGCGAAGACTGGGACAGCCATCTACCCAAGGTACAGGCAGTACTGAACTCCCTTAGAAAAGCAGGGCTCACAGCAAACCCAAAGAAGTGCGCCCTGGGTCTTGAAGAAGCCCGATACCTGGGGTATATAATAGGTAGCGGTATTATAAAACCCCAGGTCAATAAAGTTGAAGCCGTTCAGAACTGGCCACAACCCACAACTAAAAAGCAGGTGAGAGCCTTTTTAGGTATTGTAGGGTACTATAGGCGGTTCGTGCAAAACTTTGCGAGCATAGCAGCGCCCCTAACAGACTTGACCAAGAACAGTAAGTCAGTCATGGTCAAGTGGAACCCTGACGCAGAAAAGGCGTTCCAAGAGTTAAAACGGGCTCTCTGTAAACGTCCAGTGTTAGTCACACCCAATTTTAAAAGAGAATTTATTGTCCAAACAGACGCGTCCGATGTGGGACTGGGAGCAGTTCTGTCCCAGGAAGTAGAAGGAGAGGAACATCCCGTAATTTATCTGAGCAGGAAGCTCACGCCACCGGAAAAAAATTACAGTATTGTTGAACGGAAGTGCCTAGCCATCAGGTGGGCCCTGGAATCCCTAAAATACTACCTGCTAGGTCGGCACTTCAGGCTGATCACAGACCACTCCCCCTTAACCTGGATGTCACAGGCAAAAGAAAGAAATGCCAGAGTCACTAGGTGGTTCCTGACCCTTTAAAATTTCAGTTTCTCTGTTGAACACAGGGCAGGAAAGCTACAGGGCAATGCCGATGCCTTGTCAAGGACGCATTGCATGGCAGCTAAAGGTGTCCGACCCCACAGGCTCGAACAGAGGGGGAGGGTATGTGAGACGGTGACCGGCAAGGTGCTGGAGGGCAGGTATATCTCGCCTAGGATGCTCTCCTATGCTGCTTTGGGGAGCGCTTGGGCAGATGCGTGCCACCGAGCAGCCTGGGCTCAGTGGAGGAAGCCGGCAGTATAGTGTTAGTAGCATTAAGCTACTAACACGTTGTAGCAAGTAGGTGGCTCCAAGCCGCATAATCCGGGCCGGCTTTTCCTGGAGTGACCAAAGTGAAGGGTGGGATGGTCACTCCCACGTACCAGGTGGGGCTGGTACCAGGCCATATAAAGCCTGGGCCTACAGGGCCTAGAAGAGAGCTGAGACCTTTGCAGGACTGAGAGTCCTGGCTGGCTGTGTGCAGGAGCCATTTGTTTACCAGTATGTAGACAGGAACGCTACATGTTTAGTAAGTGCTCGGACGAGCAGGATTTACGTTATGTTTGCCTGGTGTTAAGGCCTGTATTTTGCTTTTGTTTGCTTGGAAATAAACCCAGGCAAAGCCTGGACTAAAGACTTTATCCTATGTGTCACTGTCTCTGACTGCTTATGCCCAGGTTGCTACCGTTCCTAAACGCTAATCCCTCACAACAGACAGATGCTTGAAATGTATAAAATATGTGCCAAATTATGGAAAAGGAAAATCAATCGTAAAAAAATATTATAGAAGACTGAAAACCAATAAAAGTGATAATGGTGATAACTATGTATAATGCATATTTAAATAATAGAGATGAGCGACTATACTCGCTAAGGCACATTACTCGAGTGAGTAGTGCCTTAGCCAAGTATCTCCCCGCTCGTCTCTAAAGATTCGGGGGCCGGTGCCGGTGACAGGTGAGTTGCGGCGGGGAGCGGGGGGCAGAGAGGGAGAGAGAGATCTCCCCTCCGTTCCTCCCCGCTCTCCCCCCCCCCCGCTCCCCCGCCCCCCGAATCTTTAGAGACGAGCAGGGAGATACTCAGCTAAGGCACTACTCGCTCGAGTAATGTGCCTTAGTGAGTATACTCGCTCATCTCTATTAAATAACTATTAGGTCCATGTTTAACACCACAATTAAGTAATCTAAGGGGTTTATGTATAAAAGATAAGCAACTTTATAAAAACCTGATTATAGGACACAACTAGAGATGAGCGAGCACCAAAATGCTCGAGTGCTCGTTACTCGAGTCGAACTTCCAGCGATGCTCGAGGGTTCGTTTCGAGTAACGAACCCCATTAAAGTCAATGGGCGACTCGAGCATTTTTGTATATCGCCGATGCTCGCTAAGGTTTTCATTTGTGTTAATCTGGGAAATTCACAAAAGTGATGGGAACGACACAGAAACGGATAGGGCAGGCGAGGGGCTACATGTTGGGCTGCATCTCAAGTTCCCAGGTCCCACTATTAAGCCACAATAGCGGCAAGAGCGCCCCCCCCCCTGCACTGTCAGCATAAAGATCGTTCTCCTCTGCCACAGCTGTAACAGCTGTGCCAGAGAAGAACGATGTTAGCCCATTGAATTCAATGGAGCCGGCTCCATTGAAAGCAATGCGCTGCGGGCGATCGCGGGATGAATTCTCGGGAAGGGCTTAAATATATAAGCCCTTCCCTGCAATTCATCCAGAAATGTGTAAAAATAAAAAAAATATATATACTCACCAGGTCCCGGCAGACGGAGTTCAGCCGTGGCCGGCAGCAGTTCTCTGAACTGCTCTTGCAGTATTCAGCAGCCGGGGATTTAAAATCCCCGCCTGCTGAATGAGCTGCCTCTGATTGGTCACAGCCTGACCAATCAGAGGCAGGTCTCACTCACACACCCATTCATGAATGGGTGAGTGATTGCTGCCTCTCATTGGCTCACAGGGACCAATCAGATTGGTCCCTGCACTGAGCCAATGAGAGGCTGCCTGCATGACACTCCACTGCCACTTCTCCTGGGTTACATGCTGCCAACCCCCCTCCCCCGCACGACGCAGTGTCCACAGCGCACACCAAAGTGTCCCTGCGCAGCCTTCAGCTGCCCTCATGCCACACCACCCTCATGTCTATTTAGAAGTGCGTCTGCCATGAGGAGGAACCGCAGGCACACACTGCAGAGGGTTGGCACGGCTAGGCAGCGACCCTCTTTAAAAGGGGTGGGGCGATAGCCCACAATGCTGTACAAAAGCAATGAGAAATATAATCCTGTGCCACCACCATCAGGAGCTGCACACGTGGGCATAGCAATGAGGAACCTATGTGCCACACACTATTTATTCTGTCAAGGTGTCTGCCCCAGTCAGACCGCGTTTTTTTATAAATAGTCACAGGCAGGTACAACTCCGCAATGGGAATTCCGTGTGCACCCACAGCATGGGTGACTCCCTGGAACCCACTGGCGGTACATAAATATATCCCATTGCATTGCCCATCACAGCTGAGGTAATGTCATGTTAAATGCAGGTGGGCTTCGGCCCACACTGCATGCCCCAGTCAGACTGGGGTTCTTTAGAAGTGGACACATGCAGTTACAACTCCGTGTGCACCTACAGCATGGGTGGGTGCCAGGAAGCCACCGGCGGTACATAAATATATCCCATTGCAGTGCCCATCACAGCTGAGGTAACGTCCGATTAAATGCAGGTGGGCTTCGGCCAACACTGCATGCCCCAGTCAGACTGGGGTTCTTTAGAAGTAGACACATGCAGTTACAACTCCCTGTGGACCCACAGCATGGGTGGCTCCCTGGAACCCACCGGCGGTACATAAATATATCCCATTGCAGTGCCCAGCACAGCTGATGTAACGTCAGCTTTAATGCAGGTGGGCAAAAAATTAATTGGATTACACTGTAGGCGAGGGCCCCACAAAATTGGTGTACCAACAGTACTAATGTACGTCAGAAAATTGTCCATGCCCAACCAAGAGGGCAGGTGAAACCCATTAATCGCTTTGGTTAATGTGGCTTAATTTGTAACTAGGCCTGGAGGCAGCCCAGTTAAAATAAAAATTGGTTCAGGTGAAAGTTTCAACGCTTTAATGAGCATTGAAACGTATAAAAATTGTTTACAAAAATTATATGACTGAGCCTTGTGGGCCTAAGAAAAATTGCCCGTTCGGCGTGATTACGTCAGGTTTCAGGAGGAGGAGCAGGAGGAGGAGGATCAATCGAATACACAGATTGATGAAGCTAAAAGGTCCCGTTTTTGATGGTGATAGAGAACGATGCTTCCATCCGCGGGTGCAGCCTACGTATTGTTTAGGTATTTCTGCTGTCCGCTGGTGGAGAAGAGAAGTCTGGGGAAATCCAGGCTTTGTTCATCTTGATGAGTGTAAGCCTGTCGGCACTGTCGGTTGACAGGCGGGTACGCTTATCTGTGATGATTACCCCAGCCGCACTAAACACCCTCTCTGACAAGACACTAGCCGCAGGACAAGCAAGCACCTCCAGGGCATACAGCGCGAGTTCAGGCCACGTGTCCAGCTTCGACACCCAGTAGTTGTAGGGGGCAGAGGCGTCACGGTGGACGGGCGTGCGATCGGCTACGTACTCCCTCACCATCCTTTTACAGCGCTCCCGCCGACTCAGCCTTGACTGGGGAGCGGTGACACAGTCTTGCTGGGGAGCCAGTAAGCTGTCAAAGGCCTTAGAGAGTGTTCCCCTGCCTGTACATGCTGCCTGATCTCTGCGCCTCCCCTGCTACCTGGCCCTCAGAACTGCGCCTTCGGCCACTAAGGTTCTCCTTATACCGTGGGTCGAGCAGTGTGTACACCCAGTAATCTGTAGTGGCCAGAATGCGTGTAACGCGAGGGTCACGAGAAAGGCATCCTAACATGAAGTCAGCCATGTGTGCCAGGGTACCTGTACGCAACACATGGCTGTCCGCACTAGGAAGATCACTTTCAGGATCCTCCTCCTCCTCCTCCTCAGGCCATACACGCTGAAAGGATGACAGGCAAGCAGCATGGGTACCCTCAGCATTGGGCCAAGCTGTCTCTTCCCCCTCCTCCTCATCCTCCTCATGCTCCTCCTACTCCTCCTCAACGCGCTGAGATATAGACAGGAGGGTGCTCTGACTATCCAGTGACATACTGTCTTCCCCCGGCTCTGTTTCCGAGCGCAAAGCGTCTGCCTTTATGCTTTGCAGGGAACTTCTCAAGAGGCATAGCAGAGGAATGGTGACGCTAATGATTGCAGCATCCCCGCTCACCATCTGGGTAGACTCCTCAAAGTTTCCAAGGACCTGGCAGATGGCTGCCAACCAGGCCCACTCTTCTGTAAAGAATTGAGGAGGCTGACTCCCACTGCGCCGCCCATGTTGGAGTTGGTATTCCACTATAGCTCTACGCTGCTCATAGAGCCTGGCCAACATGTGGAGCGTAGAGTTCCACTGTGTGGGCACGTCGCACAGCAGTCGGTGCACTGGCAGATTAAACCGATGTTGCAGGGTGCGCAGGGTGGCTGCGTCTGTGTGGGACTTGCGGAAATGTGCGCTGAGCCGGCGCACCTTTCCGAGCAGGTCTGACAAGCGTGGGCAGCTTTTCAGAAAGCGCTGAACCACCAAATTAAAGACGTGGGCCAGGCATGGCACGTGCGTGAGGCTGCTGAGCTGCAGAGCCGCCACCAGGTTACGGCCGTTGTCACACACGACCATGCCCGGTTGGAGGCTCAGCGGCGCAAGCCAGCGGTCGGTCTGCTCTGTCAGACCCTGCAGCAGTTCGTGGGCCGTGTGCCTCTTCTCTCCTAAGCTGAGTAGTTTCAGCACGGCCTGCTGACGCTTGCCCACCGCTGTGCTGCCACGCCGCGCGACACCGACTGCTGGTGACAAGCTGCTGCTGACACATCTTGATTGCGAGACAGAGGTTGCATAGGAGGAGGAGGGTGGTTTAGTGGAGGAAGCATACACCGCCGCAGATACCACCACCGAGCTGGGGCCCGCAATTCTGGGGGTGGGTAGGACGTGAGCGGTCCCAGGCTCTGACTCGGTCCCAGCCTCCACTAAATTCACCCAATGTGCCGTCAGGGAGATATAGTGGCCCTGCCCACCTGTGCTTGTCCACGTTTCCGTTGTTAAGTGGACCTTGGCAGTAACCGCGTTGGTGAGGGCGCGTACAGTGTTGCGGGAGACGTAGTCGTGCAGGGCTGGGACGGCACATCGGGAACAGTAGTGGCGACTGGGAACTGAGTAGCCCGGGGCCGCCGCCGCCATCATACCTTCGAAAGCCTCCGTTTCCCCAACCCTATACGGCAGCATCTCCAGGCTGATAAATTTGGCTATGTGCACGTTTAACGCTTGAGCGTGCGGGTGCGTGGCTGTGTACTTGCGCTTGCGCTCCAACACTTGCGCTAGCGACGGCTGGACGGTGCGCTGAGAGACATTGGTGGATGGGGCCGAGCACAGCGGAGGTGAGGGTGTGGGTGCAGGCCAGGAGACGGTAGTGCCTGTGTCCTGAGAGGGGGTTGGATCTCAGTGGCAGATTTGGGCACAGGGGGAGAGGCAGCAGTGCAAACCGGAGGCGGTGAACGGCCTTCGTCCCATCTTGTGGGGTGCTTGGCCATCATATGTCTGCACATGCTGGTGAGGCTGGTGGTGGTGGCTTCCCGGCTGATCTTGGCACGACAAAGGTTGCACACCACTGTTCGTCGGTCGTCTGCACTCAGTGAAAAACTGCCAGACCTTTGAGCACCTCGGCCTCTGCAGGGTGGCATGGCGCGAGGGGGCGCTTTGGGAAACAGTTGGTGGATTATTCGGTCTGGCCCTGCCTCTACCCCTGGCCACCGCACTGCCTCTTCCAACCTGCCCTGCTGCTGCACTTGCCTCCCCCTCTGAAGACCTGTCCTCAGTAGGCGTAGCAAACCAGGTGGGGTCAGTCACCTCACCGTCCTGCTGCTCTTCCTCCGAATCCTCTGTGCGCTCCTCCCTCGGATTTACTCCAATTACTACTACCTGAGTGATAGACAACTGTGTCTCATCGTCATCATCCTCCTCACCCACTGAATGCTCTTGAGACAGTTGCCGGAAGTCCCTGCCTCATGCCCTGGACCCCGGGAACTTTCCAAAGGTTGGGCATCGGTCACGACAAACTCCTCCGGTGGGAGAGGAACCATTGCTGGCCATTCTGGGCAGGGGCCCGGGAACAGTTCCTGGGAGTCTGCCTGCTCCTCAGAATGTGTCATTGTAATGGAGTGAGGAGGCTGGGAGGAATGAGGAGCAGCAGCCAGAGGATTCAGAGGTGCAGCAGTGGACGGCGCAGAACTCTGGGTGGTCGATAGATTGCTGGATGCACTTTCTGCCATCCACGACAGGACCTGCTCACACTGATCATTTTCTAATAAAGGTCCACCGCGTAGACCCATTAATTGTGGGATGAATGTGGGGACGCCAGAAACGTGCCTCTCTCCTAATCCCGCAGCAGTCGGCTGCGATACACCTGGATCAGGAGCTCGGCCTGTGCCCACACCCTGACTTGGGCCTCTGCGTCCTCGCCCGCGTCCACGTCCTCTAGGCCTACCCCTACCCCTCAGCATGCTGTATTACCAGTAGTGCAGAAACAGAACGCTGTAATTAAATGTGCCGCTTAGTGGCCTGTGGTGGAGGCTGACATCCCTTACGGAACGCACAGCAGAGCCAGGAAACAATTTTGCGCACGCCTGTAGTGAGACGTAGGTGCGTATGACTGAGCTAGTGAAATTCACAGCGCAGAAGCAGTCAAGTGGCCAAAGGCCAGTAGTAGGCCTTAAGTATTTTGCTTCTATTTTTTTAAAATGCTGAGCTGACACAGCAGACAGATATTGTAGGCAGCGTATAATATTATGTATACTCTTTCCCTCTGGCGGGATGACAGCGCTGATGTAACAGAGACAGCAGATCCAGGAAAGAATTTTGCGCAAGCCTGCTGTAACGCTTAGCTGCGTATTAATTACGACTACTACCCCCAGCAGATAGATACTGTAGGCAGCGTATAATATTATGTATACTGTTTCCCTCTGGCGGGATGACGGTGATCAATTTTTTGGAAAAAGCGCACTGCCTATATAGCCTGAATATCTCTTTCCCTGCCTCACCAGTAGTGGCCCTATACTCTGTACAATGACTGCAGACTGCGGACGCAATGCTCTGCACGGCCGATATAGAAAGAAAAAAAATTGTGCAACACTGCTAAAAGCAGCCTCAACAGTACTGCACACGGTCAGATGTGGCCCTAAGAAGGACCGTTGGGGTTCTTGAAGCCTAAAATACTCCTAACGCTCTCCCTATAGCAGCTCCGGCACCAGCAGCACTTTCCCTGTACAATGTCAGAATGCATCTGTGGGGAGCCGCGGGAGGGGCCGATTTATATACTCGGGTGACACCTGATCTCGCCAGCCACTCATTGCAGGGGGGTGGTATAGGGCTTGAACGTCGCAGGGGGAAGTTGTAATGCCTTCCCTGTCTTTCTATTGGCCAGAAAGGCGCGCTAACGTCTCAGAGATGAAAGTGAAAGTAACTCGAACACCGCGTGGTGCTCGCCTCTAGTAACGAGCATCTCGAACACGCTAATACTCGAACGAGTATCAAGCTCGGACGAGTACATTCGCTCATCTCTAATAAAAACCTAATTGCTAAAATGGAATGTGACATGATTGTAAGTGTATGGGAAGACGGTCAACTGAGGGGTTGTACCAATAGAAACACATAAAAGGGACATGGTGGACAAATAAATACATCAGAAAATATGTTAGTAGGTGAAATTAATAGTGATCAAAATAATGATTTCATGGAATCTGACAGGATTATAGATACGTAAAAAAATCATGAATCTGAAAGTAACATGGGGAAGCCATTTGGAGGGAGCTAGGTGTGAGGGGAACTTCAGGAGTGATGATAATATAGTAATGGCTAGATGACTGCTTGGTTATGCATATTAAATACTAAATATGGTCAAAGGCACCTAAAAAAGGATGAATAAAATAAGTGTCATGATTCCTGGAAAAAAGACAGCACAATGTTTTTATAAAGGAAGGTAAATCCAAATGAAAAGTAAAAATTGAGAAAAAAAATGGATATGTACTAGAGATGAGCGAGTATACTCGCTAAGGCACATTACTCGAGTGAGTAGTGCCTTAGCCGAGTATCTCCCCGCTCGTCTTTAAAGATTTGCGGGCCGGTGCGGGTGACAGGTGAGTTGTGCCGGGAGCGGGGGGAGAGAGGGAGAAAGAGATCTCCCCTCCGTTCCTCCCCGTTCTACCCCGCCAGCCCCCGAATCTTTAGAGACGAGTGGGGAGATACTCGGCTAAGGCACTACTCGTTCGAGTTATGTGCCTTAGCGAGTATACTTGCTCATCTCTAATATGTACCAGTGAGAGGGGTGTATGATTTAAGGGTGGTTAAATGAATAAATTAATTAGAATTTGAATTATATCATGACTGTAATAACTAGGGGATGGCAGCTATTTATAAATAAATGTCTTAAAGAACTGAGGACTGGGGGAATCAAGGATATGTACCACTGAGAGGGTTGTATGAGGGCATAGGAAAGGGGATGCGTTAAAAAGAGATAGCTGTACCTATGGAACAGGATTGATTAATAAGGGACAAAAATATATACTGGGGGGGTCAAAGGGTGTGTGTGTGTGTGTGTGACTATATAGTAAATGGGATCTGTGGAGAATAATATGGAGAAAAAAAGGGCAAGTGATGGAGAAGGGGTGAAGGACAACACTTCCTTTTTTATTTTACCCCATCTTAATCTCCCATTTATTTATCCTTGCTTTACAGATCTACTGGTCTATCTGCATGGGCGATCACTGAGATGTCTAATCAACTGTATTATATTACTCAGAGTAATAAAATATAACCTTTCTTCATTAAAATTCTATACCAAAAAGCTCAGTGACATAATATTCTTGCCATCAGGCTACAATATCTTTTCTTTCTATGATATTGCTCCTAAATAGTATACTCAAAAACAACCCCTCTGTATTGGAGATTAGATGGTTATATCAACAGTAGGGTATATGGTATATGGAAACCAAGTATGACCTGATTCAATAAATATGAAGGGTGCTGATTTATCATCACAGCTTTTTCATGATGGTTATATTGGTATTTTTGGAGCATAAAGCCCGATGAAGTGTTATTGTTAATAATTACTAGTATTCCCTCAATTGCTATATAAATTAACATAGTATTTAAGGCTTACAAAAGACATATGTTCATCCAGTTCAGCCTATTACCCCCCAGTATTGATCCAGAGGAAGGCAAAAAACAGCAATATGAGGTAAAATCCAATTTTCCTCATTTAAGGGAAAAATATTCCTTCTGGACTCCAGCCTGGTAATCAGAATAATCCCTGGATCACCGACCCTTCTGAAGTAATCAGTGATATAACATGTAATATCGTAAGTAAGTAGGGATGAGCGAACGTGTCCGTTACGGACACATCCGCACCCGGACACCGGCTTTGCCGAACACTGCAGTGTTCGCGCGTAAGTGTCCGGGTGCCGCCGGGGGGCGGGGAGATGCGCGGCGGCGCGGGCGGCAGTAGCGGGGAACAGGGGGGAGCCCTCTCTCTCTCCCTCTCCCCCCCACTCCCCGCCGCACCCCCCCGCGCTGCCACGGCGGCCCCCGAACTTTTTCGCCCGAACACTGAAGTGTTCGCAAAGTTCGGTGTTCGGGCGAAAAAGGGGCGGAGCCGAACGTGTTCGCTCATCTCTATAAGTAAGGCATCCAAGCCCCTCTTGTACTCTTTTATCGAGTTCCCCTTCATCACGTCCTCAGGCAGAGCATTCCATTGTCTCACTGCTCTTACAGTAAAGAACCCCCTTCTATGTCGGTGTAGAAACTTTCTGTCCTCTAGATGTAGAGGGCGCCCCCTTGTTACAACCACAGCCCTGGGTATAAAGAGATGATGGGAAAGATCTCTGTACTGACCCCTGATATATCTATACATAGTTATTAGAACGCCCTCTTGTTACAGTCCTGGGCACAAGTAGATGATGGGAGAGATCTCCGTAGTGACCCCCGATATATCCATACACAGTTATTAGGTCGCCCCTCAGCTGTCTTTTTTTTTTTCTAAACTAAATAACCTCAATTTTGATAACCTCTCTGGATATTGTAATCCCAACCCATAGAGTTTATCAAACCCAAAGCGTTTCTACTATTACTATAGTTTTCTCAGGGGTCTGCTGAATGATATATCAGAATATCCAATATCTTATTCCCAATAGCTTATTATATTTTCCAAGCCAGCGTTTTTACACATATTAAATAGCCAACACCTGCTTTTGCCTCTTTGTGCTCCAAAGTAGATATAAATCAGTTTTTTGGGGGTTTAAAATGTGCTATAGCTTGTATATGAAAACAAATTGTATAGGAAGATGCTTTACTCCAAGGAATTATGTATCACAGCGTCCTTGTGATAATAATACAATAAAGTGTGTTGCACTATAAGGGACTGTAATGTCACATCTAGAGATGAGCGAGCACGCTCGGTAAAGGCAGATACTCCAGCGAGCATCGCTCGTCCGAGCTAATGCAGGGGGGCAGGCTGGGGGAGTGGGGGGGGCGGGACAGTGAGAGATCTCTCTTTCTCTGCCCCCGCATTTGCTTGGACAAGTATGCAGTTACTCGAGAAGAGCGATGCTCACTCGAGTATCTGCCTTTACCGAGCGTGCTCGCTCATCTCTAGATATGACATTACAGTCCCTCATAGTGCAACACACTTTAATGTATTATTCTAAAATGGATTGTGCAAATCCATACAAAAATAGAAATGTGTATGTGTTTTGCAAGCGGAGTTCTTTAGGGCTATTCATTCCTGTGACAAATGCTTTTAACTACTTACAAGGTCCTCAGTTGACCCGATTAGTCAAGGCCATGTTCGTGCGGGCAGACTGACCTCTGTTATATTAGTTTGGTCTGTGTTCACAGGAACAGTGATGTCATCAGGGTCAACAATCTTTTTGAAGAGTGAGTTTTTGAGAAGGGTCTATAGACATTTACCTTTAGTTAACACTGTTGGCCTTGTGTGCAGAGCTGTCAGAGGTTTTGTCCTACACTGGTTATGTACTGCAGCACATGTCAATCAGTAAGTAGAAAAGAGATGTAATTGTTAGTGATCATCAGCAGAAAAATCCCATAGGGTCTGACTTCAAAGACCCTGCAGTCCAAGTTCCCTCCGCTGTAGCCCTTTCCATTCAAATAATCTCATTTCCTCACCACTTTGTTACTGATGAAACTTGCAGATTCAGTCTCCATTGCTGCAGAACATTGGCATTGTTCATGGTAGGTTTATGTCACACTGCTTCACCATTAAAGGTGTTTTCCGGGACTACGTTATTGATGACCTATTCCAAAGATAGGTTAAATTATTGATCATCGAGAGTCTGCTGCTCAGAATCCCCACCAATCAGCTCACAGAAGTGACAGTGGCGCTTGGTGAGTGCCATAGCTGCCTCAGTTCATACCAGGCACAGTGCTGTACATTGTATAGTGGCTGTGACTGGTACAGCAGCTCAATCCCATTCACTTGAATGGGACTAAGCTGCTCTCAGGCCATGTGACTGAGGAACGTGAGGACACAGGCCTGTTTTTTTCTGTAAATGCACATTTTTCTTAAGTGGGTAAAATCTTCCTGAGCCAATCAGATGCCACCTCCCCTGCTGCTTCTTCCCCTCTATTACATCTTGCAGTCTCACAGACACATTGAGGGAAAATGCTGTGGCTGCATCCCCCTCCTCAGTAATGATTATTTATTGTTTTATACTGGACACAATTCTTTGGGAAAATCGTTATAACAAAAAAATTGAACACCAAATTACATAAAAGTTAGATGCGCCAAATTCATGAAGAGGTCCATGCCTCTGTAGATTTAAAGCATCTTCTACTGTCTGTACACCAGTACTTGAAATCTATGCCTGCTATGAGAAGTGTAAGGGCTCACTCGCACAAGGGTATATGGTATGTGGACTGAGTACGATGCACATATTTTTTTTACACATGTAATACACAGTCCTAAAAACCTACAATCATAGAATGGTAGAGTTGGAAGGGACCTCCAGGGCCATCGGGTCCAACCCCCTGCTCAATGAAGGATCACTAAATAATCCCAGACAGATATCTGTCCAGCCTTTGTGTGAACACTTCCATTGAAGGAGAATTCACCACCTCCCATGGTAACCTGTACCACTCAATCACTCTCACTGTCAGAAAGTTTTTTCTAGTATCTAATTTGTGTCTCCTCCCTTTCAGTTTCATCCCATTGCTTCAAGTCTTTCCTTGTACAAATGAATATAGGGCTGATCCCTCTGCACTGTGACAGCCCTTCAGATATTTGTAGACAGCAATTAAGTCACCTCTCAGCCTTCTTTTTTGCAAGCTAAACATTCCCAGATCCTTTAACCGTTACTCATAGGACATGATTTGCAGACCGCTCACCATCTTGGTGACTCTTCTCTGAACTTGTTCTAGTTTCTCTGTCTTTTTTAAAGTGGGGTGCCCAGAACTGGACACAGTATTCCAGATGAGGTCTGACTAAGGAAGCGTAGAGGGAGATAATTACCTCACATGATCTAGACTCTTTGCTACTCTTAATACATCCCAGAATTGTGTTTGCCTTTTTGGCTGCTGCATCACATTGTTGACTCATGTTCAGTCTATGATCTATTAGTATACCCAAGTCTTTTTCACATGTGCTGCTGCTTAGCTCCATTCCTCCCATTCTGTATGTGCTTTCTTCATTTTTCTTGCCCAGATGTAAGACTTTGCATTTCTCCTTGTTAAATACCATTCTGTTTTTCGCTGCCCAATGTGCAAGCTTTTCTAGATCTTTTTGAGTCCTCTTTATCTCTTCCCTAGTGTTATCTATCCCTCATAGCTTTGTGTCGTCGGCAAATTTGATCAGTTTCCCATCAATTCCCTCCTCCAGATCATTTATAAAAATGTTGAACAACACTGGGCTTAGGACAGAGCCTTGTGGTACCCCACTTGATACATTCTTCCAGTTGGATGTGCAGCCATTTATGACCACTAAGTATGATCACTCAGCCATTGGTGAATCCACCTAACAGTTGCCTTGTCAATCCCATATTTGGTCATTTTTTTCAATAAGTATGGTATGAGATACTTTGTCAAATGCTTTACTAAATCTTTACTACATCTACCACATTTTCCTGCTCAATCCAGTCGGTGATTCTGTCATAGAAGGAAATTAGATTAGTCTGGCATGACTTGTTTGTTACAAATCCATGCTGGCTCTGGTTAATTACACCATTTTTATCCAAGTACTTGCATACATGCTGTTTAATAATTTGTTCAAAGATCCTTCCCAGTATAGAAGTCAGGCTTACAGGCCTGTAGTTTCCTGGGTCCACCTTCTTCCTTATTTTGAAGATAGGGACAACATTTGCCCTTTTCCAATTTTCTGGGACTTCTGCTCTCCAGGAATTTTCAAAGATTTTGGCAAGTGGTTCAGCAATTACCTCCGCTGCTTCATTTACCTATTGAATTACATTGGGCCACGCATGTGTAAAAAAAGCAGCATGTCCCGTTATGCATGTAATATGCCTACTATAGGCTATGGGTTATTAAAATATGCAGCAAATACGCATATTACATGTGTATTTACTGTATACTGCATATTACATGCAAAAAAAATATGCAGCTCACATACGCCTATGTGAGTTAGCCTTAAGCTGCAACCCCCACCCCCCCCCCAAATTATAGCACTACTGGCAAGCTTGGATGCATAGACTACATTGCAACCCTTTATTTTGCCAAACTAAGACAGCACGGAGTGTAATTGCCTAATTTGGAAAGGGGTTTGTGAACATTGCTTTTCAATGTGTAAAGACACGTTGCATTGTTGACGCAGTAATGCTTTTGAGTGTGTCGATATGAGTACCACGCTCCCCCTTTTTTTTGGTTCTCTAAATTGTCACTCGCCAACCTACATGTTTGTTTTAACAAAATTCTGCTTTAGTTAGTGTGTTTTTTTCCTTTTTCCCCATGCCTGGAGCCTGGTGATGTATTTTTTGGATGCTATCCTGCCCTTGGTTTTTTGGTTGGATATCAATTTTACTTACCTTTGCCTTTTTGTTTTGTTGAAAATCGCCTTTGTCCTGAGCCAATTGAAATAAGTAAGCCTTGTGGCAGACTATTTTTATAGTGGTTTGCGTGAGCAATTTTGACCGTACAGGATTAACAGGTGGTTGACATTTTTAGGCACGGCGACGCAGACATCTAGCAATTATGTTTGTTGTGGGCTTGTGTGAAAAGGATCCAAAATGTGTTAATTGGGGACAAACTTAAAAACCGCTTTGTTATCAGGTTTTTTGGGAAAATTCTGGAGTTACGCAAGTATGTCGTTTGAACAGTCTGGGTGTCCCTGTGCTGGCCTTGCACTATAGTACCCATGCTTGCAACAAGAAGGCATTGCCAGACTTTGGTCGTGCAAGGACCTAAAGCCTGCTTTTAGACACAACGATGATTGTGCAAAAGTTGTATTTTGAGCGACTTTTGAGCGATAATCGTTGTATGCATTTACAGCCCAAGGTGATTGCTCAAACGTTGAGCAACCACTTTGCGCTCTGATTGGGGGATGCAGAAGACAAGCGGGACCACTTGTCTTCTGCATCCTGCTGTTCTCTGCTTGGAGTGCCCGGCTCTTATGCAGCTCACCGCTCTATGCAGGGTATGCAGAACACAGCTGGTCAGCTGTGTTCTTCATATCCCGGCTGTTCATGTAGCGCTCAGCTGGTATCCAGCTGTGCACTCCGTGCGGAGTATGAAGAGCACAGCTGGACCGCTGTGTTCTTCATACCCTGCCTGTGTTCATGGAGCAGGATACAGCTGAAACAATAGTATCAGCTTTATCCCGCTTTGAACTCCTGATAATGCTGATCATTCTCTTTCAGCATGCAGAAAGAAAACAGTCAGCGATTCCTTAGCATAAACAGCACAATGTCACTGACATAACGATTATCGCTCCAAGGACGGCTTTGAGCGATTTTAGAGTGAAAATCATTGTGTTGAAATCAGCCTAAACACGTGTTATAGAGAAGATAGGCACTTGGAACCCAGGCCGACTATTGTGTGTGCCATGGCAACGCAGCACACTGTGAGCAATGTCTCTTGGAGAGACCAATGTCAACTCTGTGGGAGCACGCAGCTTCTGTGAACCCTTCACATGATGCTATCAACATAGTTTGTGCAAGGCAAGGGCTTAACAGTGCAGCACAACACTCCATCGGGAGGCGGCCTATGGCTCGTAGCCACCTTACGCAGTCAAATATTGTGGGTTCTATAATGATGTTGCACTGTCCACTGGGAAGAAATGTATATCACAGTGTGCAGTGACAAGGGAAGTCCCCACTGGTGAATATTGACATACACCACGGACCAATAGTGCACGCATGTCCTACGTTTTTCAGGTAAACGCCTGTAAAACATAGGCATGTGAACACAGCATAGGAAACCAATGTTTCTATTAGACGCGTGGTTTACAGCGCACAATTTTACGCACATAAACACGCTAGTCAGAATCCAGCCGAACTGAAATAAGAAGAACAAGGCAGTCGATGTAAATAAAACACCTTTTTTTAATGGGCCGGTGTTTTTTTTTTCTTGAAAGAGTACAAAAAGTGCAAAGCAGTAGGCAGATACCAAAGCCATTTCTAAAATATACATTGTCACTAGAGATGAGCGAGCATACTCGTCCGAGCTTGATGCTCGTTCGAGTATTAGGGTGCTCGAGATGCTCGTTACTCGAGACGAGCACCACGCGGTACTCGTCTCGATTAAACGAGCACTGACCATTGAATTCAATGGAGCCGGCAATACAGCCGGCTCTATTGAAAGCAATGGGCTGCCGGCGTACGCGGGATGAATTGTCGGGAAGAGCTTAAATATATAAGCCCTTCCCTGCAATTCATCTAGAAATGTGTAAAAATAAAAAATATATATATACTCACCTGGTCCCGGCAGAACGATGTTAGCCCATTGAATTCAATGGAGCCGGCAATACAGCCGACTCCATTGAAAGCAATGGGCTGCCGGCGATCGTGGGATGAATTGTCGGGAAGGGGTTAAATATATAAGCCCTTCCCTGCAATTCATCCAGAAATGTGTAAAAATAAAAAATATATATATACTTACCGGGTCCCGGCAGACGGAGTTCAGCGCGGCAGGCTGCAGTTCTCCTGAACTGCTCTAAACAGCTGTGAGTAGTATTCAGCAGCCGGTGATTTAAAATCCCCGCCTGCTGAATGAGATGCCTCTGATTGGTCACAGCCTGACCAATCAGAGGCATCCCTCACTCACACCCATTCATGAATTCATGAATGGGTGAGTGAGGGCTGCCTCTGATTGGCTCAGGGGCAGCTCTCAGCTGTCCCTGCGCTAAGCCAATCAGAAGCCAATCATGAATTCATGAATGGATGTGAGTGAGGGATGCCTCTGATTGTACTGCCGGCTCCATTGAATTCAATGGGCTAACATCGTTCTTCTCTGCCACAGCTGTTACAGCTGTGGCAGAGGAGAACGATCTTTACGCTGACAGTGGGGGGGGGGGGGTCTCATTCTTGCCGCTATTGTGGCTTAATAGTGGGACCTGGGAACTTGAGATACAGCCCAAAATGTAGCTCCTCGCCTGCCCTATTCGTTTCTATGTCGTTTCCATCACTTTTTTTGTGTTTTGCAGATTTTCACAAATGAAAACCTTAGCGAGCATCGGCGATATACAAAAATGCTCAAGTCACCCATTGACTTCAATGGGGTTCGTTACTCGAAACGAACTCTCGAGCATCACTGAAAGTTCGACTCGAGTAACGAGCACCCGAGCATTTTGGTGCTCGCTCATCTCTAATTGTCACCAATCAACAATAGTATAATAAAAGGAGGTAAAAGCTGCAAGTATAATGTTTTTTTCACAAAGCCAACATGGCCAGTGGGTTATTTACCGGTGTTTGATGGCATAACCAATAAATGCAGCACCAAAAAATTAGTTATTGGGTGGCTGCGGATGACACATACCTTTTTGGAGAAGAAGATGAGCATGTCTAACACTTGTTTGCCGCAGCGTGCTTTGCTAAACAGCGCTTGCACTTTTTCCCACTAAACAGACTTTTGGGAGAAGGTTTGTGGGACAAAGTGCAATCGTCAGTGACCCATATTTTTGGGACACCAAAGGAGACCTATATGAAGGCTCTGTGTTTTGCATTTAGGATACTAACTCATGTGCAGAGACCATTTATACCCGTAATGTTTCCGAACAAACAAGGTATTAGGCGCCAAAGCATTAAAAATAAAAAATAAAAAAAAATGAACAAGCTATGCGCCATGTCCAGCACCCTATAGACTGCAGTACTTCTGCACATATGCCCCAGAAGGGCCTTCGCCACAATCATCATGTGTCTCTGTTGGTTGGGCCTGGGGAGCCAATGAAGCACTGCCTTGGGATTGTTGTGGACCAGAGGTTGATTGGGGCATAAACACCTCACTTCCTAACAGCTCTCTGAAAGAGCCTGTGGTGACATCTCCTTCAAAGGAGGGTGGCACCTGTTGGCGGAAAGTTGGCCGTGAGTGTGCAGCGCGCCTATAGTGAGCTTGCTCTACTTGCAGAAAAAGTGTTGTCGTTATTCCTGAAACCAGGGCACGTGCACGCTCAGGATTCTGGGATGCATTAACCCCTTTAGTGGCATGGCCAGAAAATCTCCTTCCTCCAAAATTTGGAAATTATTTTCCAAAATTGTTATAATATATTCTTTCATTACAAAAATATGTTGCAATGTGATTGCCTGTGAGGCACGACATGGTAATAATAAACCTGCCACTGAAGCAGTTAATCAGACTAATAATGGCATGAAGAACGTCCATTTGTAATTCTGACGCAATTCACCTCAGACACGCTGCCACACATTGGCCCGCATAATCCAACCAATCTAGAGACTTCTGATTTTGCAAATATTGCAGAACCTGCAGATCCACGTGCTGGCCCACATTGGGCAACACAGACTGTCTGCGTCCGCATCGCGCTGGTTGGCACTGCGCTGCTTGGGGGGGCTTCAGCAGGTGGAGGTGATGGTGCTGCGGCTTCCTCAGCGGCCTCACTGGGGAGAGAGGCCATGGGTGAGGATGCCTCATTTGCCGTCATGGAGGTGCTATATCCTCCTCATCCGGTGCATTGTCGTGGGTTCTGCAAATGGGGAAAAAAAACATTAGTACCTTACCAGTCACTGCTCAGTACTGAACACTAGAGGCCTGTCATGGACTACTCCGAGGATCCAAGAAGAACTTCCTCTTGTTTGGCATGTTAAGAATGTAGCAGCATGGACCGTAGGGCCTTCCATGGAAGCTATTGTTCTAAAGCTGCGCTATCTTATGCTAGGCGGGTATCAAACAAGCCCAAAGAAGTGGTATCAAAACAGAATGCAGCGTGTTTGTATGGTACATGAATCTGGTCTTTTTTTTTACATGCACAATACCCTGAGGCAAGCAGTGCAGGATGCAACAGGAAAGCAAAGCCAGTGACCCCAGTTACAAACAATATTTAAACCAAAGAAGCCCCCCTGAAGGCCTAAATGTCAGCACATTGGAAGATAGCACCAACGTTCGGTATGCCTTCAGGTATATAGCTGTTCGCATGGCCTTCACCTATTGTGAGGTTGTTTGCAACACACAGGACACCATCTCTGGATAGGGGTGTAAGCTACAAAAATGGACAGTTTTAAAACACTAGGCCCCTAATAAGCAGCGGACTGACATACTGGGGTTAAATATTGTCAAACAGGCAGCAACGCATGTTTGTCAGCACACCACCGAGATGATTTTCACAGTTTCCTTTTGCCGCGTAGGATGGCTCATTCGCAACTGTTATGTGGGCTCTGCTCGCTACAGCCGCCCAAAAGACTGCTTACATCGGTGGAAAGAAAAAAGTTTTGCGACATCTCCGAAGATATTCCAAAGGCCAAAGAAATTTGTAACCACGCCATTGTGGTACCATCCATGCGTAAGGTTGCCCGAAAAACAAGCCACAGAGGGGGACACAGGGATCCATACGGGGTTGACGGAAGCTGGGGGACTTCTTGACTGACACAGTAAAATCAAACAACCCTCCTTTGGGATGCTGGATAGTCTGACAGACACTTTGACGTGTAATGTTCATGCTGTAGCATCAGATGATGGGAGAGTGTGAGGCAAGTTTACCTCACCCTGTGCGAGAGCAAATCCCCCTTAAGCCTTTCAAAACTCTAACAATTAAAATAAACCTCAGCTCCCAAAAGGGGATAAAAAATGTCACAATCTTTAACGCCCCCCCCCCCCAAAAGTCATTTTTTATCATACATTTTGCAAGAAAATCATAATTCAAAACACACACACACACACACACACACACACACACACACACTACTTACGGACTTAGCTCCATAATAGGTCTCAGAAAAGCCAGCTGTCTGGCCAAATAATATGGCTGTTTGCAGTAGCCCCCGCGTCAATTCTTTGCGGTACTGGTCTCTGAACTCCTCCATTTACGGTGCAAATAAAAATTACTAGCACATATACAAATTTTAGACGAGTTTCAGTGTTGAAAAAATATGGCTGACACAAAAAGAAAGCAAAGTATTTGGATGCGCAAATGGCTTTCGATGCACAAAAACCCCTCATTTAGGAACCACAGAGAAGTCCAGAATTGAAAAAAAGGGTGCAAACAAGGGACAGCCGAGACATGTAATCATACGCAGCTTCACTCCTGTTGAGCCGGTGCCTTGTACTTGTGGCCTTAAGAAGGAGAAGGGCGCAATATCCAGACGCAGGCCCGTGAGGATCCTTCAAATTGCACACTACCCTTTTTACTGTAAAGTGGCTGCCTTTGGTGTGGGGAAAGAGTAGTCAGGACATTCACATACCCTCTTTATTGCACGGGCACTAATTACCAGCGCACACTGCCCATCTTCACCAAAAAGGGGGGGGGGCAAAGCTACCATAAGACTGAGAAAAGCCCAGAAGCATAAGCATCAAAAATGGCATGACATTGAGAGTGTAATTCAGGACATAAAAGTGCCAGAACTAACACACACCACATTTAGCAGAACCCCTCCCCCCCCCCCCCCAAAAAAAATCAACAAATTACAAAACTTACGCATTTTTGCCTACCGAGTTCCGCATGCTCACACCCACTGGGATCCAAAGACCTCCTCGGCCACCTCCTCCCAGCCGTCATCCCGCAAACTACAGACGTGGGATTCCTCCCTGTGAGTGTCCCAATGGTTATCATCCGCTCCTTGTCAACGGAGTATCGTGCCATTCTTCACTCTCAATCACTTCACCACAGACTTTCTGAGGAGCCAAGCTGAGGCGTGGGTGCAGTAGATGAACTCCTTCAAGCTGTTCTGCTCTTACCCTGCACTGCTGTTTAGTAAAAAGCCCGCCCTTCCCCTTCTCCTAGGCTCATTGCATTCCTCACAGTATCGCATGGCAACGCTGTCATGCAAGTGATACTGCGATGTGCGATGAGTTTTTGAAGACATGCATTGACTTGAATGGGCAAGAAGAAACTAGCACATCGCACACATATAGGACAGAGACAACAAAAAACGCCACATCACTAGGGATGAGCGAGTATACTCGCTAAAGCACTACTCGTCCGAGTAATGTGCTTTAGAGACGAGTATCTCTCTGCTCGTCCCTGAAGATTCGGGGGCCGGCGCGGGGAGCTGCAGGGGAGAGCGGGGAGGAACGGAGGGGAGATCTCTCTCTCCCTCTCTCCCGCCCGCTCCCCGCTGCGACTCACCTGTCAGCAGCGGCGGCTCCCGAATCTTCAGGGACGAGCAGGGAGATACTCGGCTAAAGCACATTACTCGAGCGAGTAGTGCTTTAGCGAGTTTACTCGCTCATCCCTACACATCACATTACATTGGTTTCATCCAAATACATTTTATCGCAACACAGAAAAAACGCAAAACGCAATTGCAAGTAGGTGTCCACCCTTAGGTTGCTTTCATATAGCTTAAAAAATTGCACAAAATTTGTGCGTTGCGATACACACAAATCTTGCGTGAATATGTACCCCAATCTTTTAAATGGGGTCATATACATGAGCAATTTTTTCCCACATCGCAGCATGTCCTATTGGAATGCCTCACCCATTGTTTCAATGGGGCTGAAAAAAACATTGCAGGGGTGCGTGGTGCACACGAGTGCGATTTGATGAGATGCGAGGTTTCCCATTGATAGCAACTGTACTGAAGTGATGGGAGGCATTTTTGTGCAACTGTGGCATGATAATTGCACTCACCTGTGTGAAATTAGCCCTAATTTGCTTTTTTTCTTAGTCCAAAAATGCTGTTTACGAAATTCCCACAGAGGTGAATGGAAGGTACATAAAACAGTGTAGCATTTCACAAGTTCCGAAAACAGCGTCACTCGCTGCGCTACATTGTTTATGTAACTCCTATTCACTTTCATGCGAGTTACAGAAAAAGTGTTGCACAGGGTGCTCAGCTGACTATGTAAACCTGAGCCCCCTCTTGGAGCCTGGATGTGCTGGCCAACAGGATGAAAGTGTCGAGAAGCCCAAGTTGGGACACCCCTCTGAAGAAGTCCTCGTTTTGTGTTCTTTCCCACCGCTCATGGTCTGACTGTTGGAATGTACATAGGTAAACAGACCTAATATAATACTATGCTATCATGGAACGTGAAACAGATGGCGCTTGTTATGTTGTGCACCATCGGTCGTGAGAATGCCTTTGGTCCGAGTTAAACTCTCACCTTTACAATTGTTTCCACCATTAAAGCTTGACTATAAATGCTCACGTTGTATCACGCTAGCCAGAAAAGATTAGTCTATTGGCTTTGTATTCCGTGTGGCCACACACAACATCACTGATAACTCAGATCTCAGCCAGTAACATTGCAATAAGGTTTCTCATGGAAATAATCGGTATAGCAGACATTCCCTACTTGGTCTCCAGGGAGACTCCAGCCGTCTTCTATGCATGTTTTAATATGATTTGCTGGTCTTTTTTATCTGGGTGGTCATATAAGTCCACCAGATGTTTACATGTTACAACCTGAGAGATCAATTTTAAGTACGAGATAAAAACATAAATGACTCCTCTATGAATAATCTTGTTTTAAATATACGTAAATGGATAACTGCTAACATCTCAATCTATCTTGGGGTCAGCAGGCCATGTTAGCACCGAATCTTTAAGAAGTCTGTTAGGAATATAGAATATGAGTGATAAGGTGTCTAAATATACATCGTAAGACACAGACAGTCGAAGAGGTTAGAAAAAAAGACACATCCAGGAATCTCGATTTGTAGACTTTAGAGATGTGACCGGTCACATTTTCTAGAACACAATCATTGCTTGTTTGAGCAGCTTCACCACATCATGTTAAAGGGGTTGTCCTGTTACCGGACATTTCCCCCCTTCAATATGGCTGCCTGGGGGGAAATAATAAACTGAGATATACTTAACTCCTCTGCCGCCCTGCATCCCCACTGTTGTCCCGGCATTTGTTGTGACAGTGCCATCCCAGGATGACCACTGCAACCAATAGCATCACATTCTTGAACTTCTGGCATCATGGTGCTCAGGATGTCAGCACCAATGCCAAGAGAACGAGTGCTGATGGTGCTGCCTCTGATTGGCTGCAGCAGTCACTTGACTTCCTGCGACATCGCTGTCACAACAAACATCGGGACAGCAGTGCTGGACCTTGGCGGTGGTAGAGGGGTAAGTAGATCTCAGCTTATTATTTAACCCTAGGCAACGCTATTGATGGGGGGAATGTCCGGTAACCCTTCAACCGTGGAGGTCATTGAATAAAAAAAACACATGTTCCATTGTTTTCAGTGGATTATCCACTTGAGTTAGATCTTTAGTACATTGGGTGCGCATTGATTATAGTATATACTCGTATATATACTTTTAACAATGCACACCCAATATGCTAAAAGGTCTGCCATGAGGTCTCAGAGTCAGCACATCATTCTTCAAACTCAGCCCCCCATGGGTCTGTACATCAGCACTGACAGCACTGGAATTCCCTGTGTGTGTGGTGCATCACTCTTGCCATGTCTTCCAGTGCATGCGCAGTGCAACAGTGAAGTCGAGGTGAATGCATCTCGCTTCATAGCACTTGGTCATGGGTGACTTGGTAGGTCTGATGTACGATGCATGTGTGGGACCTCAGCACTATTGGCACTGATGTACAGATCCGGGGGATGGCAGCCAGTTAGAGAAGGGTCTATGTTTAAAGAATGTCATGCTGACTCGGAGACCTCTTAGCGATGCCTCTTTGAATTGAGGCAGATCTTTAGCATATTGGGCACGCATTAATAAAAGTAAGTATTTTTAAAAACTCATTAAGCTTTTTTTTAAATTAAAAGTATGTGTGCCCTGCTTGATTCATACTGCTTACTGCTATAGGAGCAGCTTAAAAAATGATTTTGCTAGTAACAGGTTCCTCAATATTTGTCATATTTATTGGGGTTTCCATGTGTTGCTCACTTTGCCTATTTTTGCTCTTCTAGTTTTTTCCATCAAGTTGCCTCCTGGTTTTTTGTAGTATTGGGAGGTAGTGCTTTATCACCTGATACCTACATTAAAGGCTTCTCAACCAGCCAATCAGCACCCTGCTGGGCACTGATAGGGATGGTTTGCTTTATATCCTCAGGGCCCTTTTACATAATAGAATCTGTCAGGCCCACAGTGCCCGTGAGGTCGTCCCAGCAATGATCGTTCCAGGAGGTCGTCCCAGCAATGATCGCTCCGTGTGCTTTCATAGACGAAGGATCATCCCTAGTAAATGGAAATGGAGTGGTCTGGGAAATGTTCCCACCTGTCCGCCTCCATTCACAGTAAACCGGCAGCCATTCATAAATCAATGGCTGTCTCTTTATACGGGCCGATTTGTCATTCATTGAATGACGACTGATAGGCAAACAAATAATTGTTCATCGATCAGTCGGAACATTTACACTGAACGGTAATTGTTCGGATTCTCGCTGGATTGCAGGATACTAAACGATTATCGGCCTGTGTAAAAGGATACTCCTTTACACAGACGTATGCGCAAAAATGCTTGCCTAAGTGCAACGCATTTGCAACATGAATAATGCACTTTTGCGTGTGGTTTTGCACATATTACTATACTTTTTCCGCTCAAACGGCCAGCTCACACACCCGCCACCATGATTTAAAAGGCTATTTAGTTTAAGGAGGTTCTGTGCTGTTTTCACAGAATCGCTCAGCCTATTGCGCATTTGTGCATATATTCCGTGTTGCACACCTCCCATCAACGTCTGTGGGGGCCTTTGGTGCGCAAATGCACACAAAAATTGAACATTCTGTTTGTTTTTTATTTTGCGTGCAAAAAAAAAAAAAAGGTATAACGAAACCCATAGAAATCAATGGGCTCTATTTTCTGTGTATTGCGTGCGCACATATGTCTGTGTGAAGGAGCTCTTAGTCATGTTGTCAAGGCCTGTGGAAAGGCTGAACATTGACTTATCTAGAAGTCATCTTCCCACAGGTGGCGCTGTGGAAGTAACTTTTCATCCTCTATTTGCGGTCTTAAAGTTATAAATTCGTATATAAAAAAATATTAAAATAAATGGATAAAATAATTTTTTCCCACATATTACAGCTGATAACTATTGCTTTACTGCGGTTGTCCATAATCAAAAAAAATGTTTGCTTTCTTCCAAAACTGTGCCAAACCCGTCCACAGGTCGTGTAGCATTGTTGTACTACCCCAGTTGACTTCAGTAGAGCTGAGCTGTGTGACCAGACTCAACCCCAGACTGTAGAGATGTTTCTGGAAGGAAGCGGCCATGTTTTTCTAATCATGGACAACCGCTTTAATATTGTCCAAATTAATTGCATCATTTTTCACTATTAATCCCCAAGCTTTCTCCTTCATTTGGCGATCAGCGTGCTGTCCCTTGAAAAATCATTTTTTATTCTAGCAAATACCGCTTAACGGATGCACAGTGAGGAGTAGGAAGAAAAATGAGGTGTTTTCCATCTGACCTGCATTAAGAAAACCTTACAGGGATCACTGCGAGCGGTTTACGTACTATCAAAACACTGTGCGCTGCCAATATAACAAGGGAAACACATTAAGTTGCTTTATTTCATTCTTTGTTACCTCTAGCATTGATGTATAATCTTGGATTTGCCTCTGTAAGTGGATAGAACAAGGCATATCCTGAATGTCTTTGTTAAACTCCCATTTTAATCCCCTTTCTAGTTAAATTTGGAGTTTAGTTCAGATTTTGGTCTCTAAGCAGATGCTAGGGCTTTTGCCAAAGTGCGAGGTGATCTCCCCTGCTCGCGAGGTCACACTTCTTGTATTATATCCGCCTTGGCTATAACAGGATTATCATCATTTTAATATATTACAGCTCACGTCTGCATTGGGTTTTAGGTTTCTCCCGCTAATCATACACGTTAGGTGACTATTGTTTTCCTTTCTAATTAGCGAAGTCTGAAACATTGTAGTATATATTCCATATTTAGAAACCGTGCCATACTTCTCAATGTTCAGAATACAACCTGGGCTACAATAGGCTCCATGATCGACCCAAGCATCTTCATTGAGGTGGCAACCTTTTAGTACAGTGACAACTAGAGATGAGCGAGCATACTCGCTAAGGGCAATTGCTCGAGAGAGCATTGTCCTTAGCAAGTACCTGCCCGCTCGAGAGAAAAGGTTCAGCTGCCGGCGCAGGTGAAAGGTGAGTTGCAGGAGTGAGCAGGGGGAGCGGAAGGGAGAGAGGGAGAGATCTCCCCTCCGTTTCTCCCCGCTCTCCCCTGCCGCTACCTGCCCGCCGCCGGCAGTCGAACCTTTTCTCTCGAGCGGGCGGGTACTCGCTAAGGGCAATGCTCGATCGAGCTATTGCCCTTAGCGAGTATGCTCGCTCATCACTAGTGACAACACATCCTGTTTTTGCAGAATTTAACCCCTTTAGCTGCAGCTATTTTTATGGTTTTTCTTTTTCATTTTTTTTTACCCTCTGGTTTCACAAGCCATAACTTCTTTATTTTTCCGTTGACATAGGCGTATAACGGATTGTTTTTTTCATGGGACAAGTTGTACCAGTTAATGTAACATGTAATACATTGGAAAACTTTTTAAAAAATTAAGTGGGGTGAAATAAAGAAAAAAATGTTGTTACAACATTTTTTGGGGGTTTTGCTTTCGCAGAATTCATGGTAAAAATGACACGTTAACGTCATTCAAATGGCTGATTATGAGGATAATATGTTTAGAGATTTTTCCTTATGTTTTACTACTTTAAAAAAATTTAAAACCTTACTGAAGAAAAAAAGAAAAAGCCTTTTGTCACCATATTCAGAGCCCCATAGCTGTCTTATATTTTTCTGTCAATGGGGCAAGTTAAGGCAAGTTGGGGTTTTTATTGCAGTCATTTTTGGGTACATACAGTTTTTTTTATCACTTTTTATCCCATCACAGGGTGATAAAAAAACACTCTGGCATTATGATTTTTTTTATCACGTTGACCTTGTGAGATATATAATATGATATTTAGATAATTCAGTCTTTTTTGTGCTCCAATATCAATTATGTTATTTACAATTATTAGAAATGAGCGAGCACCAAAATGCCTGGGTGCTCGTTACTCGAGATGAAATTTTCACAATGCTCGAGGGTTCGTTTCGAGTAAGGAACCCCATTGAAGTCAATGGGCGACTCAAGCATTTTTGTATATCGCCGATGCTCGCTAAGGTTTTCATTTGTGAAAATCGTGGCAATTCAAGAAAGTGATGGGAACGACACAGAAACGGATAGGGCAGGCGAGGGGCTACATGTTGGGCTGCATCTCAAGTTTCCAGGTCCCACTATTAAGCCACAATAGCGGCAAGAGTGCCCCCCCCTCCCAACAATTTTTACTTCGGAAAAACCCTCATTAGCAAGGCATACCTTAGCTAAGCACCACACTACCTCCAACAAAGCACAATCACTGCCTGCATGACACTCCGCTGCCACTTCTCCTGGGTTACATGCTGCCCAACCCCCCCGCATGACCCAGTGTCCACAGCGCACACCAAAGTGTCCCTGCGCAGCCTTCATGCCACACGCTGGCCTCATAGCCACACCACCCTCATGTCTATTTATAAGTGCATCTGCCATGAGGAGGAACCGCAGGCACACACTGCAGAGGGTTGGCACGGCCAGGCAGCGACCCTCTTTAAAAGGGGCAGGGCGATAGCCCATAATGCTGTACAGAAGCAATGAGAAATCCAATCCTGTGCCACCTCCATCAGGAGCTGCAAACGTGGGCATAGCAATGGGGAACCAATGTGCCACACACTATTCATTCTGTCAAGGTGTCTGCATGCCCCAGTCAGACCAGGGTTTTTTATAAATAGTCACAGGCAGGTACAACTCCGCAATGGGAATTCCGTGTGCACCCACAGCATGGGTGGCTCCCTGGAACCCACCGGCTGTACATAAATGTATCCTATTGCAGTGCACAGCACAGCTGAGGTAACGCCGATTAAATGCAGGTGGTCTTCGGCCCACACTGCATGCCCCAGTCTGACTGGGGTTTTTAATACATAGACACTGGCAGGTACAAATCCCTAATGTGAAGTCCCTGTGGACACACAGCATGGGTGGCTCCCTGAAACCCACCGGCGGTACATAAATATATCCCATTGCAGTGCCCAGCACAGCTGAGGTAACGTCAGCTTTAATACAGGTGGGCTAAAAATTACTAGGATTACAATGTAGGCGAGGGCCCCAAAAAATTGGTGTACCAACAGTACAAATGTACTTCAGAAAAATTGCCCATGCCCAACCAAGAGGGCAGGTGAAACCCATTAATCGCTTTGGTTAATGTGGCTTAATTTGTAACTAGGCCTGTAGGCAGCCCAGTTAAAATAAAAATTGGTTCAGGTGCAAGTTTCAACGCTTTATTGAATTGAGAATTGAAACGTATAAACATTGTTTACAAAAGTTATATGACTGAGCCTTGTGGGCCTAAGAAAAATTGCCCATTCGGCGTGATAACGTGAGGTTTCAGGAAGAGGAGCAGGAGGAGGAGGATGAATATAATACACAGATTGATGAAGCTAAAAGGTCCCCGTTTTTATGGTGATAGAGATCGATGCTTCCATCCGCGGGTGCAGCCTACGTATTGTTTAAGTATCGCTGCTGTCCGCTGGTGGAGAAGAGAAGTCTGGGGAAATCCAGGCTTTGTTCATCTTGATGAGTGTAAGCCTGTCGGCACTGTCGGTTGACAGGCGGGTACGCTTATCCGTGATGATTCCCCCAGCCGCACTAAACACCCTCTCTGACAAGACGCTAGCCGCAGGACAAGCAAGCACCTCCAGGGCATACAGCGCGAGTTCAGGCCACGTGTCCAGCTTCGACACCCAGTAGTTGTAGGGGGCTGAGGCGTCACGGAGGACGGTCGTGCGATCGGCTACGTACTCCCTCACCATCCTTTTACAGTGCTCCCGCCGACTCAGCCTTGAATGGGGAGCGGTGACACAGTCTTGCTGGGGAGCCATAAAGCTGTCAAAGGCCTTGGACAGTGTTCCCCTGCCTGTGCTGTACATGCTGCCTGATCTCCACGCCTCCCCTGCTACCTGGCCCTCGGAACTGCGCCTTCTGCCACTAGCACTGTCGGATGGGAATTTTACCATCAGTTTGTCCGCCAGGGTCCTGTGGTATAGCATCACTCTCGAACCCCTTTCCTTTTCAGGTATGAGTGTGGAAAGGTTCTCCTTATACCGTGGGTCGAGCAGTGTGTACACCCAGTAATCCGTAGTGGCCAGAATGCGTGTAACGCGAGGGTCACGAGAAAGGCATCCTAACATGAAGTCAGCCATGTGTGCCAGGGTATCTGTACGCAACACATGGCTGTCTTCACTTGGAAGATCACTTTCAGGATCCTCCTCCTCCTCAGGCCATACACGCTGAAAGGATGACAGGCAAGCAGCATTGGTACCCTCAGCAGTGGGCCAAGCTGTCTCTTCCCCCTCCTCCTCATGCTCCTCCCCCTCCCCCTCCTCCACGTGCTGAGATATAGACATGAGGGTGCTCTGACTATCCAGCGACATACTGTCTTCCCCCGCCTCCGTTTCCGAGCGCAAAGCGTCTGCCTTTATGCTTTGTAGGGAACTTCTCAAGAGGCATAGCAGAGGAATGGTGACGCTAATGATTGCAGCATCGCCGCTCACCATCTGGGTAGACTCCTCAAAGTTTCCAAGGACCTGGCAGATGTCTGCCAACCAGGCCCACTCTTCTGTAAAGAATTGAGGAGGCTGACTCCCACTACGCCACCCATGTTGGAGTTGGTATTCCTCTATAGCTCTACGCTGCTCATAGAGCCTGGCCAACATGTGGAGCGTAGAGTTCCACCGTGTGGGCACGTCGCACAGCAGTCGGTGCACTGGCAGATTAAGCCGATGTTGCAGGGTGCGCAGGGTGGCAGCGTCCGTCTTGGACTTGCGGAAATGTGCGCTGAGCCGGCGCACCTTTCCCAGCAGGTCTGACAAGCGTGGGTAGCTTTTCAGAAAGCGGTGAACCACCAAATTAAAGACGTGGGCTAGGCATGGCACGTGCGTGAGGCTGCTGAGCTGCAGAGCCGCCACCAGGTTACGGCCGTTGTCACACACGACCATGCCGGGTTGGAGGCTCAGCGGCGCAAGCCAGCGGTCGGTCTGCTCTGTCAGACCCTGCAGCAGTTCGTGGGCCGTGTGCCTCTTCTCTCCTAAGCTGAGTAGTTTCAGCACGGCCTGCTGACACTTGGCCACCGCTGTGCTGCCACGCCGCCCTAAACCGACTGCTGGCGACGTGCTGCTGCTGCTGACACCTCTTGATTGCGAGACAGAGGTTGCGTAGGAGGAGGAGGAGTGTGGTTTAGTGGAAGAAGCATACACCGCCGCAGATACCAGCACCGAGCTGGGGCCCGCAATTCTGGGGGTGGGTAGGACGTGAGCGGTCCCAGGCTCTGACTCGGTCCCAGCCTCCACTAAATTCACCCAATGTGCCGTCAGGGAGATATAGTGGCCCTGCCCGCCTGTGCTTGTCCACGTGTCCATTGTTAAGTGGACCTTGGCAGTAACCACGTTGGTGAGGGCGCGTACAATGTTGCGGGAGACGTGGTCGTGCAGGCCTGGAACGGCACATCGGGAAAAGTAGTGGCGACTGGGAACCGAGTAGCGCGGGGCCGCCGCCACCATCATGTTTTTGAAAGCCTCCATTTCCACAAGCCTATATGGCAGCATCTCCAGGCTGATCAATTTGGCTATGTGCACGTTTAACGCTTGAGCGTGCGGGTGCGTGGCTGCGTACTTGCGCTTGCGCTCAAACACTTGCGCTAGCGACGGCTGGACGATGCGCTGAGAGACATTGCTGGATGGGGCCGAGGACAGCGGAGGTGAGGGTGTGGGTGCAGGCCGGGAGACGGTAGTGCCTGTGTCCTGAGAGGGGGGTTGGATCTCAGTGGCAGGTTGGGGCACAGGGGGAGAGGCAGTGGTGCAAACCGGAGGCGGTGAACGGCCTTCGTCCCACCTTGTGGGGTGTTTGGCCATCATATGTCTGCGCATGCTGGTGGTGGTGAGGCTGGTGGTGGTGGCTCCACGGCTGATCTTGGCGCGACAAACCTTGCACACCACAGTTCGTCGGTCGTCTGCACTCTCAGTGAAAAACTGCCACACCTTTGAGCACCTCGGCCTCTGCAGGGTGGCATGGCGCGAGGGGGCGCTTTGGGAAACAGTTGGTGGATTTGGTCTGGCCCTGCCTCTGCCACTGGCCACCGCACTGCCTCTTCCAACCTGCCCTGCTGCTGCACTTGCCTCCCCCTCTGAAGACCTGTCCTCAGTAGGCGTAGCAAACCAGGTGGGGTCAGTCACCTCATCGTCCTGCTGCTCTTCCTCCGAATCCTCTGTGCGCTCCTCCCTCAGACTTACTGCAATTACTACTACCTGAGTGATAGACAACTGTGTCTCATCGTCGTCGTCCTCCTCACCCACTGAAAGCTCTTGAGACAGTTGCCGGAAGTCCCCAGCCTCATGCCCCGGACCCTGGGAACTTTCCAAAGGTTGGGCATCGGTCACGACAAACTCCTCTGGTGGGAGAGGAACCATTGCTGCCCATTCTGGGCAGGGGCCCGGGAACAGTTCCTGGGAGTCTGCCTGCTCCTCAGAATGTGTCATTGTAATGGAGTGAGGAGGCTGGGAGGAAGGACGAGCAGCAGCCAGAGGATTCAGAGGATTCAGGGTGGTCGATAGATTGCTGGATGCACTTTCTGCCATCCACGACAGGACCTGCTCACACTGCTCATTTTCTAATAAAGGTCTACCGCGTGGACCCATTAATTGTGAGATTAATCTGGGGACACCAGAAACGTGCCGCTCTCCTAATCCCGCAGCAGTCGGCTGCGATACACCTGGATCAGGAGCTCGGCCTGTGCCCACACCCTGACTTGGGCCTCCGCGTCCTCGCCCGCGTCCACGTCCTCTAGGCCTACCCCTACCCCTCAGCATGGTGTATTACCAGTAGTGCAGAAACAGAACGCTGTAATTAAATGTGCCGCTTATTGGCCTGTGGTTGGAGGCTGACTTCGCTTACAGAACGCACAGCAGAGCCAGGAAAGAATTTTGCGCAAGCCTGTAGTGAGACGTAGGTGCGTATGACTGAGCTAGTGGAATTCACAGCGCAGAAGCAGTCAAGTGTCCAAAGGCCACTAGTAGGCTTTAAGTATTTTGCTTCTATTTTTTTTAAAGGCTGAGCTGAGACAGCAGACAGATACTGTAGGCAGCGTATATATGTATACTGTTTCCCTCTGGACGGGATGACGGCGGTGATGTAACGGGCAACGCAGAGCCAGGAAACAATTTTGTGCAAGCCTGCTGTAACACTTAGCTGCGTAATAATTAGGACTACTACCCCTAGCAGAGACGCAGTACACTCAAGACAGTCACAGGCAGCCCAAAGATAGTATTTTTCCCAAATTTGTTTGAAAAAGCCCACTGCCTATATAGACAGTATATCTCTTTCACCTTTCCCACTGTCCCTGCCTCACCACTACTGGCCCTATAGTCTGTACAATGACTGCAGACTGAGGACGCAATGCTCTGCACGCCCGATATACAAAAAAATAAAAATTGTGCAACACTGCTCACAGCAGCCTCAACAGTACTGCACACGGTCAGATGTGGCCCTAAGAAGGACCGTTGGGGTTCTTCAAGCCTAAAATAACTCCTAACGCTCTCCCTATAGTAGCAGCAGCATCAGCAGCACTTTCCCTGATCTCTGTCAGAATGCATCTGTGGCGAGCCGCGGGCGGGGCAGATTTAAATACTCGGGTGACACCTGATCTCCCCAGCCATTCACTGCAGGGGGGTGGTATAGGGCTGGAACATCACAGGAGGAAGTTGTAATGCCTTCCCTGTCTTTCTATTGGCCAGAAAAGCGTGCTAATGTCTCAGAGATGAAAGTGAAAGTAACTCGAACATCGCGTGGTACTCGCCTCTAGTAACGAGCATCTCGAACACCCTAATACTCGAACGAGCATCAAGCTCGAACGAGTACGTTCGCTCATCTCTAACAATTATTTACACTGTTTTGTAAGAAAAATAGGAAAAAGGGGTTTTGAATTTTTAATATTTTTTTTTATTTGTATTCAAAATAATCTTCTATTTTTAAATCCCTTAGTGAACGTTTATCGTTTATTCATGGAGACAGATCGGTTCTCAGATCTAGAACTAAATCACTGTGGAGAACCTACCAAAAATATAAAAAAATAAGTTATTAATGTAATTAAAATTATGTACGGAACCGACTACCTAAACACAATAATGTGATAACAGAGAAAACCTGCTGATTTTAAAACAGGTTTGTATGAATATAGACTGAAGGTATCCGGTTTCCACCCTTTGGTGTTTATACGTTTAAAACCTTGTAATAGAAGACCACCGAAGCCGGTGTGTCTAACCCCCACTCGGTTCTCAATCAATATACCTTACTGATATGGATGTATAGTCTTATTCTAGCCTAGTTTTTATTATGAAAGTCCTTTCGGGAATTGGCAGACATATGCTATAACCAGTATCTCATGTAATTTATGTGGTTTCTGATTTTACAGTAAACTTGATAGTATATCCCCAGTACTTTATTTTAGTGAGGACTGAGGATGATTATAGGTCTGAACGTGGTGATGTCCCAGAGCTATCAATGTTTTGAGTTTTTATGACATTAAGAGCACACTCCTCCCTTGCATCTGTAGTTGTATTACTTAGATGATAATTTCTGTAACCTCACTTTTTGCTGGAGGACTATCTGCCTAATTTCACCGAGACTATTAGTGTAACCCTCACTGTTAGCCAATTGGTTGGCTCTGAGAGTCTCTGACTAGCTGTGGTTTTTAGTTCTGTAACTAGCAGCTGTTACTGCTAGTGGCTTGACTTATAAATAGTGATTTTCTATCTTCTTTCCTATCGACATGTTTCCTCAGTGCTATATAACTATTGCTGATTCATCAGGACAGTCTTTGGCTTAACAGTACACTTGCCTTTAGTTACACAGCAGAATGGCCATGATGCAAGACCAAATATGCTTTCACACAGCCTCCCCTCCCCCGCCCCCCCTCACTGACTCTGGGAAGAGCCCTGGCTATTTAAACCAAGCTGGTGCACAAGCCTACCAAGTCTGTCAGTTTCTAGCAAGTGAGTGCTGCGGTTGGATCATGAGCACCGCTGGATTAGCCAATCAGAGCTGGCACTCGATTAACCAATCACAGCCATTCAATGATGTAATTCACTGAATGGCTGTAAATGATTGGATGAGCCACTGTGCTTGTGATTCAATCACAGCACTCGCTTGCTGAAGACGGGGTATTCAAAGGCCCGTCACCAGAGAGATAGTGATATGTCAACTGCCGCAACGCAATGGACTCAGATGCCTCAAGCTAGGTGAGTATTGCTGTATTTTTTTCATGTGGTTTAGCTAGAGCTTATTTTCAGGGTGTGTCTTATATTTCAAGCCTAACCCGAAAATCGGGTAGGGCTTATTATCGGGGCAGGGCCTATTTCCGGGGAAAACACCATAGCATTTAATTGGAGGAGGTTTAGATCCTTATCCAAATTGCTCTAGAAGATAAAAAAATTTTATGTTGTCCTTTGAAAACGTTTGTCTTCTACTCTGTGCTGGGTCACTACAGAGGTGTGTCAACGTGTGGTGGTATTATTCATCACTGCATAGTCCTATTATATCACTGCATGGTGGTATCCCTTCACTGTATGGTCCTATTGTTCACTCACTGAATGGTTTGAATTCCTGTACTCTACAACAAATTGTAACAGGTGCTCCAGCAAAGCCTGTTTAGCCGCGTCATTGTCCTGGTGAACTAGAATCCATGGCGGGTAAAGTGATTCCACAAACCCAGTGTGGGTAGGATAAAATTTCACAGTCCAGTCTCGCTTCCTACCTGGGGCAAAATTAGCAGAGGTAATCCACCTCACAAGTCCTCCAACACAGGGTTCCATAGTGGCACCTCTTTCTGAAGATGCGGGCGAAACTAAGGGCAGCAAATCCAACACCTCCCTCTCGTCACCAAAATAAAACTGTGGCTTTGGTGCTGGGTATCCTGCTGGCACACCATACACAACTGTAGCAGAAACCATATGCCCTTCTCCATCATTCTCCTCACTCTCTTGAGGATTCTTTGGTGGCACACTCACCACAACTTCTGACTCCTGCTTTGGGTGGTCCAAGCCACACTCCTCACTCTGCTCCGCGGTTCGGTTGTTCCCCCCTACTTTTTCCTCAGCCACGGCGGGAACTTGGCAGTGGAAAGATTGGCGGGCTTTTTTTCAAACAACAGTGAAGACTGAGTGCCATCTTGAGAGTCCATACTGTTCACATTTTTCACTCTGTCTGACATTACACAGTCCTTTTCTAATTTGTAACGCATTCTGGCCACATACCTTTCTGTATCTGAAGAAAGCTTCTTACTTGTTCTCTGAATCTCGCAAGAGGCAATCCAATTAATTCTCTGGTCTTTTTCTTGGCGTGGAGGTATTCCTCCTGTTCATGATACCAAGCTCCACCCTGCAGCGTCTGAGCAGCAGGCCCTCGGCCGAGGAGACAGTGGAGTAGAGCAATAACCTTGTCACAGGGCTCTACAGTCTTCTCACTAGGGGTGGCTAGGAACCTGATCTCATTACTACTGGGGGAGATCACAATTAGTAACCGGGGTTACCTTAAGTCCTGTTTTTCAACGTGGCACTAATGTTCCTTCTTCTGTGGCGCATCACCCAGATAGAATAAAGTAGTCCCTACACAGAGGGTATTGTCTGAACAAGAAGCAGGAACGTTCGGTCCTGTCCGTTTACTTAAACTCTTGATGAATCAGCAGAACAACAGTTCTTGTATGGAAACAACTTCTACATTATTGAAGCAGTGAAGGTCCTCAAGGCATTATTTATCCATAGTTTCAATTATCTGTAGGACCTTTCTCTCTTGGGGCCAACTCTCTCAACTGGTAGACACTCACTTTACTTGCGTGCTTGCGGTTTTCCTCTCACTCCAGTTACATGCGGTTCTTGCGCTGCACACGTATCCACCATGTCCGGGCTTTCACACCCTGTAAAGGCAACTTCTAGGAGGGGGGTTCCTAGCATGGCTGTGCTCTGGCAGGAGCAGCAAACCACCTCTTCTCTTCTTCCATTGCTCCTCACAATAGCCAATGCTCCACTTCTCTCCTCGAAAACAACTAACCAACTACTCTCTCATTCTCTCTCTGACAGCCACCAACCAACGACTCTCTCATTTGCTCTCTGATAGCCAACAACCAACGACTCTCTTCTCACCACAGTCTAGTTTACTCTGCTACTGTGATATGGAGACGTCCAATCATCCATGTACACGACTCAAAAAAGACTGCATCTTCTATATTGACTTTGAAACCTGATCTATGGCTAATGTTCTCTTTCTCCTGTCTGAAGTAAAATGAGTAACGTAACACTCACGTACTAAATTCTCTTCATAATGCTCTGGCAGATGTACATACTATTCTTTCAGGAGGAATGTTTCCAATCATCGTGGAAATCTTGAAATCTTTACTTATTTTAACACCACCACTAAAACATTGATCGACTCAGCAAACAAATTGACCTATGTATGGTCAATTTTAATCCCCTATCTTCAGTTCAGTGTCTATCCCAGTTGCCTATCCATTCACAAAGCATTAGTCATCTGATGGAGTCATTCAGTGGTTTGAAACTCACAACTCCACAGTCATAATATGTTCTTATGAGAATTAGTTTTTTGCTTTAGCACTTTTTGGTGTGTCTTTAGCTTATCTGTGGTCCTGTACTTTGGTTTCAAATTCTGTTGTGCTTCTGCCTCCTTGGGGTAGATGCATTCAAGAGAACCTCTCATTAGTTCTGTGGCTATAAAAACACATACACATATAAAGCATTGAAGTAATGCACATTTCATAAGTTACAGTATGTTGTTAAACATCCTTGTCAAATCATACTTCGAAAAAGAAGATCCAGTAGTATTCATATTTCCAACTTCACTTGCAAATATCTGGTTGCCATACTGGTGGGTGGGCTAGACCATTTCTGGTGGACTAGCCAGATCATCTCTGCTGGCCTATGTACCTCTGCTAACCCCCCCCCCCCCCCTCTGCTACTGTGATATGGAGATGTCTTCCTCGTCATCAATGCGATAATCAAATTCTTAAATCTGCCCTTTTATGGGCAAATCAGTAGACTCAAATGCACATACAATTTTAATTCCCCACTTCTGGACCTAAGATCAATTTGTTTGTCAAGCTGATAACATGAAATACATCTCCATGTAAAAGTAGCAGAGAGGGGCAACTTTAGGGGATTGATGCATAAAATGCAAATACCTTCTTCTTAAAAATGTATGCTTGGACCAGGTCGTCTATGAAAATAACTATTGAAGTCTGAAGTACTTCATTAATCATATTATTAGTGTAGCTGGTTTTATAGCCACAGAACTGATGACAGGTTCCATTTAAACTCCTAGGACCAAGCCCCAATCACTTTTTCAAAAAGTGGTGTCTCCAGTGTAAAAGTAAGAAAAAAGTTGCAAATTCTTACACAAAATAGAAATGTACAAAAGATTTCTTTCTGCCAGAAAATTGTCAAAAGTTGCTTCTTAGTGATGAGCGAATTTTTGAAAAAGCTCGGTTCGACCAATTCGCAGAGCTTTTGGAAAAAAAGTTTGGTTTGGTCCAAACTAAAAAACTTCACCAAAACCTCTAAAACTGGTATATAGGACTAAGAGCCATAAAAGACACCCTGTATAACACTTTAAGAGTGTTATACAGGGCTATATTGACTCTTAAACAGTGTATACATCAGTGTCCAAGACTAAAGTTGAGCGAACTGAACCAGAAGAACCCTATTTTGGCTGAAGCTTTTAGGTCAACCCGTAACTGTGTTCTATTGGTTCAGTTTGCTCATTAAATCCTGCTTATTAAATCCCCCTTCTTACTTCTGGTCCATCCTTGGCACTGCCATGTGGTTCAGTCACTGCCTCCTGGCATCTGACTAGTTTATCTTCTTAGGGATTCTTTAGCTTGTTGCATCAGGTTGGTGTCAGTGTGTGAAAGGGACATGTTTTTAGGCTCTGTCTTGTTCAAATTGGAGAAAATGTATGAAATTGTAGAAAACTGTATAAATAGGATACAATGTGTAAAAAAATACAATAAAAACCTAGACAATGGGGAAAAAACTTTTTTATATTCCTATAATAAAAATAAATATACTGAAAACTGTAATGTTATGGGTTTAGTTATAGAGCTGAGTAAAATTTTATTGACTGTCTGTTTGGTAGTAAATTAGCGCTGTGCTTGTAGAGTGATTTCAGATTCTATTGCTTCCTGGCACACTCTTGTCTCATTATATACAAGTATTGGATTCCCGTACGGTTTGTTTCAGGCCATCAATATTTCCATTATTCTGTCAGATCCTATTAGATAAAACACAAGTATCTGACCTTTCATTAAGTGTAATGACGGTGAAGTCTCTAAAACAATGATTTATGATTTGTAATTTGATGCAATGTTGTACATTTATGATTATAGCTATGGGACGGCGAAAGCCCCCTACTGTACTAATGATTGGACAGAAGTAGATTTGGCTTGAACTGTGGATTGTGTTGCTCTGAAAAAAGCAACAAAAAAAGCAAATAAAAGTATTGTCCAGCCGTTTCTTTGTCGGAGGGTCCTCATTTGGTGCTGCAATTGCTAGCACCCAGATATGATTGCAGAATTTATGGTTATGGCTCCCAGGGCCGTCATATGTGGATACTTAGTAGGCCTAATTGGCGCCAGTCAGATTTCCATTGCAGGTAATGGATTGTATTCCAATGCACTTTATTTTAAAAGCTACATTTATAAGTAAATATGCCCTAGTGAGACAAAAAAATTATTTCGGCTGTTTGAATTCAGTGAAGCAAAAACAAAAATTTACCCGCGTCTTTAATGCCAAAATTGACTGGGTCCTTAAGGGTTTTCTGATTCTAAAGATCAAAATTATATGGTTGAATATGTAAACAAAAACTTGATAATCTTAAATTACAAATTTGGCCCAATCCCAAAGGGCTAGTTGCTAACCTTCCTGCTGCTTCCTGCTGGAGCTGTGGAGAGACATCTTCCACAGAGTGCTACAGATCACTGCCTGCTCATGCAATAGAGTGTCCACACCTGTGGAAGAGCTGCTGATAAAGTTTGACATCACAATGTGCAATCAAAAAAAGGAAAAAAGTTTGTCTGAATTAGCCCATTGAAATCCAATGCTTTGCATAGTTGCATTATTTGCTGAATCGGCATGGATACACAGTTCAAGTGGCCTGTAGAGAAGCATGGGCGTCTGCACTTCAATTCACACATGCAGATTTGTTTTTTGGATTCCGTATGCAGAAAACAAAAAGCAGCATGCTCTATTTTAGTGCGGATTACATGCAGGCGGCTCCCATTGAAGCCAATGGAAGCTGTCCGATCTGCGGCCCGTCCACAACTGATATTGGGGATGGGCTGCGGATTCTGCGGGTAAGCAGGAGTTTAAAAAAACAAAAAACTGTATTGCTACGGCCGGAACTTCGGCACATATCTGCAGTACAGAAAAAAGAAGACAGGTACAGGTATACAAGGTCACTGGCCGCGGGCAGGGTCAGAATTCCGCATGCAGAATCCGACCCGCGTATGGACATGAGGCCTGAGGCTCAGGCTTTTATCGCACAAACGTATTTGTGCAATGTTTTGAGAGCGCAAATTTTGCACACGCAATACACAGTGAATAGAGCACATTGATTTCAATGGGTTTGTTCACATGTGCGTATTTTGTGCACGCATTTTGTTTGTGTGAAAAAATACACAGCATGCTCTAATTTCCTACACATTTGAACGCAAAAATAGCACATATTGAACTAATTAACTTAATTGCCCATTTCAATGAATGGGAGCATGGCTGCATATTTTTTTACTTGCGCAAATGTGTTAATTTTGTGAGCGCACAAAATACAGAAAGTACAGTAAAACTGGCACAAACAAATATGCAATGCCCATACGCTGCGCAAATGTGTACGTAAATACACTTATACCCGCGTGACACTGGCCTCAGTCTTGAATTTCTGCCATCATTTCTTCTTTGTACTGTCTTGCCTTCTTTCCTACGACTATTGAATTGATCCCTAATCTATGCTTCTGTCGTAGAAGCCTGACATTTTTTGAGATTTCTGGAGATAGATGTTCTGCTTTTCTAATTAAAATGTTCCATTTGACCCCTAAACTTTGTTTGCCCTTATTTTACAAACAGGAACAATTTACTAAAAAGGGATAGTTTTATGTGAAAGCAGTAACATATCCGAAAAATACTTAAGACAAAAATAGAAGGAGATTAAAAAATGAGAATATAATTAGAAACGGAAGAAAGTTTGAGAACGTGTAACCCAAAATCACATGCAACAGATTGGTCATAGAATTTCTGAGGACAAAAATCACTTTCTTTTATCTGCATGGAGTTGTTTTGGGGGCAAAGACAAGGATTTCAGATGAACGTCAGGCACAAATATTAGGGACACATGACAAGAACATTGATCTTCCTCTTTACAAGTTACTGGTCAGACTACACATGGAATATTGTGGACAGTTTTGGGCACCGGTACTCAAGGACATATTAGAGCTTGAGTGGGTACAAAGACGGGGAACTAATGTAATAATGGGCGAAGTATAATACCCAGAGAGGTCAGGGAATTTTTAGATTAGAAAAAAGAAGGCTGAGGGGCAACCTAATAACTATGTATAAATATATCAGGGGACAATACAGAGATCTCTCCCATCATCTATTTATACCCAGGACTATGACAGCAACAAGAAGAGAGAAGGTTTCAACATAGAAGGGGGTTCTTTATTGTAAGAGCAGTGAGATTATGGAACTCTCTGCCTGAGGACATGGTGGTGGTGAAATCACTAAAGGAGTACAAGAGGGGCCCGGATGCCTTTCTTGAGTAATACAATATTATAGATCATATCACTGATTGCTTCAGAAGGGTCGGTGATTCAGGGATTATTCTGATTGCCAGATAGGGGTCAGGAAGGAAGTAGCCCACTATGTTACTATCTTGGACACCCAAAAATGGACTGGCAGCATGCTTTTTTTTACTTAAAACATCAATTGAATATACAAATGCTATGCCAGGACCACCCATGGTATGAATTAGAAACAAGACTTTATGCATTTTTATTGATCTACTGAATGTAATTCTGTTTTTTCACATTGAAATCTATAATAGCTTGTTGTATGCTGTGAAGTGGTCAACTGAAGGTCAACTTTGAATAGCTAATTGGTTCCTTTTGGTTTTAAGTAAGAGGTACTTTTGTTTAGTCGGTGCATGCCGTGAATAAGAACTATTAAGCTTTAAACACGTTGGACTGAGAACATGTGAAATATGCCATCTTACTGTTTTTATTGTATGTTAATAAACATTTTAGCTTTTCTATCTGGAAGTTTTCCTCTTTTGATATCCTAAGGATTGGACATCAATGCTATGAGGGGTTAAATTCCCAGAATACACATTTAGGTTACGTAGGAATATATTGAGAACTTGTATTTGAACTCTTTACTTACCTTATTGGCTGACACAACACAACACTCTGTTACTACATAGAAACATATGGAATATTTCAAGCCAAGTAAAGAAACTCAGATGTAGCAGGTCAATGTCTTATTCTCTATCCAGGGAAAAAGTTGGATTCCCGTCTTGTAGTCACTGACAAGATCTGATTTATATCCAGTGAACACATTTTTCTATCCTCCCTACATACATGTTGTTAGTGTAGTCAGATAGTTACCTCTATCTAGATCCCATCAAGAATGAGTTAGGGCAACACCCAGTAGTAAGTCTGATCTTATCAGTATGTAAGTGAAAGCACAAGAATGTAAAGGAAGCCTTCAAGAGTTCTTCATGGCGTTCCTGTAATTTCCTATGTAGCACGTTTTCTCTAAAGATTTATGGTTACACAAGGAAGATCATGCTGAAGCAATAGTTGGCCTGGTGGTCCCACCAGGGTTATGGTGTGGTGGAGTTTGTCGGCACGATTGGAACTTTTGCTGTCATCATAAAATATAAAACTTGTCGAGGTGAAAATTTTTCCATGAACAGTTGAGGAAGTAAAGGTAAACGGAGAGAAGAGTGATGGCTAAAGTCAGCACTTCAGTAACTATTTGATTGTAGGACCTATTATTTGCTCTTGAATTTGGGTTGCCACTATACTTAATGAGGGGTCAAAGGGTTTGTTAATGAAGTATAGGACATGCTGGAATTATTCTCTCGTATTCGCACGGGTGAGTATGAGATCGGTCCGAGAAACTCAGACTGATATTGTACTCTTAAACTTGTGATTCTGGATGCAAGCACGAAGCAATTCTTTAAAATCCCCTAAGGACCGCTGCTTGTTTGTTTTTCCTTCCCACTTTTAAAAAGTGGTAACTCTTATTCATCAATCAACATAGTTGTCTGAGGGATCCCTGAACATCGATCAGGGCATTTAAATGCCACTGTCAGAATTGACTGACATTTAAAGGGTTAACAGCTCCGATCAGTGGGAGCGGGCAGGTGTCAGCTATAAGAAACAGTGAGCACCCGCATTGTATGGAGCAGGATCGATCCCCGATACCACTCCATATAAACCCCCTTAAATGTATGTCTTGGAGTGTTAAAGGGGTTGTCCCGCGGCAGCAAGTGGGTCTATACACTTCTGTATGGCCATAATAATGCACTTTGTAATGTACATTGTGCATTAATTATGAGCCATACAGAAGTTATCAAAAGTTTTATACTTACCTGCTCCGTTGCTGTCGTCCTCGTCTCCATGGTGCCGACTAATTTTCGGCCTCTAATGGCCAAATTAGCCGCGCTTGCGCAGTCCGGGTCTTCTGCTGTCTTCAATGGGGCTGCTCGTGCAGAATGCCGGCTCCGTGTAGCTCCGCCCCATCACGTGCCGATTCCAGCCAATCAGGAGGCTGGAATCGGCAATGGACCGCACAGAAGCCCTGCGGTCCACAGAGAGACAGGATCCCGGCGGCCATCTTCAGCAGGTGAGTATGAAGACGCCGGACCGCCGGGATTCGGGTAAGTACTACCCGGTGTTTTTTTAACCCCTGCATCGGGGTTGTCTCGCGCCGAACGGGGGGGGGGGGGGTTTAAAAAAAAAAAAAACCCGTTTCGGCGCGGGACAACCCCTTTAAGTGATTAAAGATCCCATAGGGATAATGTGAATTATTATAAAAGAATTGGTTTGCAATGCTTGTATCTGTTCGAGGTGTTTCTGTTGTAAATGCTCAACTTCTTCAGGAACCGTAATGAGAGAGATCAATCAGGTACTAGGGACGAATCATCTAGAAAAGGAGTAATGCAAGGGTGCCCCTACACAATTGCTAAAGCTGACTGAGGGGGGGGGGGGGAATTAGTTAAATAACCATGGCTAGGTAAAAGTTCTGTTTATTTATAAAGTCTGACTAGAAGTTACAAAGCCTAAAGCTCCCCTGTAAGCCCCCAAAAATAAAAATAAAGTTCAGCAGCGTCACCAGCCTTGAAGGTAGGCTGGAGACGAATGGTTAGCCCCATACTTAGTCTGTTCCTATAAAGCCCAGGCTGATACCTATGGGTGTGTTAACCCATAAACCAATCATAGCGGGATTAACTGTCCGGAGCTCACCCAGATACGGGTGGCAACAAATGACAATCATATCTTTAACCGCTATTTGCATATGGTGTTATACAGAACCCAGAGATGGTAAATATCCCCTGTAAACAAGTGCCATGCTTTAAATAGCTCCGTCCAATCGTTGTCATACAGTACCAATAGCTGCAGTGATAGATCCATGTGTTAGGGAGGGGCATGATCCCCATTCGTGGTACATCCGTGACCGGTCTGCGTAAGTATGTCATGATGCAGTGTCAGTGCGTCATGACGCTGAAGATCATATAGGGGAAGTTCCTTCAGTTTTCCCATTCATAAGATTGCATGAGGCAGACACAAAGCGTAGAAACTGTCCCGGGGAAGTAATACTAGCCTTCCCATTCATAGGTCGAGTGACGCAGGCGCATCATAGCAACAGGGGGCGTGGTCTTGTAATGTGCTCAATCAGATCTCCTATAATGTCCAAAAGATTGCCAAGTCTGAAATTATATATAAGAGAGACTGACTTGGCGACCTCGATTGATGATTGTTAGAGCCCTGTTAGTAACTTAGTTGATCTGGGCCAGATTATATCAGTGATGCTATCGAGCCAGTCTGGAATAGCTCAGAGAAACTGATTACCCGTAAGGTTATGTCAATAATAAATGAAGACATCAAACACAGCAAATAAGGCAATCTCCATACAACGTGAAGAAGCCCTAATAGTACCAATGTATATAATTAGGCTGGGAGGATATTCAAATATAAAATCACTGAAAATTCCGAATTAAACAAGCCAATCCATTATGCCCAGGGTGGCACAAGGAAAATGCAAATTCAATTGGACCGCTGATAATGATATTAAAAATAGTTTGCGGTTGATGCGAAGCAAAAAATAATTCAGAAATCTTTAATATTAGATGGACAAAAGGACAGACATATATCCCAATTAGAAAGCTTCCATATCATAGAAAAATCATAGCAATTGGCAAGCTTATTCACAGGAAACTATTGAAAGACAGAACTTAATTGTGAGGTACAAAACAGTAAATGTGTATCTATGATGTATGACTCTAGTGGCCAATGTGTAACAAACTGAGTTTGAGATACTCCAGCAAAGAGCTAAACTGGAGCACATATTGAATCTACCACACTCTTTTCCCATGCCTTAATTTAGGGTCTTAGTACTCCGTTGGCTGCAGTATTTTAGACTGTGCTCTCTGTCCAGTTGTTCATTCTCTGGAGGGTACACCACAATTGGAAAGGGATGTAGAAGGGGGTGGAAATTGAGGCAAGTAGTTGCTAATAACAATTGACAGTCTCTTCGTAGTCAAGCAGGGTCATAACGGAAAGTAGGAAAAACAAAACTATATTCTCAAGTTGAGTTGGAGTCAAAGTATGAGTAGTCAGAAGCAAAATGCCGTACACTGACTTAAAGGGATTATTTCCTGACACTGCCTATTGGTTGTTATCTGCCTTGTATTTGTATTTACTCCCTTTGATCTTACATCTGTTTGACCACACTACTAGTACCTTGCTCTAGAAACACCATAATGATTGCTATTAGAAACTACTCTGAGAACAAGGCCTCGGGATTCTCTGCATTAAATCCTTACCCACAATGGAGGTGGAGGAAATTACTATTTGCAAAATTCCGCAGACTTTACCCTCAATCAAGATAAGAACTTCAGCTGTCCTTCATGTAGAATCTGCACTGTGATCTATCTTCTGATTATTGCTCAACTATATCGTTGATTGCTCCTGGTGTTACTCATAGACCAGATTACGTGCAAACAATTCAATATTACTGGAAATGGCTGCAGATACAGTGGTAAATAAGATTAGTGGTTGTGATCACTTCACGAACCACTGAATTGTATTGGTTTCAACTACACACAAGGTGGCAATGTTTTTTTTCGGCTCTGACCCCTTTCATCAATAATTTCAGTTCTTCTCCCAGTATGCCCTATTGTTAGAGGATTACACTCCTACTACCATTCCTCAAAAAACAAATCTGTTGAGTTGGTATGCCTAGAAACTGATTCTACTAGGCCACACCTCAGGTCCCAAGAAACCAGGCTTCTACTGTATGCCCTCTAGTCCCCCAAAAGCTAGCGCATACGAGTATCACAGCTCTAACTGGATCCAACTTTAGCCTTCCTTGGATTTGACCCATGTGCCAGTTACTCCACCCTGGCTCTCTTCAGGCTAACGTTATACCCAGAGGCACAGCAAACTCACCTCAGAGCGAAACCTACTCAGACTGTTGATTTGTTCAGTATATAGTGCTTCAGTAATGAGCTGTGATGTACGCTTGCAAAACAAATCTCAGTCTTAATTAGTGGAACAGCAAAACCACTCTCCTTTAGAGGTTCATCTCTATGCTCAAGGTAACCCTTTGCAAGACTCTCTGTGACCATGTTAAATCTCCCAGCCTCTAGCTTCCTACCACTGCATTAGGAATACTTGCTCAATAATCGGTTAGTCCACCATTTTGAGAGATCATAACTTTAAGACATTGGAGAACAGTTTCCAAAAGGTGGTGAACATCCTCTATGCTCAACTCAACTCATACCAGCTGCAGCAACTCCATCAGTTAGTGCATATTTTCTGAATCAGTGCAAGCATATCTCAGCTCCTACCAGCTCGTTCATTGGGATTACAGTCTGGTGAGTTTAAGGACCAAGGGAGTGCGGAGAATTCATTGTCGTGTTCCTCCAACCACTCCCTAGTGATCCGAGGATAATGACATAGCACATTGTCCTGTTGAAAGATGGCACTGTGGTCACTGAAGACTTCCTGAAGATACAGATGGTCAGCTAACAGGTGCCTGTTGCGATCACCATGATTAACAGTAAGCAATAGATAGCACTCCAGAGGGGGGATATATTAAAGATTGGTAAATTAATAGAAAAAGAAAGGACTCACCCGACGTTACCGGATAGTCCCTATGGGGTACCGTTACCTCTAAAGTCCAGGATGACGTATAGCCCTAGTTGGTCCCAGGGTCACTCTGGATGGTCAGGTTCCAATACACCGGTCGATTATGACATCCTTACAGGAGAGCGTCGTGGTGTAATTCAAGGTATATACAAATACAGGGAAGTGTGAATGAATAGTAACAGATGGTGAAAAAAAATATACCAGCGCTCTAGTGGATATTTAGAGATAAAATATATATAGGCAAAACTTACTTCACAGGAGTGCCCTGTCCTCGGCACCTGATTCCCAGACAGCAAATGGTATCACAGACGTGGTAAAGGAATGGATATAACAATTTATTTATCCACATGCAATGCGTTTTGACTTTAAAAAGGAAGCCTTTCTCAAGCAAAAAAATGTTATGCTTGAGAAAGGCCTCCATTAAAAGCCGAAACGCGTTTCATGTGGATAAATGCAAAGTAAGTTTTGCCTATATATCTTTTATCTCTAAATATACACTGGAACGCTGGTATATTTTTTTCACTATCTGTTACTATTCATTCAAGGATTGGGATTAGAGATGAGTGAGCGTACTCGTTTAGGGCGTTTTTGCACTTGAGCACCGCTTTTTCTGAGTAACTGACTACTCGGACGAAAAGATTCGGGGGGCAGCGTGGTGGAGCGGGGGGTTAGCAGTGGGAAACAGGGGGGAGCTCTCTCCCCCCCCCCCCCACTCCTCTGCAACCCCCCGTGTTCACCCCCGCCCCCCCCCCCCCCCCGAATCTTTTCGCCCGAGTAGTCGGTTACTCGGAAAAAGCGGTGCTCGAGTGCAAAAACGCCCTAAATGAGTAAGTTCGCTCATCTCTAATTGGGATATAATAACCAATAGTCCTAGTCCATGCTGGAGAAGTGCTCAGAATAGTTCATGCTCATTACAAGCTTAGTCAACTAAGTTATAGGGCCCATTCTTTATTAGTTCTGCTTCTGTCTTACTTTTTTTCCCCAAAGGTGGCTCTACGGAATTGCTGTAGGTTCATATCAAAGTTGTTCTGTTCTAGCTATAGCCATTCTATGGTACAGTATCCAGCTATAACCATTGCATTGCATACATTGAGAGTCAGCAGTGAAGTTCTTAAAACAAAAGGTCTAAGGTCATCAGCTACTTTTCACTTTAATCATATTCCAAATTATGCATCTAGTTGTTGCTGTGACAGCTTTGGCCAGACATTTCTTCTTCAGTCACACCCGGAGCTCTTGGCAGGCCGCCTTCTCTATTGCTCCTGTACAAAGATTTTGCTGCGTTTTGTCAGATAACACATAACTGGCTGTGGTAACAGTACAGCCTGTAACAGTACAATCCTGGTATAACTTTTTTACTTATCGTGATTTCATAGCTTTTTTGCAATTTCACAACCTTTAACTAACCCTAAATCAAATACATTTAAGTTTGGTCTTGATTTGTAGTGCAGCTCACATTGAATTTCTTTCTAATCATGATCTTTTTGCATGGTATGATTTTTAAAAATGCTTTTTATTTTGAAAATATTGTGGTTAATATTTTTCAGAGACAGATTACAATGACAGGAGAACATCCCTACAGGTTTTAAGTATGTGCCGTAGCTTTAAGGACAGCCTCCAGAATGTAGATAACGTACTGCCTGATCTCAACGTCTGGAAGCATTTTAACTGATTGCAGCTATATAACCTTTTTACACTCCTGAGAGTGTAATGAATATTATCAAGCAAGCACAGATAGAAAGTTGCCACAACATTAAATAGTACATTCCTTTCCTGAGGCCTCATTCGCCAGGTCTGCAGAGCACTTATAACACTCCCATCATTTTAAATACCTGACAATGCTGTATGTACAGTATATAAAGGAAACTGACGAAGAATTATAGTCTGTATAACACCGAGGTACAAGAGGTAAAAGAAATAAACTGTGTTAAAAATCCTGTGCTTAGGTCACCGGATAGAAGTAGTCACAATAAGGAGTGAAGAGCACTTACTTGCAGGAGGGGTCTGATGGCATTTACAGACCCTCCCAGTTACGATGCCAGTAGTAAAAAGCAAACAAAGAAACAGCAGGGTAACATGTAGCATGTTTAAGGCGTTAAACCCCCTTTTTCAAGCAGAACATACTTGTTTAGGAGAAACCTGTATATACTACCGTGTTTCCCCGAAAATAAGACAGTGTCTTATATTAATTTTTGTTCAAAAAGGTTTAACTTTTTTACATGTATAGCTGCCTGGACACTATTTAAATTGACTTTTTTAATTAACTGTTAGCAGGGCTTAATTTTGGAGTAGGGCTTATATTTCAAGCATCCTCAAAAAGCCTGAAAAATTATTTTGCATCCTCAGATTCTAGAAAATCATGCTATGTCCTATTTTCAGGGTATGTCTTATTTTCAGGGAAACAGTAGGTGGCAGAGTGGCAAAAATTCAAAAGAGGTGGGCGGAGTTACAGGTCGCCGACGTTAAGTGTCATACGAGTGTCAGTGTCCGCGTTTCACTCGCCTGGAGGGAAAAGAGGGAGGGGTGGGACAGGTGACCTCATGTGTCAAGGGAAGGGGGGGGGGGGATTCCAGCAATGCAAGAAAACTGCTAAGCCTCTAGCTTGGATACAAGATGTGATATGGGTGGGCATGGAGACATTTGGTTCTGTATGGTATCCTGTAGCATATCAGTCCACATTTTCTGTAACTGAGCCTCTAGATCGTGCAAACTCATAGGCTGTCAAAGTTCACATCCCAAATTGTCACTTACATGTTCTATTGATGATAAATCTGGCAACTAAGTAGGCCATGGAAGAGTAGCAATGTAGTAGAGGCATTCCTGCAACATCCTTGCTGTGTCTGGCTGCTGGAAGCCTCTTGGAAGCTGCCATGAGAGAATACGTGTCTGCAGGATGTCCTAAACATATCGCTGAGCTGTCATTGTCTCTCATACCACTACTAGGGGTGATCGACTGTCATATGCGATGGCCCCCAGACCATCACACCAACAGTGGGGGCAGTGTGCCGCTCCACAGCAAAGGCAGAATTGAGACACTCACTTCTAGGTCTCCAAACATGGCCATTGTCAGTACTCAAACTAAATCTTGATTAAATCGCTGAATTCAATCTGTAGCAGTCCAGTTTTGTTGTTCACGACATGACTTGAAACAGAGGTGATGGTGGGTGGATGTTAAAGGCAGTACATGTAATAGGCATCGTGAAACTGTAGTGACCCAGATGGTACTACAGGGTAGTCAAATAGTCAGAAAGTCCTGAATATCTGGCTGTGAGCTCTTCCAGAGACATAGCAGATATCATTCAGAGGGAAGACACTGTCTTCCCCAGAGATCGGACTGAGGTTAGTCTGCCCGGCAACCATTCTCTCCGATTGGCTCCTTTGTCAGTAAAATCTCTGGTGAAATGGGGAGAGTCTAGCCCGGGAAAGTGAGCAGGGTGAGGAGGAAATGTGTCATAGAAAAAGAGAGAATGTGCGGAAAAGAGGCAGGAAGCGAAGGAGGAGTCAGGTAGTTGGTCGTTGGAGGTTAAGGAGAGAGGAAGCAGTGTGAGGAGCTGTGGCAATTTGGAAAACTACTGGAGGTTGGAAGGTGGAGGAAAAGTGCTGAGAATACACTACAGTAAGGAGGAGGAGGAGGAGGATGTTTACAGAGAACACTTCTCAGTAGGGAATGTACTTTGCCCCTGTACAATCATAAGTTTCATAAGTTAGAGAAGGTACAGGCAACCCTTCATAAACCATCCATCCTCGCATAAATATCTGTCCTGATGACTAACCCAGTTAATTTAGACTAGTAGACTAATCAAAAGAAACCCTAAGGAATAAGTATGCGTATTTTTGCAAAAGGGACACTGTTGGAATTTAAATGCTAACTAGAAAATCTACAAACTGTGAACTGTTAAGTAACCTTACAAGCGTGGAGTAAACTTTGTACCTTTGATTTACTTGCAAGTCTTGCTTGGACTCTTCATTTTATCATCACCAGAGCGCTTCATTTAAAGAGGTACTGGCATCACGAGAACATTTGAATTGTAGCTTTTTTTGCTACTATTATTTTGCCACTGTACGCTCCAAGGAGGGACAGTAGAGCCACCATTGACCACCATCTTGTTCTCTGCTGTCTCCCTGCTAGGGCCCATGCTTGTCCACCACAGAACCAACTGTCCTTCAGCCAAGTGCTTGGAAATGAGTCTGACAGACACAGGGCCCTGTAATAATAGTGCCACCTGTCTATGCATGCCAGTTGGAGCTGTTCGTGGCTTGTTGGATGATCCCTAATATTAGTGGTCTGGAAGGGCGTCCTGAGCCCGATCACCTTGTGCTCTCACACATCCACTGATCCCAACTCCTAACAGTCTGGTCAGAACAGCCCAGGTGGCAGCAATTCATTAAACTATTTACTGCACAAAATCTCCTGGATTACGTCATAGAGGCGTCTAGTGGTCAACAAGCTCTACACAAGCGGAAGAAGAGGTCACTACACACAAGAAGCCTCCCAGAGCCTCTTATAGGCCAAGAGGGGGAACCACTTTTATGGTGACAAGACAATTCATCTAATCACACCACAACTCTAATCATTGGTATATCTGCCTGAGATATAACTATATGCTTAGTTGTGCCGCAAAACAACAACTTCTTCCAGAGGCCGTATTTTTTTTTTTTTTAGAGAGTATAGTTTAAGTGATCAAGAGTCTGGAAAGCCTCTTTTTATACCTAGTCTCCTGTTCCTGTTGGGTCCCCCAGCAAAAACGGTGCACACAGTGAGCGTGACTTTTTTTCAAAAGGCTGTGAACGTACACATACATTCTTGTTCATCTCTATGGAAGGGCACGTGCACAGTCTTCTCAAGGGAGTCAATTTTGCTGTAAGTGCACTGACTTTGCCAAGGAACACCGCAACAAAGGGTAACTGGGTGAGTATGAAAAAAAGGCTCCCCATGTCACCTAAACTATAAGCACCATAACTTACTTTATGGTGCTTCTAGTTGATGACAGCTTCCCCTTTAAATATACTTTTTTATCCCTTAACCCATTTTTTTTGCTTTAACTGTTTTCTTTCTCTGTTTTTTCTTTATAGAATTTCAAGAGTGATCATTTCCGTCGTCATAGCAGTAAGATGGCTTTTTTTAATGGTATTCACAAAGCCACTTACAATGGTGTGCTACACTGTGTAAGGGTGGATTCAGACGAACATGATTTTCTCCCGTTATGCAGCTATGATAATCACGGGAAAAAACGAAACCACTGATTTCAAATTGATTTCATTTGTTTTGTTTTCACTATCGAAATTCTCGCCCATTAATTGTACAGCTGAGAAAAGTTAGGACCTGCCCTATATTTCCTGCACGTAGTGAATAGGCAGCATATGATATGCTGTCCATACGCAGCCCATACACTGGCTCTGCTGACACAGAGCATGGGCTGTAATGTGTACAACGCTGCGGGAAACACGCAGCATTGTACGCATATGACCATGTGACCGAGCCCTTAGACAGTGTAATACATCAGTGCTCAAAACTAGTGTTGAGTACACTGAACCAGTAGAACCATGTTCCGGGTAGGATTATGGTAAGAGCTCAGTTTGAGTTTGTGCCGAAATCAACTTTCAACAAAGTTTGACCTGAAACAGAGCTCTATTGGTTTGGTTCGCTCAACACCAACGTTTACCATCCCAAGGGCTCATTCACAAAAGCCTATTTTGGCTGTATATTCCTCGCACATTGTTTACGTGTGCAAAATGCAGTACACAGCAAATGCACATGTAACATGCTTACTCAACAAGTATTATACAAAACAGTTTACTAGAATGGCGATATTACAACCATAATATGCACCAAAACACATGCTGTGTTTTTTTTTTCATAAGCTTGAAACACATATCTATCTCTCTCTATCAGCACATGGCTGAATATAAGTACCCCAAGTACACATACTGGTAACAATAAGGTTACTTGGAGGCTTTTCCTGTGTTATTTGGCAAGGTCTTAAAACACAATGTCCCTGGAGAATATCCAGTATCTAAATAGAAGCTGCTAAGAGTCTCCTCTATATGTATCTTTAGTTACCTCCTGTGATATATGGGCTGTTTTACTGTCCTGGGCTGCACTTCAATGTATTATCAGTTGCAGATTCCTGCAGATCCTCTTGGTGTAATTCCATTAATGAAGTCATGTAATCCTATTAATACTTACACTTCCTATATTTGGAATGCAGAATAAAAAGGATTTAGCAGACTCATTTTCCCATATGATTATCTCCTGTCCGGATAAAAACAATTATTCAATCAGCCTTCTATGAAGGAGTGTTATATAAAGCGATATATCATATTTTTGCTAGCAGTTACAATCATTTATGGTAGGAAAATAAGAAATTAACTCTTTGGATCTGTCATGTTCTTCCCTTACGGAAGCGCTCTGTGTTCAGATAACGCTAATGTTTTACCTACACTCCTATGTATTACCTCAGATATGCATCCTAATATTACAGGGTACTGTGCCAATTAGAAATTTGGTATGCTAATGGAAGATGTTATGATGCATTGGCAGTGCCTATTAGAAGGTAACTGTAAGGACTGTCGATGTGGAATCACTGTGTCAACTTACTGGGTCGGTGAAGATTCAAACCAGCATGGCTGACAGCTGACCCCAGCGTGGGAGGTAAGAAACCAGATGACCAGCCTCATATATGGATGGAAACTAGGGAAGGTATCTTGCCCTGAATTAATAACCAAGAGAGGAGACCCCTGCCTATAAACGGAGCACTTGTCCCAATAAGGATGACCCCACGGTCTTCCTCTAGGCTCTGACTTACCCTGGTGGGCCAGAACACCTATAGGACGAAGATAGAACACTACCGGGGAGTACAGAAACAAAGGAGAAACAAGCTCACAAGGATAAACAGGAAAGCAGACAACGGGAATAACAGACCCCAGAGTACACGAATGAAGAACACAGAACATAAGCAGACAGCAAGGTAGCACAGGTAACTGCCGAAGCAATGGCTGGACATGAAGTGATGGTAGCAAACTCTCAACACTGCAGCAAGGTCTGAAAGGCCCAGGGCAGCTATATAGGACAGTGATTAGAAAAGGTGCATTGGCTGAACAAGAGACCAGGAACTATTAACCCTAGGAGTGCTGGAAGAGAGTGAATATAAACTCAGGGAATAGAGAGAATGGGACAATGCCCATATTTGCCAGACACAGAAGCAGAAGATTGCGTCCAAACAATGCACCTAACAGTAACTTTCCTACAAGTCAATGTCTGACCTTTTAACAAGCTTTGTAACAATGACAGGGAATAGAAGCCAAAACTAGAGTCTTCTCCAGAAAGGAAAGATAAGCATGTACAAATAGGATGTTTTGGACTTTTTGCTACTCAGTGTGCAGTAGGTTACTGGTTGGCTGGATGAGGTCTATAATGTGGGTGAGGAGGGGTACAGTTTCTCCTTGTGAAGACTGCCTAGTAGGCATGGGGAATGGGAATAACATTATGATTGGTGGGGGTCTGACAGCTGGGATCTCCACTGATTCCAAGAATAGGCTACTGAAGGTCTTCATGCGAATAGAAAGGAGGTCAAGTATTTATACCCCCACTCTATTCATGTCAGTGTGAGTCGGACATTACTGAGTAGAAGCGCTTAGCAATCTTTGGTGCTCTAATTTAAATGAAAGGAGCAGTGGCGTGCATGTGCAACCTTCACTTAAGTCATGCAGTGACCTTCAGGACCACTGTTCTCAGAATTGGTAGAGGACCAAGCAGTTGGACAACTGTAGTGGCTTGGAAGGTCCTCCAGGATAGCCACACAATTAGTTCTAAAACACATTGCTATGTGCTCCTAGGAGACATAGAAGGTGCTATCTATCAGAAAAACCCTGTTTTCCACTTTCTTCACAAGCTAAAGCTAACTGCTTTACAAACCCTGATTGGTAGAGGGGAATGGTGTGAGAGTTCAGAGCGGGAAAATAGCAGGGTGAGGCAGGATGTTAGGAGGGAGGTTTGGAGAGAAAGTGCAGGAGAGAAGACAGGAAGTGAAGGAGTAGTGAGGGGGAGTAGTGAGGGGAGTGAGGAGGCAGTTGGAGGAGGTGGACCAGAGAGGAGGTGCGGCAGCATGAAGTGGATTTAACGTCTTCCTGTAGGAGAAAGCAGAAAAGACAAGTAATGAGAATAGCGCCTTGGGAATTAAATTAACTAGAAAAGGACACGAGGGAACGTGAGAGTTTACTCACCCGGCACACAGTGGGTTAACCCTGGTTATGGATATCCCACTGACACCCTCCGTCCTGGATGGCGTTTCAAGTATATCCTTGTCCTTGATCCAAACAGTGTTGGGAGCTGTCCGGAGCCGTTGAGCAGTCTGGAATCCTCACACAAATATTCACTCACATAGCATTAAAAAAGCACCGAGCTCCAAGGGTGCAAAGTAGCACAAATGCTCGATAGTGCGATCTATAAAGATTTTATTGCTACGCGTTTCGGCACTACAAATTTGTGCCTTTGTCAAGCATACATTAAAAATGCATATAGGTGTAAATATATATATATATATATATATATATATATATATATATATATATATATATATATATATATAAAAAATATATTTATATATATATAATATATTTATATATATTATAGACAACTTACATAGAGGCGTCTGCCATGTGCTCAAGCTGGTACATTGTGACGTAATTGGTGAGGGAGGAGGGACAATCCCCTCCTACAGCGTGAAACATCATGGGACCTAGTCATGGAGCGCAGCGTGCGTTCCAATGTGTCAACTTTATCAAGAATGCAAATACTAGATGTGTTACATAGCGAATAGATTTTCGTACCAAATTGTAGCGAATTGTGACGATTACTTTTTAGAGAATTGATGGTTTAACCACATGTAGTAATCTCATGGACCTAGACACTGTAAAACACATTGATCATACAGATTAAAATACTACTAGTGACTAGTCTCAAAATATCATAAAAACGTTGCACAACGTATTAGCGCAAAATAATGGTGGCATCAATACCAGAGCACATTTTAAAAAGGTGGACAAGAACACCTATCTTGATTACAAGAGCTGTCATTCCAAAAGCTGGAAACAAACCATCCCTTACAGCCATCTAAAGAGAATCAGAAGCAATTGCACATTGGATAATGATTTTGAAATACAAGCTAAACTCATCAAAGAAAGAATCAAAGAGAAGCATTACCCTGGAAAACTAATAGAAGATGCGTATATCATAATCCTAAAAGAAGATGAAGAAAAGAATAAAGACCAGGATGGGAGCATAACTAATGAAAATAAAAAGAAGAATGATTTAAAACATCAAGAAGTACACAGTGCTTTTCAAAGTATAATACTGATCATGTAGAAATTAAAAGAATCTTGAAAAAGAACTGGGAAATCTTGAGAGAAGATCCATATTTAGGAAAAGCTTTGAACAAACAACTAAGAATAATTACTTAAAACAGCTGCTGGGGCTCAGCCCTGTCCAGCCGGCTCTTCTTCTGTACTGCTATAAGGAGCTTTCAGCAAGCGGGGATTTTAAATCCCCACCTGCTGAAAGGGCTACCTCTGATTGGCCGAGTACTGTGACCAATCAGAGACAGCTCTCAGCTATTGAATGACAGCTGAGAGCTGCCTCTGATTCGTCCCTGCGCTCAGCCAATCAGAGGCACTCACCCATTCATGAATTCAAGTGTTCAGTGACAAATGGACTTCCCGCGGAGATGAATAAATCCTCTGCCACAGCTGTAGCAGAGGATCGCTATGTTCTCTGTATGTCAATGGGGCCGCCACAGCTGCCACTGGCCCCTTTGACCAAGGGTGAAGCCCCTGGATGTGACAGCATCCAGGGGTTTCACATCCAAGGAATCCCCTGCTGCAGCTGTCATAGCCGCAGCAGGGGATAGCGGGCAGCGCTCTTTTTGAGCAGATAAACGCTGCTAGGTGCGGTTTTTCCGACGCAACGCCCGATTCGGTCACGCGAATTTTTGAACGCATCAGTTGTGCACACAAAAATTCATGCGGCAAAATGCCTGTGTGACCGAGCCCCCAAACGAAAGATGACATGCGATTCTCAAAATGCTGTATATCTGGTTGAATGACTGTGTTGGAGCAAATATATAGGGAGAACAGCAAATAAATTACGAACCAGCTTCAATAAACAGATTTAATATTAAAAACAACTATAAAAATCGCAGTCTATCACGACACTTTGGTGAAAAACATAACAGCTAATATAAGAGATTAAAAATCACACCTCTTGAACAGATTATGTCCAAATCTATTTCTGAATTGCGTAAGAAGGAGATGTACTGGATTTTTTGTCTTAAAACATTGGTACCACATGGGTTAAATGACGTTCTAGAAAAAAATTTAATATAACATTTAAATGTAGAATAACAATGTCCGTTAGTAGAATGTAATTCAGTCATCTCTATCCATTGCATATAGCCATTCATTTCCTCTCCTCATTTATGCATCTGTCCATATCCACTAGATATAAGGTTATTATGCTATTTAATATTTGCTCATTTTTCTATTTAAATAGTTAGACAATTTTAAATTTCTCTATGAACTAATTTTAATGATTTTAAATAATTGTTGTGCAACGTTTTATGATATTTTGAGACTAGTCACTAGTAGTATTTTAATCTGTATGATCAATGTGTTTTACAGTGTCTAGGTCCATGAGATTACTACATATGGGTAGACCGTCGATTCTCTGATAAATAATGGTCACAATTCGCTACAATTCGGTGCGAAGATCTATTCTCTCCGCAACACATATACTAGAGGTGGAGTCAAGGTGGCTAATCATTTCTCATCACAGAGAGGCACATAATTCCGAAAACATAATGAATTTGTTAGTGGTCTGCTGAACTTCGTTCATAGTCATAACTTCTTTCTCTTTAACAGGCAGTACTTCCACCAGCTCAGGGGGACTGCGATGAGGACTTCATGTGCCCCATCATATGCCAATCTCTACCTGGGCTGGTGGGAGGAAAAATGCATCAACACCCCAGAAAATACCAACTGGACAGAAAGTATAGTAATCTGGTACTGATATATAGATGACATCCTCCTTCTGTGGTTGGGAACCAGACTGCCATTCAGATATTTGGTTAACTATATGAATGACAACAATTTATATCTGAAAGTCACCTCAGAGATTGACAGTAAGTCTATAGAATTTCTCGATATTCGGATAATAGAAGAACTGGATGGTTTAATTTCAACCATGCTGTACCAGAAAAGCACAGTGACCAATAGTCTGTTAAACTGGAACAGCTTCCATCCTTACCCACTCCGGAAAGGATTACCAAAAGGCCAATTCCTACGGCTAAGACGAAATTGCTCAGGGGGTCAGACATTTATTGAATAAGGCTGCAAATTGTCAGAGGTTTCAAAAGAGAGGGTACCCAAATGATGTTGTCCAGGAGGCTCGAACATTTGCATTTCAACAGCCAAGATCTGACTTGCTGGTCTCACGTAATCGTGATGAGAATCAGGACTTACGGATAATTGGAACATTCGATACAGTTACCGTATATACCGGCGTATAAGGCGACGGGGTGTATAAGACGACCCCCCAACTTTCACCTTATACGCCGGTAATACAGTGGAGAAAAAAAAAATCAGTACTCACCTCCCCCGGCGTTCTGTCGCGCTCCGGCAGGATGTCGCTCGCTCCTCGTCCCCGGCGCAGCATTGCTTTCTGAATGCGGGGCTTGAAATCCCCGCCTCCAGAAAGCTAATACACACACCGTCAGCCAGTTACAGCCATTCAATGACATCATTGAATGGCTGTGATTGGCTAAAACACACGTGGCTTCAGCCAATCACACTATTCAATGACATCATTGAATGGGTGTGATTGCTAACACACGTGCGCCTTCAGCCAATCACAGCCATTCAATGATGTCATTGAATGGCTGTAACTGGCTGACGGCGTGTGTATTAGCTTTCTGGAGGCGGGGATTTCAAGCCCCGCATTCAGAAAGCAATGCTGCGCCGGGGACGAGGAGCGAGCGACAGCCTGCCGAAACGCGACAGAACGCCGGGGGAGGTGAGTACTGATTTTTTTTTTTACACTTTTTTTTTTTATTACCGGCGTATAAGACGACCCCCGACTTCAGAGCAGATTTTTCGGGGTTCAAAAGACGTCTTATACGCCGGTATATACGGTACTAGAGATGTTTGCACAGTTCTCAGTAGTTACTAGGCTATACTTACAGGACGAAGACTTGAAAGAAATATTACCAGTAAATTCAGCCATTACTTTTAGACATGGCAGAAACATCAGGGACTGTCTAGTTAAGAGTCATCTAGCACAAACAGCAGGTTCTAACTGATTAATGTCATCTAAATCAACAGGGACATTCCCCTGTTCAAAATGTACAGCATGTCCCTTCACAGAAAAAAATAACTTTCAGAAGCGCCAATATAAGTAAAGATTATGCAAACTGCGACTTTGCCGACTGTCATTCTGCTAATGTTATATACTTTGCTACTTGCCCCTACGTCAGAAAGACTACGCAACAACTTAGACGGCGAATATTGGCCCATATAGGCAACATTCGCAGAAATGAGAACACCCCACTCGCAAGTCATATATGGGCAGGCAGTGCACGGGGGAAATCCTGACGCAGTCAGATTTCAAGTTATCGAACAACTGAGACCGCAGAATCACAGAGGAGATGGACGAGATGCTGCTTCAGAAAGAAGCGGGATGTATATATGCGGCTTAAATTGTGTAAACCCAAATGGGTTGAATGAAAATCTGTCTTTCACGTGCTTCCTGTAAGGTCTGAAAGAAATACATACCTTTACCTCTAACACCGGCTAACGTGTCCCTCTGAGGGAACTGGGTAGTCCCCATGACAACCCATGATATGCAGCAGCATCATCTGCAGGATCATCTATGTGATGATGTGGTGATTTATTCGGATCATCAGGGGACAATGACCACACATGGGGAAGTGAGTGATCCCACCATGTAGCTTAATGGCTGGATCTCCTAGTGATGGACAGCATTACCTAGTATCCAAATGGTTATTGCCTTTATGGATTCAACAGCTCGAATCAATACACTGGCTTATTCTACGCCACTATTGTTTGATTCGCTTAAACCTTTGGCACCCTCATGAATATGTTTTTATCAAGACATATTAATAACAAAGCGATCGCTCATGATGATTTGGTTAGTCTATTTATGAGATGTCAGTATTTATTAATATTGCCCCGTGCAACAGCGATAATCCATTGTTGAACTAACATGGCTCCAGACAGCTGGTATAACCCTGGCTGTCAGATCAGTGAATTAGGTCTTTTTGGCCCTCATGAAACCCTGTTCACAGGATCCTACACTGTTAGGTCATGTGACAGCGGCCGATCATGTGACTGCTGGTTGATCATATGGACCATGACAGAGTTTTGTTAATCCATATATATACAAGATATCAGTATTTATTAATAATGCCCCGTGCAACAGCGATGATCCATTGCTGAACGGACCAAGGCTCCGGACAGCTGGTATAATAACCCTAGCTGTCAGATCGGCGATTTAGGTCTTTTAATCCCTCATGAGACCCTGTTCACAGGATCCTACACTGCTAGGTCATGTGACAGTGGCTGATCACGTGACTGCCGGTTGATCACATAGGCCATGACAGGGAGAGGACACTCTGAAAGGGTGGTTCAGATGTTCCCATCGTGATGAGACACCGCTCTGACTGATATGCATAATAAATATGATCAGAAGCCTGCTGTAGGAGATCGGTGTCAATCATCGCTGTCTGCTGGGCTCTATGGATGTGCTCTGGGGCATATTGAATTGCTTCGCTGTTTTATTCTACACTTTGTGGAATATGATACTAAATTCTGTCCCGCTGCTGGCCCTGACTGTATCAGATCACCGGACCCCTCCCATTTAGGAGGGGACACGTAACTATATAAGGAAAGCTCAGAGAGCTATCTGGCCTTCACTCATGGCCTAACATCCAGGCCATGAGCTATATCTGTTTGTGGCCTACCATCCAGGCCATGAGCTATATCTGTTTGTGGCCTACCATCCAGGCCATGAGCTATATCTGTTTGTTATTTTAAGTAGAAGAAGGAGATTAGCGCTCCAATGTGAGGTGGAGAAAATGGCAGGGTAAAGAAAAATAAACGGAAATCCAATTGGACTCACCCCAGACGTACCGGACCCTGTGTAAGGTCACGGTGCGTCTAATGATCCTGGCAGGCAGTAATATCCACAGTCAAAGCTATGATGTCATCAAGGGGTCCTGATCGCTGGTCTAAATGACATCCCAATGGGGAGAGCATCGCAGGGTGACTCTAGGTAGAATGTATACCAGAGGCAGCAAAGGCAGTAGACAATAAATTAGAAAAAACCCCCGTGCTCCAGTGATCGGATAGGCGAAATGAGAAGGCAGAAGGAACTTACTTAGCAGGGGTGTCAGTGCAAATGACACCCCTGAAAATCCAGGTCAGCTCGTAGAAATAAGGCTTGTCCAGGTTATGACGTTTATAAAGGTTCTTTATTCACAGGGTGCAACGCGTTTCGGCTGAAACATCAGCCTTTATCAAGCAACAGCTTGATAAAGGCTGATGTTTCAGCCGAAACGCGTTGCACCCTGTGAATAAAGAACCTTTATAAACGTCATGCTTATAAACCCCTGCTAAGTAAGTTCCTTCTGCCTTCTCATTTCGCCTATCCGATCACTGGAGCACGGGGGTTTTTTCTAATTTATTGTCTACTGTTTGTTATTTTGAAATCTTTATTTAGAATCTAGGCAGGCAGAAATCTAAAGCACCCTAATGAAAGAGGGCTAACTGAGGGGAAACGCTGCCCTTAGATCTTCTATAGATAACAAGCCGAATCTGCAGAAATCTGCTAGTGGTTGGGTGGGTTTATCTTAGCCCTGGGCCCATAGAGCACTCCTTCCAGAGTGTGAACAGTCATAGGGAGATATATTATCTCCCCATGTAGACTCCGTAAAAGGAGTGTTACTGCATCAGCAACTGCGCATATTTAAGATACAACCCACGTATTTTCAAATCGTGGTCTGACGCCTCCTAGATATTGACCGGAGGGGTGGACACCACGTATGTGGAAAACAGCTATACTAATTAATTAAGCAGTCATAGATATAGATACCTATAAGCAGATCGTATAGAGACATTGTATGCACTTACCCTGAAATTCACCCATGCAAAATACAGAAAATGGAACCCATTGATTTTAATGGGTTCATTCTCACTTTCTTTTTTTGCGCCAATTGCTTTCACATTTCTCCACTTGCTAGTTTGCTACAATGTATCAGTCTGCAGTCCTGGCTGTTTAGCTTGCAGAGCATTGCCTAGACTGGATGCAACTGTATTCACTTCTCAGCTAAGGCTAATTTCACACTAGCGAGTGTGATATCGGACCGTAAAATGCATCCCAATATAGTGCTTGCCAATGAGCTTAAGACGTGTAAAACCACCTCACATGACTTAAGGGAAGTAGCGATCCTCCACCGTGGCTTGTAGCTGCAGCAGAGGATCTCTGAGTGCTACTACCTCTCTGACAGCTCTTTGTGCATCTCCTTTGCTGGCTCTCTCTTCTCTACTCCCCCTCGCTGTTGGGGCCTCCCAGGGCTCGGTTCTTGGCCCTCTTCTCTTCTCTATCTATACAGATTCTGCCTCCAATACCAACTCTACGCTGATGACACCGGTTATGCACCTCTTCAAGTAACATCTCTGCACCCTTCCTCTAAAACATCACTGACTGCCTGTCCACTGTCTCTAACACCATGTCCTCCCCATTTTTCTCAAATGTAACCTCTCCAAAACTGGCGACCATCATAACCCATAGAAAACACATCCGCTACCTTGGGGTCACATTGGACTCTGACCTCTTCTTTACCCCTCACATCCAATCTCTGGTTCGAACATGCCACCTGCACCTCAGGAATATGGCTAAAATCTGTCCGTTCCTCACCACGGACACACTAAAGACACTCATGGTCTCCCCCATCCACTCCCGATTTGACTACTGCAACTCGCTGCTCATCAGCCTTCCCCGCGCCAGACTTTCCCCTCTCCAAACTATACTAAATGCGGCAGCTAGACTCATCTTCCCATCCAGCCACTTTTCAGATACCTCTAAACTATGCCAGTCGCTATACTGGCTGCCCATCCATTACAAAACTAAATTCAAACTCTTTAAACTCACCCACAATGCTCTCCACTGCGCCGGATGTACGTATATCGCTTACCTCCTGTCCATACATCACCCGCTCCGCTCTGCTAACACACACAGACTAAACACCCCTCTAATATGAACCTCACATGCTCGCCTCCAGGACTTTTCCAGAGCAGCATCGATACTCTGGAATGCTCTACCCCAAAACATCTGGACAATCCTCGACGCACGGAACTTCAGACATGCCTCAAAGATGCACCTCTTCATAGAAGCATACCAAACTTCCTGCTCTAGTCCCCCACCCCACCACAATATGCCCCCTGCCCCTCCCTATGACTTTCCACTTTTCCCTATCATGTACCCTTCCTGCCCCCATACCTCCTGTACTACCTTCACCCCGTTTGCGTCGTAAAAACTGCATATCACACATTATCATCACATTGCTGTGTTCCCCCTTGCTCCACCGCCTGCCCTTATACCTTCATCACCCTCCCCTCCTGGGTTTCTAAATAATTGAATAAAACATGCAACTTTAGTAATTTCTGTAATTTTCATATTGGTTGTGTTCCCCATGTGCCTCGAAAGTGCTGCAGAATAAGAAGTCTGCATAGGAGCTGTATAAACGTAAGGGGCTGAATCTGTTCCATTGAAACTTCTAGGGTGCGTGCAGACGGAGCGGATTTGCTGTGGAATTTCCATGCATAGTGTCCGCAAGGCATTTACGGTGGCAGCAAGGTGAATGAGATTTTGAAAACCTCGTCCGCAAGCTGTAGAAATAATCTGCACAAAACCCGTGTGGAAGCTGACATGCAGTGTGGAATCCAATTCCGCAACATGTCAATTTTATCGCCGTCCCCACTGCAGAATTTACCTCTTCAGGGGGTGAATTCTACACAGGATTACGTTTCAAAATTCGCACCAAATGTTGCAGGTTCAGAGTCAGGCTTTCTGCTGCTGATCTGCATGGGAGTGCTTGCTGCAGACATTTCGCTGTAAATTAGGCCCCATGTGGAAACAACCCAACAGTGCCACTCTAGTAACCTGACAGTGCCACTCTAGTGTTTCTCCGTTCCTTGGTGTGTCCTTCATTCATATACTCTATGTATGATGGTGCACCATTTTATTGTAGTGTAATTCTATATAACTGCCATGCTACTTGTAGACACTAGACGCCATTGTAAGCCCGAAAAACTGTTTACATCATGTGTCAAGCTGAAAAATGGCAGATTATAATAGGGGAGGTATACTGGTACAATAAGCACAAAGAGAACATACACACCATACAGATGTTGCCTTTAGATAGATTTGAACCTAGTACACCAGCACTGCAAAGCAGCAGTGCTAATAACTGAGCCACCACACCAGTCCTTTCTGCTCCAAAAAAGGAAAAGAACAGTAAAAGTAAATACAAAGAACATAAAATCCTCTCTAGATGTTGCCTTCATACAGATTTAAACCTAGAACTTCAGTACTGCAAGGCAGCAGCTGAGCCAGCATTTCTTTCTTCCCCCAAAGAAGAATAGAGGGAACAGAAGAATAAACACAAAACAACATACAAATTCCATCCGGATGTTGTCTAATCAGCCATAAACCTACAAACCCAATGTTACAAGGCAACAGTGCTAGTGACTGAGGGCTCAGTCACACGCACGCCGATCCACCCGTGTTTCTGCACGAGAAGACGGCCGCGACTCTCTGCATGACTGGCTTCATTGCCAGCCATGTGTTCTTTCACCGGCCGGTGTGGAGAGTCGTCTGAACCTGCAGTGCAGCAGTCAGAATCCTACAGAAACATAGGCGGATCGGCGCCCATGTGACTGAGCCCTGAGCCACTAAGCTTCTTCTGTCTTCCTCCTTTTGCTTCTTTCTCTCTGGAGGGGGAGAAAAAGATATTTTTATTCTTCTTCATTGTCTTCCTCCCTTTCTCCTTCTCCTATTTCTTCTCCTTCGTATTTGTTTTCTTCCGCTTCTCCTTTACCACCTTCTCCTTACTCTCCTCAGAAGCATGACAAAGAAAGAGAAGAAGAGAGAACAGAAAGAAGGAAGAACAAGCATGGTGGCTCAGTCATTAGCACTGTTCCATTGTAGTGCTGGGGTTCTATGGTTTAAAGGGGTTGTCCCGCGAAACAAAGTTGGGGTATACACTTCTGTATGGCCATATTAATGCACTTTGTAATGTACATTGTGCATTAATTATGAGCCATACAGAAGTTATTCACTTACCTGTTCCGTTGCTGGCGTCCCCGTCTCCATCGTGCCGTCTAATTTTCAGCGTCTAATCGCTCGATTAGACGTGCTTGCGCAGTCCGGTCTTCTCCCTTCTGAATGGGGCTGCTCGTGCTGGAAAGCTGCTCCTCGTAGCTCCGCCCCGTCACGTGTGCCGATTCCAGCCAATCAGGAGGCTGGAATCGGCAATGGACTGCACAGAAGACCTGCGGTCCACCGAGGGTGAAGATCCCGGCGGCCATCTTCGCAAGGTAAGTAAGAAGTCACCGGAGCGCGGGGATTCGGGTAAGTACTATCCGTTTTTTTTTTTTCAACACATGCATCGGGTTTGTCTCGCGCCGAACGGGGGGGCTATTGAAAAAAAAAAAAAACCGTTTCGGCGCGGGACAACCCCTTTAAATCTGTCCCAGGACAACATCTGCATGGACTTCTCTGTTTTTCTCTGTCTCCTCCTCCAGAAAAGGAAAAGGCAGACCAAGCAAGGTGACCCACTTATTAGTGCTGATACCTTGCAGCACTGGAGTTTTGTCAAAACTGAACAAAGACACCATCTGGATGGGGTTTTGATGTTCTCTGTGTTAAATATTGCTGTTGTCCTCCTCCAGAGCAGAATAAGCAAGTGTGGTTGCTCGGTAGTTTGTAAGTTCAAATCTGGCAAAGGGCAACATTTGGAAGATTTTTTTTTCTGCTCTCTAGGTTTTATTTTTGTTTTTGTTATTTTCCTACTGAGCAGAACAGACCGGTGTGGTGGTTCAGTTGATAGAGCTACTGCTTTGCAATGCAGGTTCAAATCTGGCCACAGGCAACATATGGAAGGAGTTTTTAACTCCAAGCAGATGTTACCCTTGATAAGATTTGAACCTAGGACTCCAGCACTGAAAGACAGCAGTGCTAAGAAGTGAACTATCTTAGTAGAAGACAAGCATGTGCATATGTTAAGCTGATTTTTATTCCCATTGAAATCAATGGGAGTTGAAATTTGGCTATTCCGATTCACGCTTATTTATTGAAAATCAGGTCAGGTACTTTCAACCCGAATATTTCAATAATTGCTCAACAATAATCAGCACCACCAGTGTGAGTACAGCACTGAAGCAGAGCCAAACTGACTCCTGTGATAAAGACAAGGGCACCTGGTGTAAGCTACCAGTGATCCAGAGAGATCCAGAGACTATTGAGACACTTTTGAATTCCAGTCCTTGAATAGTTATATTTACTTACGCATAGCTGTGTACATCGCACTACAATATTTGTTGCTGCATATACTGTAAAGGAATACTTGATTGCCACCTTGGTGTTATTATCGCCCATCATACATACACAAAATGATGGTATATATTCATTTAAAAATACTATAAGCAAAGTTGCTTTGCTTTCATTTTAGATGCACTAGAGCAATATCAAACCTGGTCAGGAAGGTGGACATACCTTTCAAATTATACAATAAATTAGTTCACTCCTATGTATTTTGGGATAATCCTCACAATAACGATCTCCACGTGACCGCTCATACGGCGTTTAGAACAATAAATATTTTTTTTTAAATATGCCAATTATTTTCTGAATTACTGCCTTTAAATACACAGGTCCTTATAAATGATTGCTTCCAAATGCAAAACCCGGTTCAGTCCTGGTTCATGGTAAGTTCAACTCCTCTGTTTACAGCAAATGCCGGATCACCTATAGCACAGCAAAGATTATTCATCCACATTAATTTCCCATTTCAAAAAGCAAAGAGTCAATTTCCTACAGATTTCATCCTAAACTTGTTTCTCCCATTCAGGGTTTTGGCTCCAATAACGCATTTATTTTCCTTTATTATTGTGTTACTCTCAATGAAAGCTTCTAATTTTATCTTTAACACTGGGAATATGAACTCGCGTGAACGTAATCACATAGCACTGTATCATGTTTATCCATAAAATCAAGAGGGTTAAGTGAACCGCCAGCTTACATGAGAAAGGCAGTCGTGCTCTAGATCTGGAGAATGGTTGCTATTTTATGGACTAGATCTGTGCACAAAAACATTTCTCCATGTTGCTTACATGGTGCTAACATATATAGTCTTACTAAGGGCTCATGTCTACAGCGTTTTTTCACCACGTATTATGCTTGTGTTGCATAGCCACGTTAGACGTGGTGAATGGAGTCAATGGAATTCAATGGACTTTCATTGACTCCATTGACCCGCAGAGTTTTACGGATATGGTCATGGACATGAGGCATAAAAGTATTTGGACACCCTTATCAGTAGAATAGATCGTGTCTTATCTGCAAGTTGTGTGTCCTAAATTATGCTACGTAAGATGCAGAGCCTTGGAAGCTTCAGCCACAGTTTGTGACAGGAACTGCATCTTATTGGATATATAGGAATAATGATGCAAAAAAGAGAAATACGAGACATCGATGAACATAAGGAAATAACTCTAAATGATGAATTTCAACAAAGGATTTTTAATATATCCAGACACACATTAAAACGAAAAGAATCATCTCTCCTAGCAAAAGGACTTTCCTTTAGCCCGTCTATACAATCCAATTTCTTTGATCTTTTTGTGGACCATAATAAATTCATAAGAAAAATAACATTAAATAGGTATTTCATTATAAATCCAGAAAAAAAGTTCAATCTTAACCATCCAATAGAGAGAATTAAAACCGACTAGTAGCTTTTATCCGGTAGAAGCGAAAGGTTCGCACATAGAACTCTTCTACCATAACACAAGTTGCCACATGGCAGAGTTGGAGCAGGGGGGGAAGCTGGAACTTTGCCAGCTTCTGCCCTGCGATCGGACAGCTGCTGGAGAGAAAGAAGAGGAGCAGCAGCCTCCCGGTGACTGGCCCTGACGGCACAGGTGAGGTTTTTTTTTTCTGACAGAACCTCTTTCAACAGAAAAGAAAAAGAAATATTTAATGAATTGCTAAACCTTATTAACGATGCGATAACTAATAAAGAGCTAACCAAGAAAGAAGTGACATATCTGTCACATTGAGCCAGAAGTACCATGCTTCTACCATATTCCTAAAATACACAAAGATATTCACGATCCACCTGGCAGACCCATCATTGCCAGAATGAATTTAGTGACTTGCCGTCTATCCGAATACGTTGACAGATTATTACAGAAATACGTATCGAATCTTCCTACTTACACCAAAGACACAGGACATCTACTCAGTTTAATTAAAAATTGCAAATGGGAAGACAATTTTATTTGGTGCACGCTAGAGGCACAGTGTACGAATAGAACACACACTTTAGGTGTCAAAGCAGGGCAATAATTCCTTAATGAAGACCCCCTAATGCGTCCTAAGCAAAAGGAGTTTATAGTCAGGGCCATAAAATTCATAATTAAAAATAATTATTTTTCATACAATGAGCAATTTTATATGCAAATTAGTGGGACAGCGATGGGGAGCAAATTTGCTCCTTCATTCGCTAATTTATATATAAGCTTAATACATTCAAAGATTCCCGCATTAAATTTAATTAAAGATATATTGATGATATATTGTGATTATGGGAAGGGACAGAAAAAGATCTGAGATCCTTTATTCATAACCTTAATAATAACATGAATTTACACTTTACGGATCACATTAATGACAGCGCTGTCATTCCAAAAGCTGGAAATAAAACATCCCTTACAGCCAACTAAACAGAATCAGAAGGAATTGCACATTAGATAATGATTTCGAAATACAAGCTGAGTTCATCAAAGAAAGATTCAAAGAGAAGCATTACCCTGGAAAACTAATAGAAGATGCGTATATCACAATCCTAAAAGAGAAAAGAAGAAAGACCAGGATGGGAGCATAACTAATGAAAATAAAAAGAAGAGTGATTTAAACCATCAAGAAGTAGACAGTGCTTGTCTAAGTATAATACTGATCATGTAGAAATCAAAAGAATCTTGAAGAACTGGGAAATCTTGAGAGAAGATCCATATTTAGGAAAAACGTTTAACAATAGAGATGAGCGAACGTGCTCGGCCCCGCCCCTTTTTCGCCCGAATACCGCGATTTTCGAGTACTTCACTACTTGGGTGAAAAGTACTCGGGTGCGCCGGGGGGCGGGGAGAGGCGTGGCGGCGTGGGGGGTAGCAGCGGGGAACAGGGGGGAGCCCTCTCTCTCTCCCTCTCCCCCCCACTCCCCACGCCGCCACGGCGACCCCCGAATTTTTTCACCCGAGTACGGAAGTACTCGAAAATCGCGGTATTCGGGCGAAAAAGGGGCGGGGCCGAGCACGTTCGCTCATCTCTATTTAACAACTAAGAATCTTCAAAAGGAACAAAACACTGCTAAATATACTAGCCCCATCTAATCCAAATATTAAAACACATAAAATCCATTCACCAATAACAGCCAGGTATTATCAGGGAGTGTATGAGTGCAATAAAACTAGGTGTAAATGCTGTCCCTTCATCACGCACAAAAGAAAGGAAATCACAGTGGGAAAAGAAATCCTACCTATCAAACAAAGGATGACATGCGACTCTCAAAATGTTGTATATCTGGTTGAATGCCCATGGGGGAGTAAATATATAGGGAGAACAACAAATACATTACGAACCAGCTTCAATAAACACAGATTTAATATTAAAAACAACTATAAAAATCAAAGTCTATCACAACACTTTGGTGAAAAGCATAACAGCCAATATAAGAGATTAAAAATCACACCTCTTGAACAGATTATGTCTAGATCCTTTCTCTGAATTGCGCAGAAAGGAGATGTACTGGATATTTGTCTTAAAACATTGGTACCACATGGGTTAAATGACATTCTAGAAAAAATGTAATATAACACCTAAATGTAAAATAACAATGTCCGTTAATAGAATGTAATTCAGTCATCTCTATCCATTGCATATAGCCATTCATTTCCTCTCCCCATTTATGCATCTGTCCATATCCACTAGATATAAGGTCATCATTATGCTATTTAATATTTGCTCATTTTTCTATTTAAATAGTTAGACAATTTTAAAAATTTCTCTATGAACTAATTTTAATGATTTTGTGCAACGTTTTTATGATATTTTGAGACTAGTCACTAGTGGTATTTTAATCTGTATGATCAATGTGTTTCGCAGTGTCTAGGTCCATGAGATTACTACATATGGGTAGACCGTCGATTCTCTGATAAATAATCATAATTCGTTATAACTCGGTGCAAGAATCTATTCGTTCCGTAACACAAACTAGTATTTGCGTTCTTGATAGCAAAAGAACATGGGAATAAAGTTAAATGAAACATTGGAACGCACACTGCACTCAATGATTAGGTCCCGTGATGTTTCACGTTGTAGGAGGGGATTGCCTTTCCTGCCTCACCCATTATGTTACAATGTACCGGCTTGGGCACATGATGGACGCCTCTATGTAAGTTGTCTATATATATGTACTTATATGCATTTTTAATGTCCACTACCCAGGTTCTGCAGGTAGGGGGTAGATTGATCCAGTTTGCCTCCCGATGGAAGGAAGCGATGTCAAATCCATGAGCCTTGCACCTCATCACTGAGGGCTCCAGGATTAAATTTTCCTCTCCCACTCCCCGAAGGTTCGTGGTCACCCCCTGCCTGTCAACTTCACTTAATCAGGCTCTATGGCTAGGAGTACAGGAGTTGCTGTCCTTGGGGGGCCATTGTCCATGTTCCTGTGGGGGACCATTTTATGGGGTTCTACTTCCCCCTGTTCCTTGTTAAAAAACCGAATGGTTCCCATAGGACCATTATTAACCTAAAGTCCCTATACAGGTTCATTATTTGCAATAGATTTAAAATGGAGTTGGTTTGGTCAGCAATTCTGCTAATTGCGGTGGATAGCCGCATGGCCACCATCAACCTCAAGGATGCTTACAACCATATTCCTATTCATCCAGACTCCCAACAATTCCTGCGGTTTGCGTTGCCCATTGAGGGGTCGGTCCACCATTTTCAATTTGTGTATTTACCCTTCGGGATCTCTTTGGCCCCTCCCATTTTCTTTAAGATCGTATTAGAGATGGTAGCCTTCCTTCATGCCAATAATGTCATGATTGTTCCATACTTGGGATGATCTTTTGTTAATAGTAGATTTGGATTTGGGGCTCCAGGCTCAAGTAGCTTTCACCCTTCGCTTATTTCGTACTCTTGGCTGGATTACTAACAGCATTAAATTTTAGTCTCGACCCAGAGCAACGTAAATAGTTTTTGGGGGTAGTCCTTGATTCATTCCTTCAGTGTTCCTTCCTTTCCCTTGCGAGGCGGCAGGCTGTGCTGGAAGCATGTTATATGCTCCTCCTAGGTGCCCATTAGGGAATGTATGAGAATTCTAGGCCTCATGACGTCCTGCATTGGGGTGGTTCCCTGGGCTCAGCTCCACGGCAGAACCCTGCAGTCCTTTGTCCTCAGAAAGTAGGATAGGGCACCCTCTTCCCTGGATCTGGTGGTCTCCGTACTCCCAAGAGTAAAAAGGTCTTTAAAATGGTGGATGTCAATGGAAAACCTTGCCAAGATGATTGTTTGGTACCCAGCATCTTCAGTCTCCATTTTCACAGATGCTAGCGGGACTGGCTGGGGGGCCCACATAGGACAAAACTATGTCCAGGGGGGTTGGAGTGAAGAGGCGGTGGCTCAGTCCTCTAATTTTAGAGAACTCTGCGCTGTTTGGAAGGCTGTGTTTAGCTTTGGGGCAAAGTTCAGGGGCAGACGTGTGAAAATCTTCTTGGACAACGCCACAACTGTGTCCCTTATTCATCACCAGGGATCCACTTGGAACCCGCGACTTCGGGACCTGGCGGCCAATCTTCTGGGATGGACTGAACTACGGACTCTCTCCTCATGGCCTTTCACGTAAGGGTGTTCGAAAATCTAACAGCAGGCCTTCTCAGTCACAGGCAGATGGACCCAGGAGAATGGATTTTTCACCCTCACATGTTCAGTATGGTTACAGAGGAGTGGGGGGGGGGGTGAACTTTCTCTCAGATCTGGGACTGGGAGCTCTCTTATGCCTTCCCGCCCGCCCATACCCCTAATTCCTCTAGTTCTGAGGAAGATTCTGGGGTCTCCAGGCACCGTGATACTAATTGCTCCCTTCTGACCCAAAAGGCCCTGATTTCCACTTCTTGTTGCCCTCTCGGTCTGGGACCCAATCCATCTATCTCTGAGAACCGACCTTCTGCAGCACGGTCCTCTGATATGCCCAGAGGTCCAAAGGCTCAGACTGGTGGCCTGGATGCTGAGAGGGTAAAGTTTCTGGACCAGGGCCTGTCAGACAGAGTGGTAGCTACCCTCTGTGAGAGTCTTAAAGTGTCTAACAGGAGAATATACGATAGGGTCTGGGATATGTTCTCAAGGTGGCTGGGTCATAGTATCCATGATCTCCATTGGCGGGATATTCACCAAATCCTGGATTTAATACAAGACAGCCTAGACAAGGGGCTAAGCCCTAACACCCTCAAAGTCCAGGTGGCCATGTTCGGAGCCTTTTTTGACTTCCCCCTCGACGACCACAGGCTGGTTAAAAAATATCTTAAAGGGGTGGTCAGGCTTCACCCCTTCGTTGGAGAAACGGCCCCCCCATGGGACCTTAACCTAGTGTTACAGTCACTCTGCCAGGCTCCCTTCGAACCCTTAGAAAAGCTTTCTATTAATACCCTTTTCTATAAAGTAGCCTTCCTGGTAGCTATTATGACTGCCAGACGGGTAGGGGAGATTCAGTCCCTTTCTATCAAAACACCCTATATGTTCATTTTTCCTGATAATAGTGTTCAAGCCTGACCCCTTTTTTCAGCGCAAAGAACAGAGATTTCATAATTTAGATGTCAGAAGAGCAGTATTAGCATATTTAGATGCTACTAAATCCTTCAGGAGAACTAAATCTTTTTATTCATTTTCAGGGACTGAAATAGGAGGGGCCTCCACTAAGGACTCCATAGCAAGATGGGTTAGACGGGCTATCCAGGAAGCATATCAATCCCAGGGGCCTCCTCTCCGGGCAAGCTAAAAGCTCACTCTACCAGGGCAGCTGCTTGTTGCTGGGTGGAGAGAGCCCAGGCAGCAATGTACCGGATTTGCAGGGCCGCCACCAGGTCCAGCACCCATACTTTTACAAAACATTATCGCCTGGACCTAGAGGCCATCAGGGATATGGCCTTCGGGCGCAAGGTGCTACAGGCAGTAGTCTCCCCCCCCCCCCCTTCCCCCTAAAGAAGCCTGTGTTAAGTTGGCATTCCTCCAGGTGTATGCTGTCAGGATGACAAGGGGAATATAGGAATTAGTACTACCTGTTAATTCCCTTTCTTGAGTCATCCTGACAGCATAGGGGCTTTTCCCTCCCCATTCCTCTTTCTGTGATGTACATGTGAGGTAATGTGTTACTATGTATGGATTTGTATAATAAAAGAATTTTCTTTGAGTAAAGAACCGGTTCACTGTAGTCATTTAGTACACACTGGTGAAGGGGAGTTACCATTGTACTTCGTTTCCTGTCCCTACAGCGTCCAGAGGACAACCTCCAGGTGTATGCTGTCAGGATGACTCAAGAAAGGGAATTAACAGGTAGGACTAATTCCTATATTCACTACCTCAGAGACATATACTATGGAAAATTTGACAGCAAGCCAATTAACCTACCAGAAGGTTTTTGAAGGGTGGGAAGAAATCTATATGTACAAACTCCATGCAGATGATACCCTTGGTCAGATTCAATCCAACAATCCCAGCACTGCAAGGAAACAGTATGGGGTATTTCTCATGTGTCCAGCTACAGTATGCATTTCAACAAGCTACCAAGGGGATGAAGGGGGTGCCAGCAGTGTGAATCATGTAGGTGAATTGACAAAACTTTTAGAGGCCCAATGCGATTAATACACATCACAACAATGTAAAATGTATGAGGGTATACTGTACCAACTGTCCCCTGATGGTGGACTGGGAGTAAAAGAAAATCAACCCTGTTAGGATAGTCAACAGTGATATATTATATACTAGCTTACCCGTCGCGCGTTGCTGCGAAGACAGACAGACATACATTCGTTTTTATATATCTAGATAACAACCAATCACAGCGCAGTTTTCTTAGGTTACCTCAGTGGTATAATATATAAAAACCAATCACAGCGCAGCTTTCATGTTACCTCAGCTTTATAATATATAACACCCAATCACAGTGCAGCTTATATGTTACCTCAGCAGTATAAAATATAACAACCAATCACAGTGCAGCTTTCATGTTACCTCAGCGGTATAATATATAACAACCAATCACAGCGCAATTTTTATTCTGCCTCAGCAATATAAAAAATAGCAACGAATCACAGCGCAGCATTCATTTTACCTCAGCGGTATAATATATAGCAACCAATCACAGCACAGCTTTTATTTTACCTCCGCATTCTCAATATCCAGCAATTGTCTTGCGAAACGTTCGGCGGATGCATCATTTTGTAGTTGAACACGCCTCCCGTTGCTCATAATGCCTTTTGCTTTTGTGCTTGAGATGGAAATCAAACGATCTTTGTCTGGGGGGGCATAACTGTCGACGACGCTCGCACGCACCCCACCTATCGTAGGATAGTTGTACTATGCCAGTAATCTTCCCAGGAATGTACTCAACAACTTCCCATTAACTTTTCCTATTTATAACATAATCAATGCTCGTGCCAAATTTCACGTTTCTATGACACCGGAAAGTGAGAAAATTACATTCCGTACGTAAAATTTGGGCGCTCATTCTTTTGTGCATAGAACTGAATAATAGAGTTGGGACCCATTAGCTTTTCCTATTTATGACATAATCAATGCTCGTGCCAAATTTCAAGTTTGTATTAGCGTAAAATTTGGATGCTAATTCTTTGGCGCTTAGAATTGAATAATCAAGTTGGGACCCATTAGCTTTTCCTATTTATGACATAATCAATGCTCGTGCCAAATTTCAAGTTTCTAATAGCGTAAAATTTGGACGCTAATTCTTTGGCGCTTAGAATTGAATAATCGAGTTGGGACCCATTAGCTTTTCCTATTTATGACAATCAATGCTCGTGCCGAATTTCAAGTTTCTATGACATTGGGAAGCGAGAAAATTAGATTTTGTACGCAAAATTTGGACGCCAATTCTTTTGCGCCTAGAATTGAATAATCAAGTTGGGACCCATTAACTTTTCCTATTTATAACATAATCAATGCTCATGTCAAATTTCAAGTTTCTATTACATTGGGAAGCGAGAGAATTCGATTCCGGACGTACAATTTGGACGCTAATTCTTTTGTGCATAGAATTGAATAATCGAGTTGGGACCGATTAGCTTTTCCTATTTATGACATAATCAATGCTCGTGCCAAATTTCGAATTTCTATGACATTGGGAAGCGAGAAAATTACATTACGTACGTAAAATTTGGACGCTAATTCTTTGTCGCATAGAATTGAATAATGGAGTTGGGACCCATTAGCGTTTCCTATTTATGACATATTCAATGCCCGTGCCAAATTTCAAGTTTCTATGTGAGAAAATTACATTCCGTACACAAAATTTGGACGCTAATTCTTTGGCGCATAGAATTGAATAATCGAGTTGGGACCCATTAACTTTTCCTATTTATGATATAATCAATGCTCGTGCCAAATTTCACGTTTCTATGACACCGGAAAGTGAGAAAATTACAATCCTTACGTAAAATTTGGATGCTAATTCTTTTGCGCATAGAATTGAAAAATCGAGTTGAGACCCATTAGCTTTTCCTATTTATGACATAATCAATGCTCGTGTCAAATATCAAGTTTCTATGACATTGGGAGGTGAGAAAATTAGATTCCGTACGCAAAATTTGGACGCTAATTCTTTGGCGCTTAGAATTGAATAATCGAATTGGGACCCATTACATTTTCCTATTTATGACAATCAATGCTCGTGCCAAATTTCATGTTTCTACGATATCGGGAAGTGAGGGAATTAGTGGCAATGATGGAAATTGAACGATCTCTGTGGGGGGTCGTAACTGTCGACGACGCACGCACGCGCGCCGTTTATCGTAGCATAAATGTACTATGCCTATAATCTTCCCAGGAGTGCACTCAACAACTTCCCAAAGCTTCATGGTGATCGGATGAATGGTGTAGTAGCGCATAAAGGACAAACAGACACACAGACAGACATACATTCAATTTTATATATATAGATATTCGTATACATATCTCCAGTTTAAAGGGGTATTCCCAGAAATTTACTATTGAGGTATAAAAATATGGTGTTAAATACAGTGGGTAATCTTACCTCTAACTAACCTTTAAAAATAAGATCTCCCACTATATTTAAGACCACTCAGAAGGTGATATTCTTATTGGACTTAAGAGGGAATATGTCTACAACCCCTGAAATGCATTGCCATCACCTGACCACCCTCTGATGCTTCCTGGTTTTTTGTACTGTATTTATGTGGATTAAAGTTGTGAATAAACGCTTATCTGAGATTGCTGCCAGTGATTATCAAAATGCCTTCCAGGATTTAGGAAAAAGCAGGACGACATTTTTTCCGTCTCCTCCCCGGTGTGAGGATTTATATACATGTGCCTATACCTGACCTTTATACAGATGGAATACATCATCCCCTGAGTGCATCTGTAGTGGCCCAGTTCATCTATTTCTGGGCCCCACGATAATGTCATACATGTCATCTTTTGTAGATGCGCTGTGCAAATTGTCTAGTCATTTTGTTATGTGTATTGCACAGCTGCAGCAAGTGAGAGGTTAAGTGTTGCATGAGCCAGGGAGATGCTTGCAATGTATCATTTATGTCCTGTCACATGGTATGATTGAGATTATATATATATATATATATATATATATATATATGAGTGTTTTGGTTGTTGTTGAGAGTTCTTGACTCTATTCTTCTGGGTGAGTGCCAGAATGGATGAGGGAGAGAGGTTCCTGATCATCTGTATGCCAGTCATTATGTGACTTTGCGTGAATATTTTAAAGCGAAACAAGTTTACGAGAGGGCTCAGACCCAATGTGCGGCCGATTTTAATGGCCAATAATCCAACCTTTGTGGATAAATTTGAAGGAATAGCAAACAAATTTTGTTTTGATATTATTCTCTTAAATCTTGAGTTTTTACAGAATGAGATCCAATTGAAGGAGGAAGAACTTAACAGTATTGAGAGAGATATTACCAGCAAGATCCCTCAACAGGAATGGGAGACTCATCGGTCTAGGGTGGAACCTGGCTTGGTATAACTTAAGGAAGAATTGGAAGCTAACAAAAGATCCAAGTGGTTTAGAGATGCCAATGACTATACATCTGGACAGATTTATAACTGGCATAAAATTAAAACGCCTAAAAATACCTCTGTAGACTCTAAACATATTAGAGGCCGTTCAAAGAAAAGAGAACAGAGGAATTTCAATACCAGTGGATTTACTTCGGATACATCCAATTTTAATGATGATTCCACACGAGGCCCTAATAACCATGGTTCTTTTTTAGGCAGCATTCTTCCTATGACTTCCTCGAACAGGGAAGATCCCGCCCTAGGCGAGGGGGGATCAGGCATCATCGCTCCCGCAAGAGGGGGAGGTATGAAGACGAGGTCCGGAAATCGACATCCACCCCCAAAGTACAGGAGATAAAATCGACACTTGATGGATCCACAGATCGGGACTTAATGGTAAATATTTCCTCTAGGCCATTATCTGATAAAGAACTATCTGTACTATCCAAGGGCTTATTATTCTGCCCGACCACCAGAACGGATTGGTTCAAGATCGACCTGGATCTTAAGAGGTTCTTTAGAAACCTCCGATTGAAATCCTATTTCTCCGCTTTGCCAGCTGCACCTGTCTCGCAGTCCAACACCCGTGGGGTCTTTTCCCTGGTGGGTGTTAGACTACGAAACAAAAGCCGGTTTTCTCCCCCACTGACAATCATGGTATCGAGACCTATGCCAAAATTGTTAAAAATGAGATCAGATTGATTAGAGAGCAGTCGAATAAAAGGGTATTCTCTAATAATCTTTCTAAGGATGACATAATAGCCCTTGACGCCCTTGCTAAAGATGATAATGTTGTTATCAAATCAGCAGATAAGGGCAGGGTAATCGTTATCCTAGATAAGGTAAAATATGTGGCTGTGATCTTGCGACAAGTGGGTGAGACCGAAGTTTATGAGCCGTTGACCAGTGACCCTACTGAAAAATATCTAACTGAGCTTAGGATCATGGTCAATGAGGCCTCTACTGATGGCATCATTGATGATGGCCTTGCCCAATATTTAATTCTTCAGTCTCCACGGATTCCGTCACTGTATGTATTACCTAAGATACACAAAAACCTAATAGATCCACCCGGGAGACCTATTGTCTCCGGGTGTGATTCTATTTTTTCTAAACCAGCTATATTTTTGGATAGGATCCTCAGATGCTTTGCAACTGGTGCCACCTCATACATCAGGGATACAAGCCATTTTCTGAATATCATTATGGGATTACAAATTTCACAATCCACTTTGCTTGTCACATTTGATGTCGTAGCATTGTACACCTCTATTAGACACCAACGAGGTTTAGAGACGGTAGAATTATTTCTGAACTCTGAGATGTCCCATGCCGAGAGATCCTTTACCCTGTCGCTGCTTAGTTTCGTCCCGTACAGAAACTATTTTATTTTTGATGGATGTTTCTGTAGGCAGCGACAGGGTACAGCAATGGGATCGAATATGGCACCCACATATGCCAATATCATGAGACATTTTGAGGAACATCATGTGTATAAGTCCAACTTCATAAGTAAGATCAAATGCTGGACACTGCATATAGATGACGTTTTTGTGGCTTGGGAGGGTGAAGAAACTGAACTATATGCTTTCAAAGACTGGCTCAATCATGCTGTCCCGGGTCTGCAATTTACACTGAATCTTTCCAGGAACAATATACAGTTTCTGGATATTATGATTCATAAACATAAAAATAAGATCGTTACGGACCTATATACTAAATCCACGGATAGAAACAATCTTTTGAGGTTTGATAGTGAGCACCCGAGACGCATGCTTGAATCACTTCCACTGAGTCAGTTTTTGAGAGTCAGGAGGAATACGGATGATATGTTCATCTATAATCGGATGGAGGAGATGAGTGATAAGTTCCATGCAAGAGGTTATCCTTCATCCATAATAGTTGATCTGAGAGAGAAAGCCCTATTAAAATCTAGGAAGGAATTGTTACAATCTCACCCTAAGGAGGATACACAGAAAAGGATTCCTTTTGTATCCACCTTTAGTAGAGCTAGTGGTCGGATAAGGGGTGTACTCTTAAAACATTGGCCTATTCTAATAAAATCATGTGGAAACATACCTGAATTTATGCAAACTCCTGTTATGGCATATAGGAGGGCCCATAACCTACGGGATGAACTTGTTACATCGTTTTTTCAAGTCTAAAACAACATCCAGACAGAGATTATTGGGTCACCTTAAGACAGGTAATTTCCCATGTCTGAATTGCTCAAATTGTAGCAATTTGATAAAGGGGAACACTTTCCAACACCCCCATACAGGTCAGACATATAAGATTCATACTCACTTAACTTGCAGGTCAGATTATGTAATTTACTTAATAACCCGCCCGTGTGGTATGGCCTATGTGGGCGAAACCACACAGGAGGTACGACTAAGAGTTATTCAACACAAGAGCACCATACGCACTAAGGCCAGAGATCTACCCATTCCGAAACATTTCCTGGATTTTGGACACTCAATTAGCCAATTGAGGTTCAAAATCATTGACCATGTTCAACCTTTTGAACGAGGCGGCAATAGGGAGTTGCTGTTACTTAAAAAGGAGCTAAGGTGTATACATACCCTCGATACGCTATATCCGAAGGGTTTAAATCTGGATTATCCCATAACTCCACATTTATGAGATCAAATTTTGAGATATTGGATCTTTTTCTTTCCCTCTTTTCCTCCCCCCCCCCCCCCCCCCATCTCCCCTCCTCCGCTCTCCCTACTCTCTCTCGCTCCTTTTTTTGGGTATGATTATGGGTACTGATCAGTGTTAGGATTATGAAATATGTAAAAATGACAGATTTATGTATTATATAAGGTTATACATGTTCACATTTTTGTAATTGTGTACACTTTTATATGTTTTAATTTTTTATTATTATTGTTCGTTTTATTCCAGACCTCGTCATTTTGATTGTGGACACCTCTGTGCCCCTTGAGGATTTACATTTTGGCTCCCCACTTTTTTCCGTATGGTTCTGACATGATGGATTTGTGAGATTTGGCTTAAAATATTTCTTCGCATTATGCGTATGAGTTGCAGGATGATGCTTCTCCGACTATCATACTATAATAAAATTTAACCTTGCATACCAATTTTGATTCTGTGGTATCTATTTTCTGAATTAATGAACCATTAATATATGGGTTCTGGATATGGGTTTGGATTAATAGGTACTGGTTTGACAAGGATACACGTGGAGTATAATGAATTTGGAGATGCTAAATATCATCCTACATATATGAATGATGTGGTTATTCTGGTTGGGACAATATAATATAATGGGACAGCTTGATGCTTATTGGACGATTTAGGCCCCATCGGGTTATTTGGTCACGCCCACCAGAGCTGTATTTCAAATGGGCGGTATTTCCGCCTTTTGATATGCGCATAAGATAGGGCTATGCCCACTATCCGTATTCATGATGGTTTCGGGCTATACTAGTGATGATGCGGCGAGCGTGGTGATGTCATGGTCGTAAGGATGCACATGACGCGCTGATGCCCATAGCGTCACGACGTGGTGACGTGCCGATACACACGGTGGGGTGACGTACATGATGTACATGACGCGCTGACGTCTATGACGTGGTGACGTCATGACGCGCTGATATGCATTCGTTATGACGAGCGCTGACGATGAGGCGGGTGTGCCGCTGGACGCCGATACATGCATCTATGGCCGCTGGCATTTGGAGGTTACAACCCAATGCCACGGGTGCGACTGATTGGTTAGATTAACCCTTGGTTGGAGCCATTATAAGTCCGCGGGGGGCATTAGAGGATCCTACCTGACGAGAACTGCATGGGTATGTTATGGGTTATTGTATAATTATGTGCACTTCTGTATTGAATTCATGTTCACTTGTGTTGGTATTTATATGTGTCATTGTACTGGTATTGACTGGGCTTGAAGAAGGCTTCAGAGGAAGCCAAAACATTGCCGGTCACCTTTGGATGGAGGAATAAAAAGATACCTTAATGTTTTGAAAAATCATCAATTGCTGCCTGGTTACTTTATACTACGAATGGATTTGGTCTTGGATCCGGACCATACTGGGCTCCTGCAAATTCCCTCCTTACTGTTTCTTACAGTTATTATTCACAGGGGAATCAGAGTGTTTTTCTAGAACCCCTGGTGTGAGTGCTGCAGTTGTGCTTTTCCTTCCTCAGTGACCAGGGGAGAGTGAGCCCCAAAAGAGAGAGGGTGTGAGCTTGATAGTGGTGAGTCAAGGCCAAAATCCCAGTGCAGAGGTACTCCCCTACTACTATTCCCATGCGTCCGTCCTATGCCTGGGATCATTGCGTAGAGGTACTTAAACTCTACTGCTTTCTACATGGCCACCCCGTGCCGGGATCACCGTGTAGAGGTACTATCCTATTGTTTGGCTTCCTGCACCTCAACTTTGTGTAAATTGTGCCTTCCACCCAGTGTTTACTCAAAGCAAAGTTTTTTCAGTCCCTGACCATTCCCGAGGACCTGAGGTACGTGATAAGTGTCTGCGGCTCATTTATTTACCACCGAGGGTCTTTCCGGTGGGTAACGGAACAGTGGTGTCACCCGTGACAATCCCTATGCCTGTTTGCAAGTTTATTGGGCATCCCTCACCTAGGGATGCCCAGAAGAGGCACAGCGCTGCCCTGGCCGAGGCTTCGTACATCCCTCTGGAAGGGAGTGTAGAAAGTGCCACTGTGACGAGCAACTATCTTACGAAGTCTGATCGGTAAAGTGGGCGAGCTTGAAGCAAGAATGACTGATGAAAGTTATGATATAGTCGGAATTACTGAAACATGGCTTGATGATAAGTGCGATTGGGCGGTGAATTTGCAGGGGTACAATCTCTTCAGAAGAGACCGAAGGAACCAGAAAGGGGGAGGGGTATGTCTGTACGTCAAATCGAACTTGAAGCCGAGGCTACGGGAGGATATAGGGGTAGGAGACGAACAGGTGGAATCTCTGTGGGTAGAAATACAGGGAGGAAAAAATAAAATCCTGATAGGGGTCTTCTATCGACCACCAAAAGCAACAGAAGAAACTGAAGACTTACTACTAAGGCAGATAGAAGAGGTGTCAAAACGAAACGAAGTAATTATCATGGGGGACTTTAATTACCCAGATATAACATGGGAGAACGAAACCTGCAAATCTCACAGGGGTGATAAGTTCTTGAGAGTAATTAAAGACAATTACCTGAACCAACTTGTGCAGGAACCAACAAGAGGGAGAGCCATTCTGGACCTAGTACTAACTAACAAACCGGAACGTATAAGGGGGGTGCAGGTTGAGGGGCACTTGGGGAACAGCGACCACAATATAATCAACTTCCAGCTGTCAATCAATAGGAAGCCTTATCAGGGAGAGACAAAGAAACTAAACTTTAGTAAAGCAAAATTTGATGAGCTTAGAACTACTATCGGTAACATTAATTGGGACAACATCCTCAAAAATATCAGTACGGAGGAAGAATGGGAAAAAGTTCAAAAGGATCCTAATCGCCTCATGTGAGCAGTTCATTCCCTTTAAAAATAAAAGAAACTCAGCTAAAAGGAAACCAATGTGGCTCGACAAGACGGTACGAGGGGCAATAAACGAAAAGAAGAAAGCGTTCAAACTACTAAAGCAACAAGGCAGCGAAGAAGCGCTAAAATCATACAGGGAAAAAAACAAAATATGCAAAGATACGATCAAAACTGCCAAGGAGGAAGCAGAAAGACGGATCGCAAAAGAGAGCAGAAACAACCCGAAGCTATTTTTCAACTACATAAACAGCAAAAGGATTTGCAGGGAGAGCGCTGGCCCTTTAAAAAACAATGCAGGAGAAATCATTGATGATGACGAAGGGAAAGCAAATCTACTAAACAGTTTCTTCTCAAGTGTGTTCACCAAAGAAAAGGAAATGCCACACGAGATGCAGGGGAATAAAACGAACCCCTCACAAAATATCTCATACCTAACGCAGGAGGAGGTGCGGAAGCGTCTAAAGAAAACTAAAATTGATAAATCACCGGGCCCAGATGGATTACACCCAAGGATACTAAAGGAACTAAGTGACGAGATAGCTAGGCCGCTATACCTAATATTTCTAGACACTATCAAGACCGGAGTAGTACCATTGGACTGGCGCATTGCCAACGTGGTTCCAATTTACAAAAAAGGGAGCAAAAGTGAGCCTGGTAACTACAGGCCAGTAAGTCTCACTTCAGTAACGGGAAAAATTTTCGAGGGGATTCTGAGAGACGCCATCGATGAGTACCTCAAGGAGATTAAGGGAATAACTCCTCACCAGCATGGATTCATGAAGGGTCGCTCATGTCAGACAAATCTGATCAGTTTCTACGATGAAGTAAGCTCTAAGCTGGACCAGGGAGAATCTATTCATCTTGTATATCTGGACTTCTCTAAAGCCTTTGACACCGTGCCACATAATAGGCTAATATACAAAATGAGGCAGCTCGGACTGGCCGAAAACGTGTGTAAGTGGGTAAAAAATTGGCTCAACGATAGAAAGCAGAGGGTGGTAATAAAGGGTTCGTACTCTGATTGGACCACAGTCGCTAGCGAGGTGCCACAGGGTTCAGTATTAGGCCCCACTCTGTTCAACATATTTATTAATGACCTGATAGAGGGGCTGCACAGCAAAATATCAATATTTGCAGATGACACAAAATTATACAATATAATTAATGCAACGGAAGACAATGTGCGACTACAAACGGACCTGGATGGGGGCTTGGGCAGAAAAATGGCAAATGAAGTTCAATGTTGAAAAATGTAAGACTATGCACATGGGCAGGAGGAACGGATGTCACAAATACTCACTTAATGGGGTACCACTAGGGAAAAGTGATATGGAAAAGGATCTGGGGGTATTAGTGGATAATAGACTAAACTGGAGTAACCAATGCCAGTCAGCCGCTGCAAAGGCAAATAAAGTCTTGGGGTGCATCAAAAGAGGTATAGGGGCGAAGGACGAGAACATTATCCTTCCATTATATAAGGCACTTGTCAGACCTCACATGGAATACTGCGTACAATTCTGGACACCGGTGCTCAGGAAAGATGTCACAGTGCTTGAGGGGGTTCAAAGAAGAGCGACTAAACTAATACATGGAATGACGGGACTGGAATACCCAGAGAGGCTATCCAAATTGGGACTATTTACTCTAGAAAAAAGGTTAAGAGGCGACCAAATAACCATGTATAAGTACATGAGGGGACAACACATGGATCTCTCCCGCGATCTGTTTACACCCAGGACCACGACGGTAACAAGAGGACATCCGCTACGATTAGAGGAAAGTAGGTTTCATCACCAACACAGAAAGGGGTTCTTTACTGTAAGAGCAGTTAGACTGTGGAACTCTCTACCGGAGGAAGTGGTGATGGCAAAATCCATAGCGGAGTTTAAAAGGGGACTTGATGTCTTTCTGGAGAAGGATATTACTGGATATAAATATTAGGTTAAGTGTCAATCCTGGTATATAGGCAGGTAGGAACTATTAGGGGTTGATCCAGGGAACAGTCTGATTGCCATTAGGGAGTCGGGAAGGAATTTTTCCCCCAAAAGGGCTAATTGGCTTCTGGCCTTGGGTTTTTTTTTTGCCTTCCTCTGGATCAACACAGTAGGATAGACAGGCTGGACTAGATGGACAATGTCTTCATTCGGCCTTACATACTATGTTACTATGTTACTATGTTACCCTCCCAGCTCTTTAACGTACGCCCTGTGTCTAGGGTCACCCTACGGGGCGCTGCACATCCTGTGTATTTTTCTATATTTTATATATATACACCGAGACCATCTAGAAGAGTTTGTGTTTGAAGGACGGCGCCATCCTGTGAAGAATATTGAAGTCGGTGGGGGATTGATACACCTAAGGAGGATTATTAAAACTTTACTGGCTTTCATGGTGTACAGAGGGCACTACTAGACTAGCAGTTTGCTTTCTCCTTGTAACACCAGGTGAGTGTATTACATATATCTTTTTGAATCACGCTGATTTATCCATTGCTCAAGAGGTTGTTTTTGCCTGATTTTTCTATGTTTGTGTTTTTTTCCAGTTGGTCCCAAAAATGTTCAATAGGGTTCAGCTTAGGTCTGTCCAATTGTGGAACATTCATATCCTCAAACCAATGTCAAACAGCATTGGATGTGTGACCAGGTGCGTTGTTTTGTTGAAAGCATTGCACACCATTTCCGGAGCATTACCACATTGTCTGCAGCACATTATTGTCTAGAATATCAGGGTACACCTCTGTTCACGGTTCTTGTCACTGCAACCAATGCATCGAGAACATGCCACATAAAACATCCCCAAACCACAATGGAACCACCTCCATACATAATTGTTGGCACAACGCACTCAGACATCTGTTATGTTCCCCAGATATCCTCTACACTCAGGTAGGGCTGTGTGATTTAAAGATAGAGTAGTATCATTCATCACACTATAGAACATTCTTCCATTGCTTAACTGTCCTATGATGAGCCTTCTTGCACTACTGTAGATGGGTTGATGCATCTTCTTTGAGAGAGCTTGCCAGACCTTTGCAGGATGAATGGAGGGAAATACCAGCTGAAGTGTACCCGATGTTAGTAGAAAGTATATCACGGAGAGTAACTGATCAGCGCCAAATGAGCCTCACTAAGTATTACCATATGGAAAAAATACTACTTTTGATTTTTGCTCGGGTTTCCAATTACGTTTGGTAGCATTATGTATGCCATAAGCTCCTGAGATCCCTCTATTGGTGGCTGCAGGCAGCCAGCATATTATTTAAATCTATGTCTATGCAGTGGATTTGGAGCTCTATCAGAAAAAAAAAGCTCAGACTGCTATAAATATGTCATGAAATTAATTAACGCAAAAGATGAACATTCACTTAAGTGTTTTCTTCTTTTTGCTTATCTACTACTTCTGTTCTCACATCACTATGTTAAAATCCCCATAGTATGGTTTGTATCTGGCATCAGGTGCATGTCTAGATACCTGCATCTCTTCTCTCTCCCACTAAGTTCATGATAGATTTACAAGCTTTAGTCCAAAAGTCGTGTCAAACACAGCTGTACACCCGGAGAGGAGAGAAGAATTCCACAGTGCTATAGTCCATCTGCTGAGAGCTTTCTTGGCAGAAGACTCCATAGAAGAAATGTACTAGCGGAGGAGGTTTAGAAAAAGCTGGGAAGCCACGGTGAGACTTCCCAGACATCATTTTACGTGTATTAAAAAGGTTTCCTCTTTGAATTGTTGCCATTTTCAACACATTTACAATAAATAACCATTTATCTCTTTGGTAGAAAGATATTGTTAATACTGTTAGAACTTTTTAGCATTGAAGTATTCATGTATTTGCGCCTCTTCAAATGTCATTGCACATAGATATTCGAAAAGACATTAAATTCTTGGCCAAGCAACTGTCAACTACTTGAAGAACCACTGAAGATAGAGGTTCTCAACATAGAGACATATGGGGTTATTAGTGCTGGATAATCAACTATTCTGGGCTACTAGAATAGAATGCAGTACAATTAGAGATGAGCGAGCATACTTGCTAAGGGCAATTACTCAATCGAGCATTGCCCTTAGCGAGTACCTGCCCGCTCAGAAGAAAAGGTTCGGGCGGGGGGCTGCGGGGGAGAGCGGGGAGGAATGGAGGGGAGATCGATCTCTCCCTCTCTCCCCCCGCTCCCACCCGCTCACTGCCGCAACTCACCTCTCACCCTCGCCGGCAGCCGTACCTTTTCTTCCGAGCAGGCAGGTACTCACTAAGGACAAAGCTCAATCGAGTAATTGTCCTTAGCGAGTATGCTCGCTCATCTCTAAATACAATACATTTAACAGTGCCGTGGAAAATATTTGTCCCTTTCAGAAAACGTTTTTGAAAAATGACCAATTATTAAAAATGTTTAATTTACATTCATATTTCTCATAAATTTGATTACACCGTTCTTGTTTGGTATGTGTCAGAAGATTAAAAAATAGAGATGAGCGAACCTACTCGGCCACGCCCCTTTTTCACCCGAGCGCCGCGATTTTCGAGTACTTCCGTACTCGGGCGAAAAGATTCGGGGGGCGCCGTGGGTGAGTGGGGGGTTGCAGCGGGGAGTGGGGGGGAGAGGGAGAGAGAGAGAGGGAGGGCTCCCCCCAGTTCCCCGCTGCTAACCCCCGCTCCGCCCCGCCTCCCCCCGGCGCCCCCAGAATCTTTTTACCCGAGTACAGAAGTACTCGAAAATCGCGGCGCTCGATCGAGTAATTACTCGAAATGAGTATATTCGGTCATCTCTATTAAAGAACAATTTTTCTTAAGTAAACAAAAGATTTTTACCTACAGGCTTTCATCTTTGGACCACCCATATTGATATTCTTTGTTTTAAAATTTAAAAATGTAATAAAGTTATTGAAACAGAGTATAACAAATGACAATCATCTTTCATGTACAAAAATAATCATGTAGCATACAGAGTCATTATGTAAAGTAGTCAAATTAGATTTAAATCTGTAAAACATTTGAAAAAAGTTAAAGGAATAAAACAGATATGAGGCCTCGTTCACACAGGTGATTTTCTCGCATTGCAACAGTGCTACAAATAAATCTTGTTAAATCAATCTTCTTTGTATTAGTGCCAACTTATTCTGCAGCGCTTTTAGGCAATTTTTATTTATTACCCCCCACCAAGCTGGGTACTCATGTTACCGACCTCGGAAGGCTGAGTCAACGTAGAGCCGGCTACCTGAATGATACAGAGATTGAACTTGCAACCTTCAGGTCATGAGCGAGAGCATGTATGTGATGCCCATGCTTTCCTATTTGTTCCCTCACATTTTGCAATGTTTTGTAGCATGCCACATTGCAAGTCGGGTTTCGCGATATGCACTCGACTTGCAAGGTTTTCTAGCCCATGTTTCCCTATCGAGCCTTCCTCTCATGTGCATCACATGAAAATGCAGATTTTGAAGAAGGATAGAGAAGGAGGAACTTTTTTATAGAGAAAAGAAAGTAAAGGAAATAGTTTGGCAACAGATCGGTGTGTGTGTGTGTTGTGCCTTGTTCTGTTCCCTCTCCTTATCTGCCAGGGCATTATCCTGGCAGTTCCCTGCTCTTCACCCTTTAACCCCTGTACAGGGATCTGGCCTCTGCCCCTGGGAGCCGACCAGGCCGCTACCTCCTCGAGTAGTCTCGGTGTGGTTGGCAGATGACCTCCGAGACTCAGAAGCACCACTGCAAGGCACTGTATACAGGCCGCATTGCAAACAGGATCTGGTGGCAGACAAATGTATACAGTTACACGTACAGGATAATAGCAGACAAGACGACAGATGGGCGACCTATGCATGCTGGGTGTCTGAGACAAAGACACAACAACATTCAGGCAAAGAAGGAGGGTCCCCAGCTCACTTGATAAAAGTACTGCAGTGCTAAAAGAAAGTAAAAGCAAGGAGTACATACAGACAGCATCTGCCCGGGATGGCAAGAGGTCGGCAGACACAGGTAGCCGACCTAACACCACCATATATCAATTACGGATTGGGCATGCACATTTAGAGGTTGTATCTATGCTAATGTCTGAAACAGCATTGAAATCTCCACAAAAAAGAAGTTTGCCTTGTTTTAGTTTGAAAAGAATACATAGAATTTTTTGAGTAAAGTTCCTCTGCTTTTGATTCAGAGCATAAAAAAAGCTAGTGTATAGATCATGTTATATGTGGAGCTGACTATTATGGCGAACTGTCCTTGTGAGTCCAATTCCTGTTTAGTAAGCTTAAATGGTACAGAATTCGTTATTGCAACTAAGACTCCTCTAGATTTAGAATTGTAATGGGATTGAAATATATATCAGGGTAGCTTGGATGCTTTATGCAAAAAGAATCCTTTAAGACTTTGGGTGTCTCCTGTGCATAAAATGCATATTTCCTGTGCATATCTGGAGACAGTGACTTCACATTTTCCTAAAATTTTGTCTTTTTGGGGGGCTATTCAGCCCTTCACAATTTAGTGCTAGAATATATTTTACCATTTTTAACTGTAGATAAAGGCATAGTTCCAAACTAATGCATACATTCAAAGTTATGGAAAGTTGCCTGCATTGGAGCATTCTCTGTATGGCATTTTGTGATTCCTGAGCATCGTTATAACAGGGAGTGATTATTGCCTTTGAGCCAGGGTTGCCGCAGACAAGTCCGTGTACAAGGACAAAGACTGATATAGCACAGGTAAGGGATTTGCTTTCCAAGCAGCATCCACTAATTTCACCTTTTATGTGGAAGAATTGGACCCGAGCCAAAACATTCTTTGGTGCACGATCATCCGGATGTTTAGGATGAGGGAGTCTGTGTGGTCTGTGTGCCTCATCAATTATAAAGTCCTATACTGAACACTCCAAAAGCTTTCATGAGGCTCTGTGGATATTGCATAATTTCAGGGGAAGACACAGTTTCTGGAATCCCTCAGAATTTAGCTCTAAGTTGGCCAAGCTCTGACTCCAGGTTATAGTGTGTGTCAATGAGTGAGATATGTGATGTTGCAAAGTCCACCATCTTTGTGTCCACATGGTTGATTCTTCATTCTGCCTTAGTGATAGCAGAGTTGATGGGTTAAATAAGCTGAGCAAAATTATGTTTGTGGAGCCTTCAACATAGCTTTCATGGTGGGCTTTGTTATTGATGTGTCTATTACTAGGATATCGCCTCTGCTCTGCCTCTCACTTTACTAACTCCCCCCTTCCACTCACGGATCACAACCTCCTCTCTTTCTCCATCAGGCACCGTAGCAGCTCCCATGACCCTGCTATCTATCGCCCCTCTAGGAACCTGCAGACCATTCGCAACCAACAATTTGCTGAGACCATCCAGTCCTCCCTGTCTCCCATCTCTCTCCTCCCCTGCTCTAACCTGGCAGCCGAACACTACCACATCACCCTCAGACATGCCCTGAATGAAACGGCACCACCCATGACCGGAACCGTCAACCGCAGACCACGGCAATCTTGGCTCACGTCCCAAACACGCTTCATCCAGCGGTAGTCTAGGTGGGCTGAATGGCTGTGGAGAAAATCAAAGCTGCCCGCAGACTTCCTCCACTTCAAATTCATGCTTAAAGGGATTCTGTCAGAAAAAAAAAAATAATACTCACCTGTGCCTTACGGGGCTAGTTACCGGGAGGCTGCTGCTCTTCTTCTTTCCCTCCGGCAGCCGTCCGATTGCAGGGCAGAAGCTGGCAAAGTTCCAGCCTTCACCCCTGTTCTAACCATGCCGAGCGGCAATTCCGGCTGCCCGGGTCAGTGGTCGACGAGTGACGCGTCAATCACTGATTGGCCTGGCCGCATCTGACCTCTGCTGTCCTTGGAGAATCGACAGTAAGTGCGCATGTGTCCCCCCTTCTGCCACATTTGCACACTTGCCGTGAACTTTCCGAGGACGGCAGAGGCTAGACACAGCCAGGTCGACGAGAGCGCTTATGCGCTCTGGAGCTGCTGGAACCCCAAAGAACAGGCTCCCATGACAGATCTGAGTGCTGGAGAACTAGCCACCTATTTCAAAGACAAAATTGACAACATCTGAAAAGAAATCTCCAAAAACTGCACGGCTAGCCCCGATCCCAGTCTCTTCAGCAATACATCCATCACCCATTCACTTTATATTTTAGAAACGACAGAGGAACAAGTCTACAGGTTGCTTTCCGCTGCTCGTTCCACCACCCTCTTCCTTCTCACCTCCTCTGGTCCCTTTCCCCAGCTGTCATTACCCACCTCACCACCATCTGCAACCTCTGCCTAACCTCTGGCACCTTCCACTTCTAATTCAAACACTCCATCATATCCACTCTGCTAAAAAAAAAAAAAACTTTGACCTGACCAACCCTCCTCAAACCTCCCCTTCATCTCCAAATTACTAGAACGCTTGGTCTACTCCCACCTCACACTCTCTCTGATAACTCTTTCCTTGACCCACTCCAGTCTGGTTTCTGAACTCTACACTCGACTGAAACCGCCATCACAAAAGTATCAAATGACCCGATGACGGAAAAGTCAAGGGGTGACCACTCCCTACTAATCCCCCTTGACCTCTCTGCTGCATTTGACACTGTCAACCATGGCCTCCTTCTCACTATGCTCTGCTCTATTGGCCTAAAGGACATTGCTCTCTCCTGGTTCTCCTCCTATGTCTCTGACCGCTCTTTCAGCGTCTCCTTCCCTGGCTCTATCTCCTCTTCACTTCCTCTCGCTGTCGGAATCCCCCAGGGTACGGTCCTTGGTCCCCTTCTCTTTTTCTATCTACACAACCCCAATGGGATAAACTATCCAAAAATTTGTCCTCCAATACCATTTCTACACTGACAACACCTAGCTATACATCTTCTCCCGTGACATCTCTGAACCATTCCTCCAAAATATCACTGAATGTCTGTCCGCTGCCTCTAATACTATATCGTCCCTTTTTCTCAAACTTAACCTCTCTAAAACTGACCTTCTCGTCTTTCTGCCTTCCAACCGACCTCTCTTCAACATCTCCATTCCAGTGTCTGGCATCATCATAACCCCTAGACCGCACGCCCACCGATTTCGGGGTCACACCGGGCTCTGACCTCTGCTTTACACCCCATATCCAATGTCTGGCCTGAAGATGCCACCTGCACCTCTGGAACATTGCTAAAATCTGTCCGTTCCTCACCACGGACACGCTAAAGACACTCATCGCCCTCATCCACTCTCGACTCAACTATTGCAACTCACTATTGATTGGCCTTCCCCGCACCAGACTCGACCCTCTCCAATCCATACTAAAAGCGGCAGCTAGGCTCATCTTTCTAACCAGCTGTTTCTCAGACGCCTCTGCACTATGCCAGTCACTGCATTGGCTGCTCATTCACTGCAAAACTAAATTTAAACTCCTCACACACAAAGCTCTCCATGGTGCCATGCCACTATACATCGCTTTCCTCCAGGACTTCACCAGAGCAGCACCAATCCTCTGGAATGCTCTACCCCAAGGCATACGAACAATTCTGGAAGCATAAACTTACAGACGCTCCTTAAAACTCCCCCTTTTCAGGGAGGCATGCCAAATCTCTTGACCTAGTCCCCCTCCCCCTACCTATGCCTCCCCCCACCTTTCACCCTGCTTATTTGCATATGACCTCCACACCTTCACCTCCTTAATGCCCCACCCTGTTTGCTTCCTAATAATTGATTTCCACATGTAACTTTTATACTGCCTGTGTTCCCCTATGCATTATCTCCCCTCCACACTTGTACCTCCTGTATCACCCCACCCTATTGACATCGAACTGATTGTATATCACATGTAATTGTTGTATTGTCTGTGTTCTCCCATGCCTGAAAGCGCTGCAGAATAAGATGGCGCTATACAAATAAAGATTATTATTAGATCAGCAAAAATGTCAACTAAGAGACAAAGCTTAGTACATAAATACAGCATTGAAACCAAGCTCAGTACAAAAATGCAATACCAGAATCAAGTTTGTAATAAATACAGTACCTGAACAGAGCTCAGCACATAAATACAACACCAGTACTAAGCTCGGTACATACGGTAGATATAATACCAGAACCAAGCTCATAACAAATACAGCATGAACCAACCTCAGTAGATATGTTTGTGCAAACACCAGAACCAAGCTCCAAACATAAATAAAGAAGCAGAACTAAATAATTGTATTGCAGAGGCATGGATGGACTAAGAGTGCCACCTTGGTACATTACAAGGGCGAAGATAGAGCCATCAGGAGGAGTATTCATGTATGCTGCATGGAGGATGTAGATCGTTTAGCCAGGCAGACCTATTGGCATCAATTGCTCCCAGTCTAGATCCACCTGGAGTCCCCCTACAAACTGGTAGCCAGCATCCTGATTTTTCCACCAGGGACAGAAGGGCCTGGCTTTTATGATCTTTGGATGACCCTTTGGCCAATTTCCCTTCCGGGCATAAAGGAGAATCCTGCACAGGTTATTGACATTCAGAAGAAAAGGCGATGGGTCGAACCCTGGCTGGGCCTCTGCTCTCCAATGGCATGATAGCGCCTACATGGTCTACCTGTATGTAATGTATGTCCTTACATCTTCCATATGCCCTTACATCGTTTAGATGTAGAAATTCTACAGCATGCAGCAAATAACGAAGAGAGAACAGAAACAAAAGTACATTGACATACACACAACAATCCAGGAGATTCATTGACTTCCTCAGGAAGGCTTGGTAAGTTTAAAAAAACAAAAAAGAACCCAAAAGGTCCTAATTTATTACAGGTGTTTCATAGCTGAGATGGCACAGGTGACTGGAATTACAGAAACCATTTAGGACAGCAGCCAGTTCACCTGTTTTCATAATCCTAACACCTCATGCAATGAAGGTGAGTCAGATCGGCATCTATCAAACATTTGACATGTCCTATGGCTATCCGATATGGGAATAACCCTTTAATGTAAAGTGCAATGGACTAGGATGCACCAAATTTACTGAGTCATACACATGGCACATCTGTTACAAGTTTGTGCGTCATAAAATCAAATTTTCAGTTTTTGGCATAAATTATAGTAAATAAGGTGAGCTGGAGGGGGACAATGCTCATCACACTAAGGCTCTCATATTTATAGCCTGACTAGCTTACCTGTCGCGCGTTGCTGCGAAGACAGACAGACATTCATTTGTTTTTATATATCTAGATAATAACCAATCACAGCGCAGCTTTCATGTTACCTCAGTGGTATAATATATAACAACCAATCACAGCGCAGCTTTCATGTTACCTTAGCAGTATAAAATATACCAACCAATCACAGCGCAGCTTTCATTTTACCTCAGCAGTAAGAGAAATAACAACCAATCACAGCGCAACTTTTATTCTGCCTCAGCAATATAAAAAATAGCAACCAATCAAAGCGCAGCTTTCATGTTACCTTTGCGGTATTATATATAGCAACCAATCACAGCGCAGCTTTCATGTTACCTCAGTGGTATTATATATAACAACGAATCGCAGCACAGCTTTCATGCAACCTCAGTAGTATAAGAAATAGCAACCAATCACAGCACAGCTTTCATGTCACCTCAGCAATATAAGAAATAGCAACCAATCACAGCACAGCTTTCATTTTATCTCAGCATTCTCAATATCCAGCAATTGTCTTGCGAAACGTTCAACGGATGCATCATTTTCTGGTTGAACACGCATCCCGTTGCTCGTAATGCCTTTTGCTTTCGTGCTTGAGATGGAAATCAAACGATCTTTGTCTGGGGGGCATAACTGTCGACAATGCTCGTACGCGCCACCTATCGTAGGATAGATGTACTATGCCTATAATCTTCCCAGGAGTGTACTCAACAACTTTCCAAAGTCTCATGGCAATTGGATGAATGGTGTAGTAATGCATAAAGGACAGACAGACAGACATTCATTTATATATATCAGGAAGTGAGAGAATTAGATTCCGTACGTAAAATTTGGACGCTAATTCTTTTGCGCGTAGAATTGAATAATCGAGTTGGGACCCATTAGCTTTTCCTATTTATGACAATCAATGCTTGTGCCAAATTTCAAGTTTCTATGTACATAAAATTTGGACGCTAATTCTTTGGCGCATAGCATTGAATAATCGAGTTGGGACCCATTAGCTTTTCCTATTTATGACAATCAATGCTCGTGCCAAATTTCAAGTTTCTATGACATCGTGAAGTGAGAGAATTAGTGGCAGTGATGGAAATCGAACGATCTACGTGGGGGGGGGCGTAACTGACGCTGACGCTCGCACGCGCGCCATTTATCGTAGGATAGTTTTACTATGCCCATAATCTTCCCAGGAGTGTACTCAACAACTTCCCTAAGTTTCATGGCGATCGGATGAATGGTGTAGTAGCGCATAAAGGACAAACAGACACGCATACATTCAATTTTATATATATATAGATAAGCTACAATATGTCCGTGAAGTACTTGCATAGCATATGAATGAAAAGTAATTATGCCAAATTTCAAGTTTCTATGTGAGAAAATTACATTCCGTACGTAAAATTTGGACGCTAATTCTTTGGCGCATAGAATTGAATAATCGAGTTGGGACCCATTAGCTTTTCCTATTTATGACATAATCAATGCTCGTGCCAAATTTCAAGTTTCTATGACATTGGGAAGCGAGAAAAATAGATTCCGTACGTAAAATTTGGATGCTAATTCTTTGGTGCTTAGAATTGAATAATCGAGTTGGGACCCATTAGCGTTTCCTATTTGTGACATATTCAATGCCCGTGCCAAATTTCAAGTTTCTATGTGAGAAAATTAGATTTCATACGTAAAATTTGGACGCTAATTCTTTGGCGCATAGAATTGAATAATCGAGTTGGGACCCATTAGATTTTCCTATTTATGACAATCAATGCTCGTGCCAAATTTCAAGTTTCTATGACATTGGGAAGTGAGAAAATTAGATTCCGTACGTAAAGTTTGGATGCTAATTCTTTGGCGCTTAGAATTGAATAATCGAGTTGGGACCCATTACCTCTTCCTATTTATGACATGATCAATGCTCGTGCCAAATTTCATGTTTCTACAACATCGGGAAGTGAGAGAATTAGTGGCAATGATGGAAATCGAACGATCTACGTGGGGGGGTCGTAACTGTCGACGACGCATGCACGCGCGCCATTTATCGTAGCATAAATGTACTATGCCCATAATCTTCCCAGGAGTGTACTCAACAACTTCCCAAAGTTTCATGGCAATCGGATGAATGGTGTAGTAGCGCATAAAGGACAAACAGACACACACACAGACAGACAGACAGACATAATGGTATCCAAGGAGGCGGCAGCATCAACGGTGTAGAGATTATAAAAAAAGGGTTTTATTGCTCCATAAAATGGTGACGTTTCGACTTAATCTAAGTCTTTTTCAGCTTGAAAAAGACTTAAATTAAGTCGAAACGTCGCCATTTTATGGAGCAATAAAACCCTTTTTTTATAATCTCTACACCGTTGATGCTGCCGCCTCCTTGGATACCATTGCATTTATTTGGGGTTTGGTTCATGACCCCACAGGTGGCTTGGCATATACAGACTGGAACCTCTGCACTGAAGTGCATGTGTTAGGTGTGCTGCTGGACTTTCCTATTTCTACAGACAGACAGACATACACGCATACATTCAATTTTATATATATAGATAAGCTACAATGTGTCCGTGAAGTACTTGCATAGCATATGAATGAAAAGTAATTATGTGAATAAGGACCAAGCTTCACCCACCTGTTGGAAACATGGCGAGCGTGGCATTAAAAAACAGTCACAAGTTTGTGTGCGAGAAAAGTATGCACCAAAACTCCAGACTTTTTCACACCAGAACAACGGCACAAGGGCCTTGATATATCCCCACCACAGTCTGTAATTGAACAAAAGTATACAGTAATGAGGGAATCCATCTCGGTGGAGTAAGGCTGAGCTGCCATGTTATGGTTCCTAGCAAAGGGTTGAGCTCTGCAGGCACTAATATTCTCAGCAGTAATATTTGTGCCGTCACTGTGTGCAATGAAGCCTGCTGTGAAATCGTAGAAGCCCAGAGGTAAGATTATTTTCATATTACATTTCTATGTTGATATTTTAGGACCAGGGAAGCTTTTTGTGATGTATTTTAGACTGACATAGCAATTGTAAACTTCTTACAGTTCCTCAAGATTGACCACACAGTGTATTCTGACATCCTGTGAAGTTTTACATGCTGGGGGGTAGCCACTTGTGTGGGAATCCTGATAGAGCTTCAACAGTTGATCAGATTTTGACAAGTAGGAATCCTATTTTAGTAGGGAAATTCAAAGAAACCATAGTGTCCACCGAATGCACTCACTGGCAAAAAACCACCTATAGGGAAACTTTCTTTGTGTGATTGTAATATTGATATAAGCGATTAGAATATCACAGCAAAAGGATACTTATTGCAGAAAAGTGACCCCTTGTAGGGAGGCTCTAGTACCCTGTTGTACCGCCTATAGCTTGTATACAAGATGTGGTACGAACGGGCATGGAGGCTCTAGTGCCCTATTGTACCGTTTCTAGCTTGGGTACAGGATGTGATACAGGTGGGCATGGAGGCTCTAGTACCCTGTTGTACCTCCTCTAGCTTGGATACAAGATGTGATACGGGCAGGCATGAAGGCTCTAGTACCCTGTTGTACCACCTATAGCTTGGATACAAGATGCGTGATATGGGCGGCGATGGACGCAAATAGGTTCTGTATGGTATCCTGCGGCATATCGATCCACATAGACTGTCAAAGTTGGTGTCCCAAATGGTCCAATATGGTCCCATACATGTTTTCTTGGTGATAAACCTGGTGACTGAGCAGCCACGGAACTGTGACAATGTTGTGCGGACATTCCTGTGATCCCCCCATTGTGTATGTGGCTGGGCATTATCCTGCTGGAAAATGCCTCTTGGAAGCCGCCATGAGAAAAACATATGTGGCTGCAGGATGTCCTGAACATCGCGGAGCTGTCATTGACGTAGCATTCACTACCTAACATGAAATGCCGAATCCTCGCAAGCTTGTTTTAGCATGCCGGTGCAGATTACTTCCGCAATAGCACATGCACGGTGTCTCTCTGTGAGTGTTCATTTGCTATATGACACCCCTCCTGCGCGCTAGAACATGCTGCCAAAGATTTGGCATCTCCTGTTAGGTAGTGAATGCTACGTCACTAGTGATGTAGCGTACACTGCCCTGCAGGAAGCAGAATGTAGCAAGTGGATGCTACATCAAAGGAAATAGAAGATTCGGCCAGCTTGCGGTGAAGTGACCCGGGAGACTGCAGTGAAGAAAATGAAGACCCAGATGGGTAATTAGAAGACCTGCAGTGTTCTCGGCCGTGGGCAGGGTCAGATTCGCCTGTGGACATAAGACCTAAATGGTAGTATTAAAAAAATACAACTTGTCACACGAAAACCAAGCCCTAGGTCAACAGAGAAATTAAAAAAAAGTTATATCTTTTGGCAGGGGGGAAAATCAGCAATGAAAAAAATGAAAAATGGCTACAATGGGAATAGGATAATGTTCACCATTCTGTCTTCTGAGGTCTAGATTTCCATGCCGATTCATTTCACTGTAATTTACTGTCTTGACAAATGATATAATCTTGACTGCATGCAGCCACCATTAGGGGCGTTTACTACATACAGTATTATACAACTACTACTGAACTCTAAGGGAGCTGTACATGTCTGCATACGGTGAGGTCCACCTAGGAACAGCTTCAGGTAGAACCATTTAGTGTCAACCCAATCCGGCCCCCGTAGTTGTCCTACATCTTTGATAGGTACGTTAGTGTACATCTTGGCACTTATGAACAAGAAATATGAGTTCACAATGGTGGATATTGGGAAAAGCGGACCAGCGTCCGATGGAGATGCCTAGGAGGATAATGGACTGATAATTCTAAGCAATGAGGATACCAACAAAAATATGAACTTTGCATTTATAGCAGACAAGGTTTGCAATTGCACCCAAATATTTAAAGGCCATCATCTGCTAATAGTAACCTACAACACCAGGATGGTACTTCATACCCTCACCATTCAATCCAGAAAATATGGACAACTTGGAGGTTTCTTGGGCAGAAAGGTACAAATAACCAGATGGACTGGCTCTGTTACAGTCATTACAGGAACATCATGTTAGTTATGGTGCCAAAAATAACCATGAAACGCGCTGGAATGACTTCAGTGGTTCTGGAGTTTCAAGGCTGAAGTCTATGATTTAGAGCCGTGTGTTACTAATTGCCATAATGTTAATCTTTGTTTCAAAAGTTTTATGACATCTAATAAAAATACTTCTTGTGTCTGTTGTTTTTTATGGATTAATAAAATCAGTTTTTCCAGCGCCTCTTAGAATGTAAAGTAAGAAATGCATGTGCTGTGGATATACAAATATTCCTATATCTGCACCCCCCAGCTTCTTTAGTACTGCAAACATAAGGGCTAGTCGCTGTTTCATTAGTAACTATATTATACTCGGGCCTCCGTCACACTAGTATTTCTTAGTCCATGTGCTGCCTGACTAAATTCAGCAGCCTCATATTATTTAAAGAAGTTTTCCAGACAGTGCTGGCTGTCAGGGCCGAACTGCATCGAGGTTGGAGTGGAAGGCATTGCTCAGACCCCTGTATAGTGGCCAGTGCTTGTAATTGCAGGCTGGGGTCCTATTGATTTCAATGAGAGCTGCACCTATGAGCACTAGACATTACACAGGGATCTGAGCAGTGGCTTCCACTCCAATCCCGGTGTATTCCGCTCTGACAGCCAGCGCTGCCTGAAATACCTCAGTTATTTTTTTACATGGACACAAATCTTGAGGGAGAACTGTGCTCTTTTAACATGATTTATGGATGAAGTCAATTGGGAAACAAAAAATGGATAGCACTCAGATGCCATTCGTGGGCAGTCTGTGCGTTGTCACCTTAAGGACGTGGCTTATTTTGGCCATAAGGACAATCATTTTGGGAGGATTTTCATCTCCACTTTTCAACAGCCATAACTTTTTAATTTCTCCATCGGCATGGCCATATAATGGCTTGTTTGTTTTTTGCACAGCAAACTGTAGTCTCTAATAGTACCATTTGTGGGAACCTATAATGTATTGTATAACTTTTATACTTTTTTTTTTTTTGGAGGGCAGGAAGAGAAAGCACAAATTCTGTAGGCTCGTATGATCACGATGATACCACAATAATTTTTTTTTTAAGGTTTATCCACTTTTGCACAATAAAAACTATTTTTTGGGAATTTTTATTTTTTACATTGTTGCATTTCAAGTTCCATAACTTTTTTATTTTTACTTGCACGGAATTTTCTGAGAGGTTGTTTTTTGCGTGACGAGCTACAGTGTTTATTGGTACGATTTTGGGGTACATACAGATTTTTTGAACATTTTTATTGCATTTGCTTGTGAGGCAAAATGAACAAAATAAGCATTTTGCCTCAGTTTTTTGCTGTCCAGGTTAAATAGTGGGTTCAATTTATTGTACAAGTCATTACGGATACAATGATACCAAATGTGTGGGATTTTTCAATTTTTTTCACATATACAAATGGGAAAATGAGTAAAAAAAAAGGGATTTATTTATTTTTTTACTATTTTTTTTGCATTATTATTTTTTATGTCCCTGTAGGGCACATGAATAGAGATGAGCAAGCACCAAAATGCTCGGGTGCTCGTGTCGAACCTGCCGCGATGCTCGAGAGTTCGCTTCGAGCAACGAACCCCATTGAAGTCAATGGGCGACTCGAGCATTTTTGTATATGACCCATTCCCATCGACACTTCCTTGGCGCCTCCGCCACGCCTTCCGCTCTGGCACCTACTTCCTTATTGGCTAGCGGCACCGCTGCCACACCCCCATCCTCCGTGCGAGGCAGCTCTGCCCTGCCTTCCACTGCCGTAACACGCGGCACCGCCGCCATACCTTCTGCACCGATTTCCATGACCTGGGCAGTTTGTGGTGTCATGGCGCCACTTCCGTTTTTACAGGGTGCCGCCGCCCCGTCTTTCTGCCAGACCTTTCATGGCTCCGTAGCCCAGCCCTCACTCCTGGAGGCCGTTTCCACTATTCTGCTGGGCCGCGCCCCCTTGTGACGCTACTGCCACACTCGTTTCTTCTATTGGCTGTGGCACCGCTGCCACACCCCCTTCTCTGACCTCCACCACCCAAGCAGGTTGAGGAGCTGGAGCCCCACCTTCACCTTTGCGGGGCATTCTGTGTGCTCTCTCGCAGCACTCCTCCTTTCTTGGGGGCATTGGCCTTGCTGGTTTGTGGTACGCCCGCCACGCCCCCTAGTGACACCGCTGTCACTCCTGCACCCTCCATTGGCTGTGGCGCAGCAGCCATGCCCACCACCTCGTTATCTCCGGCCCGCGTGCGTAGAGAACCACCGAGCACTTGGTTACTCCACCTGAGCCTCTCCTGGTCCCAACACCTGCCTCCTTCTTGCCTTCACCTGGGTCAGAAGACTGGTAAGATTCTTCTTTTCTTTCTGTCTTGCACTGTGCTTTGTGCTTTTTTCGGAGTAGGTCCTGGAGGACCCTCCAACCGGGACTTTGCAAGCAGGGTTCCCGGCTGAACCTGCGCTTTCGCATTTGACTGCAGCTGCTGCTGCTCGACTTGCTTCTCGGCTTGCTTCTTTGGGGAAGAGACCATGTTAGTGATGGATTTCTTTAGAGAGCCCTCCGGTGAGGCGCCCTGGGATGCTGGCGGGGACCCAACTATCACGTCCCCGCTGTCTTCTCAACTCCCAACCCGCTCTCTGAGCCGGAAAAATGGCTTAGACTAGCCCTCCATACCTAACTGGCTGCTCCGCATGACGCACTGCGTCCTCCAGTGGGGCAGCTTGCTGCTCCAGGCTGGCTTGGGTCCATAGCCTCCTGAACTTCCTGGGACCAGTAACTCCACACCATCTCTGGCTGGTCCCCCACAGTTGATGGTGGCTGCTCCGGGCTGGAGCTCCACACCTACAGTCCTAGGTTTTACTTGGTTTCCAAGGAGGGAGCGTAACAGACCTCCTTCCTGGCTGTGATCCTCTTTGCAACTTGCAAACCATGCCCATCGGAACCAGCAGCTGCAGGAATTACCGCGGCTGCTGGCACCAGACTTGCCCTACAATGGATCCTCGTTAATGGATTTAAAGTGTGCTCACTCCAATTACAGGGCCTCAAAAGAGTCCTGTATTATTATTTTTTGTCAATACCTCCCCGAGTCGGGAATGGGTAATTTGCGCTCCTGCTGCCTTCCTTGGAGGGCCTTCCACCACTAGCCGCTCAAGGCCTGTGCGCCTCGGGCAGCCCCTCTCCGAGAGAAAGAGATGAGGACTGTCCGCAACGGCGCAAGACGTCCCCGCTCCCCTCGTGCGCCTATCGGGTTGATCCTGCCAGTAGCATATGCTTGTCTCAAAAGATTAAGCTATGCACGTGTAAGTACACACAGGCGGTACAGTGAAACTGCGAATGGCTCATTAAATCATTTATGGTTCCTTTGATCGCTCCAAACCAGTTACTCGGATAACTGTGGTAATTCTAGAGCTAATACATGCCGACGAGCGCTGACCCCCAGGGATGCGTGTATTTATCAGACCAAAACCAATCTGGGTGTGGCCCGCGTCGGCCCACGGGTGCCCGCCAAAGGGGGTGGTGGGGGTCCTCCCCATCAAAAAGGGTCCTCCCCCCGCCCCCGGGCGCCTACCCGGCCGCCACTCCCTTGGCCGCCTTGACAACTCTAGATAACCTTGGGCAGATCGTACCGCCTCCCCGTCTGGCCTATTAACTTTTGATGGTACTTTCTGCGCCTACCATGGTGACCACGGGTAACGGGGAATCAGGGTTCGATTCCGGAGAGGGAGCCTGAGAAACAGCTACCACATCCAAGGAAGGCAGCAGGCGCGTAAATTACCCACTCCCGACTCGGGGAGGTAGTGACAAAAAATAACAATACAGGACTCTTTCGAGGCCCTGTAATTGGAATGGGCACACTTTAAATCCTTTAACGAGGATCCATTGGAGGGCAAGTCTGGTGCCAGTAGCCGCGGTGATTGCAGCTGCTGGTTCCTGTAGGCATGGCCAGGCAGTGTTGGAGCAGAGCTCAGCCAGATAGGAGGTCAGTAGTTCTCTCTCCCCAGTGCCAAAGGAAAACCAGAGACCAAGGAAGTGGAGCTCCAGCCCGGAGCGGCCACCATCTCCTGGGGGGGACCAGCCAGGGATGGTGGAGAGTTACTGGTCCCAGAAGCTTCAGGAACGTCAGGAAGCCAGACCGCACAGCCATGCCAGCCAGGCGCAAAAGATTTCCCTGCTGAGGGGAGTGGTGCGGCATGGAGAACAAGTCCGGGCCACTTTCAGATTCCGAAAGCGGGACAGGAAGCGAAGACAATGGGGACGGAAAGGTCAGTCCCCCTCCAGCACCCCGGGGCACCACACCCGTAGGTACCCCTGGGAAACAAGCCAAGGCGCAAGCAAGGGAGGTGGTTCAGCCAGGGACCCTGTTAAAGCAACCCCAGCCGCTGCCATCACAAACCAGCGGGGGGCAGAGAAAGGAGGGTGACCCCAACAGTACACCTCCAAAGAAGGCTTCACAAAGCAACATTCAAGGAGTCATACAAACTGCAGAGGAAACTTACCAGGTTGCAGTCCCAAAAGAGGAGAAGCCCAGAAGAGGATCTGGAGGCGTTACAAGCCAGTGCTCTGTGATCCTCTACAGAATGCAAAAACCAGATAAAGAGGCGTTGGGTGTGGCAGCAGTTTCACAGTCTGCAGAGAAAACTGGAGCAGCAGCATCACCACAGGGGGGCGTGGCCTCGGAGGCAGGCGTTGCAGTGACATCAAGGAGGCGTGGCCTCGGAGGGAGGCGTCGCAGTGACGTCACGAGGAGGTGTCGCAGTGACGTCACGAGGGGTGTGGCCTCGAAGGTACGCGTCGCGGTGACATCACAAGGGGGCGTGGCCCCGCAGGCAGGAGCTGCAGCAGTGTTGCAGGGGGTCATGTCTCCTCAGAGCAAGAGCAGGGGCAACAGCAAACTGGCCCCCAAAGGTGAAGGAGGGGCTACGGAGTCCCAGGAGGGCCAGAGGAAAGACGAGGTGGCGGCACCCCGTAAGACAGATAGTGGCGCCGTGACCACACAAGGGAAGGCGGTTACCGTGGTTGAAGTGGGTGGGGCAGCGGTGCCCCAAGCAAAGTTAAGCGAAGTGGCGGCAGCGCCACCTCGCAGCAAGAAGGACCCAGAAGCGGTGCTGGGGGGTAGTAAAAAGGGTGCAGCGGTACCGCAAGGTCAGGAGGCGGCCCCCCAGGCAGAAAGGGAGGTGCCGCAGGCAGATACAGACTCGGAGGCAAGCATCACCCCCTGGCAGCAGAGTCCAAAGGAGGGGCCTGATGCGGATACAGATATGGAGGAGGGGGCAGGGGGCTATCTCATGTCCCTCATCCAGTGCATAGAAGCCCCAATAAAGGACACCAGCCGGCTGCTCTTTGGAGATGAGGTTCCGGTGGAGGACTATAAAGTCAAGGAGAAGCGGGGTAAGAAATCCCAAAAAAAGGAGCAGGAAATATTGTTCTTTGGGCCTCTAGCCCGTGGTGCAGCGGCAGCCGGTCAGCCAGCCCCCGTGCCGACTACTCAGGGGAGCGCTGTGGAGGGGGCGGTGGGGGAGGCTGCGCTGGATGTAGGGGTGAATGCGGAAGCAAATGCTGGTGGGAAGGGGGTGGAGGTATGTGTGGAGGCGATTACTAAGGTGGGGTCGGAGGGGAAAGGAAAGAGTGTGGGGAGGGCGAGTGCGGAAAAGGTAAAGGCAGGTATGAGTGGGGCTGGTGTGAGTGCGGGAGGGGTGGCAGGTCCGTCAGCTCCCCCGGTGACTCCCGGCACCCGCAGTTACGCTGGGGTGGTCTCTGGGGGAGTGGTGAGTTTTTTGTCTGGGGGCGCTAGTTCGGACCCAAGCTGCATTCTCCTCGACGGACTACAGCGGGGTGACCCCTTCGTCACAGTAGGGGGGGTGCGGGTCGACACGAACCCATGGGTGAGGCAGTTTGGGTTACCGGCTTTCCGAGAGGATGTGGGAGGCTGGTCACTCCCTACAAACGGCAGAATAGCGGCAGGGGGAATGTGGCTCGTCTTGTATGGGTCGGCAGTGAGGCGTGTCCATCGAGGGGGGACAGTTGTTGAGCTGCTCCTTGGGATGAGTTTCAAGGTGGAGGACATCTTCGCCTTGATACATCCTCACACCACTAAAGAGTTTGACATCAGTTTTGTAAAACCAGAGGGGCTGGAGCTCTTCTGGTCAAATTACATGCTGTTGAAAGACCAGCCCGTCTGGCGGGACTTTAAGGTGGAGGCAGTGTCTACCAGGACACCACTAAGAAAGTGACCACTCACTCGTAATGAGTCCCTTTCTTGCCATGTAATCCATACATGGCTGGCCAGATACGGTACAGTTTTAGGATATGGAATTAAGATCAGAGATGAGCACGGCATTTGGTCAGGCGCATGGTCGTTCATGGTGAAGTTGAACAGATCAGGTCCCTCGGTTTCTCATATACCCTCCTCAGCATACCTGGGGAGGGACAGGATCTTAGCCTTCTACCAGGGGCAGCCGAAAGTCTGTCATCGGTGCGGCGACCCCACTCACTTCAGCGCGGCCTGTAAGACTGTGGTCTGCGCTCAGTGTGTGGGGGTAGGCCATACTGTCGCATCGTGCTGGATAATTAGGTGTCACCTGTGTGGTGAGACCGGTCACCCGTTCAGCCGCTGCCCTCTGGCTCGGGCTGACGCCGCCCCGCCCACGATGGTGACCCCGGTTTTTGGGTTCTCTGCAGGGGAGGGGACAAGCGGAGGCACAGGCCGAGGGGGTTCAGTGAGTGAAAACAGACCCCGCCCGGTTAGTCGCGAAAAGCGCAGGGTAGCCCATGCGGGTGCGAGGGTTCCGCCTCCACCAGGGAGGATGTCCCTGACCCTCGCGCCCAAAGGGCGTCTTGTTTCCGAGACTCCTGCGAGACCTCTGCAGGAGAGTGAGCTGAACGAGGAGGTTAGGAGATTGGAGGCGGAGGAGGCGGTTTCCGATCCTGCAAGTTCCCATCCAGATGGCAGTGTGGATGAGGGTGGACAGGACTGGGTACAGAACAAGAGAAAGAGGCACCGGAAGAAGGCCGGGCCTTCCTCCTCGGCTAAAACAAAAACCCAAATGCCAAAGGAAAGCGTGGCTGGCTCCCCCCCGGAGGAGTCTAACCGCTTTCGGGCCCTGGAGAATGCCAGCGAGACAGGCTCACTCCTGCCCGCCTCAGTGGACGGGGAGGGGGTAAATCCTGTCCAGCTGGCGCCAAAAACAAGTGGCGGACAGGGCCCGGTAAGAGCAGAATGCCTGTCGGCGGAGTCGGTCTCTGCCGAGGGAGGTGGGGATAGGGAACCCCCAGACAAAGGTGACCCATCCTCAGAGGGTAGAGGGCAGGTGGTTGGGATGGATGTATCTGTGTGCCTCAAGAGGGGCGTGGAGGGAGGTGGGGACACTGTTTTGGCGGAGGGAGGTGGGAAGAGGATGGCCGTCTAATTTAATCACTCTTTATGGCGGCACTCTCCCCGTTGACGCTGGCAAGTATTAATGTTGCCAGCATAATGTCTAATACGGCATGATTTATGGCCTTTGATTTTCTCAGCCGCGTTGAAGCCGACATTTTGTTTTTGCAAGAGACCAGGTTAACTGACCTCGGTTTACAACATAAGGCGAAGAGAGAGTGGAGGCACGGACCATCCTACTGGTCTCTTGCGGCCGAGCCGTATAGCAGGGTGGCAGTCCTTTTTAAGACTGCAAATGTCACATGCCGACGAGTGATCGAAGTAGAAATGGGTAGATGTCTGGTGTTAGACGTCCTTGTGGAGGGGCAGGAGCTCCGGCTCATTAACGTATATGGCCCTTAATCCAAGTTCGAGAGGAAGGACCTCTTCACAAGGATTAAACCTTATCTTTTTTCAGGTCGACTGGTGGTCTTTGGCGGGGACTTCAATAACGTCACGAGACCCTCAGATAGGGGAGGCGCCAGAGACAGGTTGGCCTATGACAGCGTCGCATTGAATAGCATAGTGAGTGAGGCCCGCCTGGAGGATGTCCATGTTCGAGGCACCTCAGGCGGCACGGTGTTCACATATCATCGAGGTAGCTGTAGGTCTAGAATAGATAGGTTTTATGTTAAGGAGGAGGCCATCTCGTCGCCTCTCGAGGTGGTCGAGGTGGAATTCTCCGATCACTGTTTGATTTCTTTTTCTCTGAATGTTTCAGAAACTCCTCAGGCGGGAAGGGGGTTATGGAAGCTGAATCTGGCCCTCATGGAAGAAGAAGCGGTGAGACAGTACTTTGAGGATTTCCTTCAGAGCCAGATTCCACTCATGGGCCTCTGCAGTAGTAAGTCAGAGTGGTGGGAGGTCTTCAAAAAGAGGGCGGCGAAATTCTTCCGTGAGCTATCCAGCCTCCGGTCCCTGACTTTGTACCGAGTGTACCAGGGCCTGAGGAGGAGGCTAGAGAAACTCGTCTCCACTGGGGGCGACCGTGCGGAAGTCACCAGAGTGAAATCTCTGCTTAGGAGTTGCCAGTACGATAGGCACACATCTTTGGTTCTGGAGAGGAATTTCGGGAAGTTCCGCTCACCCGACCCCTACAGGAACTGTAAGATGTCAGTGAGAAGTAAGTTGGTAACGGGACTGATGGATGGTACAGGATCCCTGAAGAGGTCCACTTCAGAGATCCTGGAGATCGTCAGATCCTTCTACTCGGAGCTCCTGGCAGAGAAGGATCTGGACAAAGATGGAGTCTCTAGCTTCCTGACCCAAACCATCTCGGAGGAGGGGGTGGTCCCCGGGTTGCACGTTTTGACAGAACCTATCAGGGCAGAGGAAGTGAGACTGGCCTTTGATGGGCTTCGGCCCAAGAAAACGCCAGGTCCGGACGGCTTAACGTCCGAGTTTTACAAGACTTTTAAGGAGCAGTTGGCTCCCCTATTGACCGAGATTTTTAACGACTGCCTATCCTCGGGCAGCTTACCGGAGTCAATGAGGAAGTCAGCCCTGATTGTCCTGTCAAAGGGTAAAGACTTGTGCCGTATTGAGAATTGGAGGCCCATAGCTCTTCTCAACACGGACCGGAAGGTTCTGGCCAAGATTCTTTTCAACCGGTTTGTGCGTTTTGCACCGAACCTCCTTTCGGCGGACCAACATTGCTCTGTCCCTGGCCGAAGCACGTTAGGTGCTGTCTGTTGTGTTCGGGAGGCCATGGAACAGAGTAGGGCTGGAAACTGGAAGGGGTTTCTTCTGTCCCTGGATCAGAGAAAGGCTTTTGACAGGGTTAACCACGAGTATCTCTGGTTGGTCCTTCTGCGCTATGGTCTACCTAAGGGGTTTGTGGATTGGCTAAAGATTTTGTATAGAGGGGCTGAGAGTTTCCCACTCGTGAATGGTTGGGTTGGGCGCCCCTTTTCGGTGGGGTCTGGTGTCCGCCAGGGCTGTTCCTTGAGCCCCCTACTATACGTGTTCGCGATCCACCCCTTTTTAAGGCGGTTAGGGAGCGGACCGGTGGTGGGGGTCAGGGCGGGTCTGGTTGGGCCGGGTCCAGCCTTGAAGGTGGTGGCCTACGCCGATGATGTAACGATTTTCGTCTCCTCCCAGCGGGAGGCGGAGGCCGTGGTGTCGGAGGTGGTCAGGTATTCGGAGGCTTCCGGATCCCAAGTCAACTGGGAAAAGTGTGAGAGTCTCTGGCTGGGGGAGGGAGCGCCTGATTTTAGGCTCCGACACCCTCCCAGCTCCCCAGGAGAGCGCCAAAATTTTGGGCATCCATTTCGACCTGGGTGATTACCCCACCAAAAATTGGGAAGGTAGACTGAAGGATGTCAGCCAGAAGGTCGACCAGTGGATGGGATGGTCTTTGTCCCTAAGAGAAAGGGTGGGCCTTGTCAAAACCTTCCTGCTCCCCTTGTTAATTTATTTGGGCAGTGTCTGCGTCTTGCCAGAACCTTTCTGGACACGGGTCTACAGCCTGTTTTTCCTACTGTTATGGGGAAACAGGCTGAACTAAGTCAAACGGGAGATCACATATCGACCAAGGAGACTTGGGGGTTGGGCTATGGTAAACCCTGTGGTGTTTCTGGTAAACACATTTCTTAAAACCAACGTGGCCAACTTCTGGAATACAGGAAGGGCTCCTTGGTGGGTAATCTCCGCCAAAGGATGGTTTGGGCCGTTCTTCCAGGAATGGGAGACTGGAGGGCGTGTGAAGGATTTCCTCACGCCGCACGGACACCTCCCGGCTTACATTGCTCTGGTTCTGAAATTGATACGTCGGTGGGGTTTGGGGGTGGGGGAGATCAGATCCCTGACGAGGCAATGTCTCGATAGGCGCGTCTTGATCGCCCGCTTCCAGAAACCCCTGGCCCTCAAGGACTGCCCAGGTAAGGACCTGGAGGGGGGGCTGCTGCTTTTGAATTCAACATGGGTCCCCCAGAAGTTTTGGGATCTGGCCTGGCGCTCCTTCCATGGGAAGTTGTATGTAAGGGACAACCTGAAGTACAGAAACGCGGATGATCGATTCTGTCCCCGCGAGCAATGTGCCTCCCTAGTGGAGACCATGGAGCATTTTCTGCTTCATTGCCCCTACAATACAGAGGTTTACAAACAGGTGGGGGCTTCCATCGGCTGGCCTCGGCTAGCTGCCCTCTCCTACCCTGAGTGGGTGTACGGTGCATTTAGATACCTGAAGGGCAAGGACCGCTGCACGTTATACCTAGTTAGCCTAGTGGTTAGGTATTACACGTGGCACGCAAGTTGTTTAGTCTCGACGCGGCAGAAAGTCCTCCCTGTAGACACAGTATGTAGGGACATCCTTGGTGACCTGGCAAAGTTGCGCTCCAGGGAGTCTGGGGACCGAGGCACGCCAGATGAGAGGTGGAGGGGATTCCACTTTCCGGTGCCTTAGGTTCCCTGCTCTCTCCTCCCCGGTGGAGGGCTGTTATCCCTTTTTCCTGCACATAACAGAATTTTGTTTTTCCAAAGCAGGCATGTGTGCATAGGGTCTTCAGATATCTGCCCTGGAGCCACAAAGGGGGTAATGTATGGTTTTTATGTATGTCTTTTCTGTAAGGTTATGTTCTTTTTCTGTAAGGTTATGTTCATGAAATATCGTGGTTTTTCAGGGTTTTCAGGTGTATATAAAAAAATGTTAAAAAATTTTCTTCTGCTTTGCTGGGTTTTCCTTTCTTTTGGGTTGGTCCCATTTTGGGTATAGGTGTGGTAATAAAAAAAAAAATTATATATAATTTTGTTTTGTATATATTTGGATACATGTATATATGGGTTTTCATTCTGTGGGGGTGAGGGGCGGACCCGACATACGGGTAGCTGCCGCAGGGCATTTCCTCCCTCCCTTAAAAGTTGTGTGTTGTGTTGAGTGGTGTTACAATTTTTTTTTTTTCTTTTCTTTTCCCTCCACACGCGTTTCCGCACGGGGGCATGGCAAAGAAAGATGAAGACATGGCTGAAAGCACCAGAACAGGACTCCACAGGAGGACACGGGAAAGAGGTCAAAAAGGACACGTCATGCAGTTTTGCATAATTTTTGTTAGTTTATAAAGTCAGGAGAAATGTAAGACTAGTTTCTTTGTAATGCTTTGTAATTTCATAATAAAAAGAGTTCCAGCAGCTGCTGGTTCCTGTGGGTGTGTCCTGCACATTCTCTGAGTGCATTGCTGAGAGAAGGTTGTGTGTGCAAACTCTCCCTCTCCTAAGGGCGGGGGAGGTTTTCCAGGTATGTCTCTACAGGAGACAGCCTCTACTTCTTTGGAGGTGCCAGGAAGGAGCAGAGGGGAGCTACTGGCCCCAGTTGGGAGTGGAGGATCAGGTGAAGTGGAGCCCAGAAGGTCTGAGAGACTGAGAAGATCCCAGGAGAATGGTAATGCAGGCTGCAGCAGGTCCCACTCCCGGTCTCCTGTACATGCAGTGGAATGGGGATCCAAACACCCTGGTGAGTCTTTAAATACATACAGTAAGAGGATCACTAGTATGATGAAAGCATATGAATTTTGCAGCAGGAGCTTGGGAAAGCTCCAGGTGACAGTGGATGGGCTAAGATTAGAGATGAGCGAACACCAAAATGTTCGGGTGCTCGTTATTCGGAACGAACTTCCCGCGATGCTCGAGGGTTCGTTTCGAACAACGAACCCCATTGAAGTCAATGGGCGACCAGAGCATTTTTGTATTTCGCCGATGCTCGCTAAGGTTTTCATGTGTGAAAATCTGGGCAATTCAACAAAGTGATGGGAACGACACAGCAACGGATAGGGCAGGCGAGGGGCTACATGTTGGGCTGCATCTCAAGTTCACAGGTCCCACTATTAAGCCACAATACCGGCAAGAGTGGGCCCCCCCCCCCTCCCAACAACTTTTACTTCTGAAAAGCCCTCATTAGCATGGCATACCTTTGCTAAGCACCACACTACCTCCAACAAAGCACAATCACTGCCTGCATGACACTCCACTGACACTTCTCCTGGGTTACATGCTGACCAACCGCCCCCCCTCCCCCCACAGCGCACACCAAAGTGTCCCTGGGCAGCCTTCAGCTGCCCTCATGCCACACCACGCTCATGTCTATTTAGAATTGCGTCTGCCATGACGAGGGACCGCAGGCACACACTGCAGAGGTTGGCACGGCTAGGCAGCGACCCTCTTTAAAAGTGGCGGAGCGATAGCCCACAATGCTGTACAGAAGCAATGAGAAATAGAATCCTGTGCCACCGCCATCAGGAGCTGCACACGTGGGCATAGCAATGGGGAACCTATGTGCCACACACTATTCATTCTGTCAAGGTGTCTGCATGCCCCAGTCAGACCGGGCATTTTAATTCATAGACACAGGCAGGTACAACTCCCTATTGTGAAGTCCCTGTCGACCCACAGCATGGGTGGCTCCCTGGAACCCACCGGCGGTACACAAAAATATCCCATTGCATTGCCCAACACAGCTGAGGTAGTAATGTCGTGCTTAATGCAGGTGGGCTTCGGCCCACACTGCATGCCCCAGTCAGACTGGGGTTCTTTACAAGTGGACACATGTAGGTTAAACTCCCTGTGGACCCACTGCCTGGGTGGGTGCCAGGAAGCCACCGGCGGTACATAGAAATATCCCATTGCATTGCCCAACACAGCTGAGGTAGTAATGTGGTGCGTAATACAGGTGGGCTTCGGCCCACACTGCATGCCCCAGTCAGACTGGGGTTCTTTAGAAGTGTACAGATGTATTAAAAACTCCGTGTGCACCTACAGCATGGGTGGCTCCCTGGAACCCACCGGCGGTACATAAAAATATCCCATTGCATTGCCCAACACAGCTGAGGTAACGTCAGCTGTAATGCAGGTGGGCTAAAAATTAACTTGATTACACTGTAGGCGAGGGCCCACAAAAATTGCTGTATCAACAGTACTAATGTACATCCCAAAAATTGGCCATGGCCAGCCAAGAGGGCAGGTGAAACCCATTAATCGCTTTGGTTAATGTGGCTTAAGTGGTAACTAGGCCTGGAGGCAGCCCAGTGTAACGAAAAATTGGTTCAAGTTAAAGTTCCAACGCTTTTAAGCGCATTGAAACTTATAAAAATTGTTCAGAAAAATTATTTGAGTGAGCCTTGTGGCCCTAAGAAAAATTGCCCGTTCAGCGTGATTACGTGAGGTTTCAGGAGGAGGAGCAGGAGGAGGAGGAGGAGGAATATTAGACACAGATTGATGAAGCAGAAATGTCCCCGTTTTGGATGGTGAGAGAGAACGTAGCTTCCATCCGCGGGTGCAGCCTACGTATTGCTTACGTATCGCTGCTGTCCGCTGGTGGAGAACAGAAGTCTGGGGAAATCCAGCCTTTGTTCATCTTGATGAGTGTTAGCCTGTCGGCACTGTCGGTTGACAAGCGGCTACGCTTATCTGTGATGATTCCCCCAGCCGCACTAAACACCCTCTCCGACAAGACGCTAGCTGCAGGACAAGCAAGCACCTCCAGGGCATACAGCGCTAGTTCAGGCCACGTGTCCAGCTTCGACACCCAGTAGTTGTAGGGGGCAGAGGCGTCACCAAGGATGGTCGTGCGATCCGCTACGTACTCCCTCACCATCCTTTTACAGTGCTCCCGCCGACTCAGCCGTGACTGGGGAGCGGTGACACAGTCTTGGTGGGGAGCCATAAAGCTGGCCAGGCCCTTAAAGACTGTTGCACTGCCTGGGATGTACATGCTGCTCGATCTACGCACATCCCCTGCTACCTTGCCCTCGGTACTGCGCCTTCTGCCACTAGCGCTGTCGGCTGGGAATTTTACCATCAGCTTGTCCGCAAGGGTCCTGTGGTATAGCAACACTCTCGAACCCCTTTCCTCTTCGGGAATCAGAGTGGGCAGGTTCTCCTTATACCGTGGATCGAGCAGTGTGTACACCCAGTAATCCGTCGTGGCCAGAATGCGTGCAACGCGAGGGTCACGAGAAAGGCATCCTAACATGAAGTCAGCCATGTGTGCCAGGGTACCTGTACGCAACACATGGCTGTCTTCACTAGGAAGATCACTTTCAGGATCCTCCTCCTCCTCCTCCTCCTCCTCAGGCCATACACGCTGAAAGGATGACAGGCAATCAGCCGGTGTACCGTCAGCAGCGGCCCAAGCTGTCTCTTCCCCCTCCTCCTCATCCTCCTCATGCTCCTCCTCCTCCTGTACGCGCTGAGAAATAGACAGGAGGGTGCCCTGACTATCCAGCGGCATACTGTCTTCCCCCGCCCCCGTTTCCGAGCGCAAAGCAGCTGCCTTTATGGTTTGCAGGGAATTTCTCAAGATGCATAGCAGAGGAATGGTGACGCTAATGATTGTAGCATCGCCGCTCACCACCTGGGTAGACTCCTCAAAATTACCAAGGACATGGCAGATGTCTGCCAACCAGGCCCACTCTTCTGAAAGGAATTGAGGAGGCTGACTCCCACTGCGCCGCCCATGTTGGAGTTGGTATTCGACTATAGCTCTACGCTGTTCATAGAGCCTGGCCAACATGTGGAGCGTAGAGTTCCACCGTGTGGGCACGTCGCACAGCAGTCGGTGCACTGGCAGCTTAAAGTGATGTTGCAGGGTGCGCAGGGTGGCAGCGTCTGTGTGGGACTTGCGAAAATGTGCACAGAGCCGGCGCGCCTTTACGAGCAGGTCTGACAAGCGTGGGTAGCTTTTCAGAAAGCGCTGAACCACCAAATTAAAGACGTGGGCCAGGCATGGCACGTGCGTGAGGCTGCCGAGCTGCAGAGCCGCCACCAGGTTACGGCCGTTGTCACACACGACCATGCCCAGTTGGAGGCTCAGCGGCGCAAGCCAGCGGTCGGTCTGCTGTGTCAGACCCTGCAGCAGTTCGTGGGCCGTGTGCCTCTTATCGCCTAAGCTGAGTAGTTTCAGCACGGCCTGCTGACGCTTGCCCACCGCTGTGCTGCCACACCGCGCGACACCGACTGCTGGCGACATGCTGCTGCTAACACATCTTGATTGCGAGACAGAGGAGGAGGAGGAGGAGGGTGCTTTAGTGGAGGAAGCATACACCTCCGCAGATACCACCACCGAGCTGGGGCCCGCAATTCTGGGGGTGGGTAGGACGTGAGCGGTCCCAGGCTCTGACTCTGTCCCAGCCTCCACTAAATTCACCCAATGTGCCGTCAGGGAGATGTAGTGGCCCTGCCCGCCTGTGCTTGTCCACGTGTCCGTAGTTAAGTGGACCGTGGCAGTAACCGCGTTGGTGAGGGCGCGTACAATGTTGCGGGAGACGTGGTCGTGCAGGGCTGGGACGGCACATCGGGAAAAGTAGTGGCGACTGGGAACTGAGTAGCGCGGGGCCGCCGCCTCCATGATACTTTTGAAGGACTCCGTTTCCACAACCCTATACGGCAGCATCTCAAGGCTGATGAATTTTGCTATGCGGACGGTTAACGTTTGAGCGTGCGGGTGCGTGGCGGCGTACTTGCGCTTGCGCTCCAACAGTTGCGCAAGCGACGGCTGGACGGTGCGCTGAACTACACTGCTGGATGGGGCCGAGGACAGCGGAGGTGAGGGTGTGGGTGCAGGCCAGGAGACGGTAGTGCCTGTGTCCTGAGAGGGGGGTTGCATCTCAGTGGCAGGTTGGGGCACAGGGGGAGAGGCAGGGGTGCAAACCGGAGGCGCTGAACGGCCTTCGTCCCACCTTGCGGGGTGCTTGGCCATCATATGTCTGCGCATGGTGGTGGTGGTGGTGAGGCTGTTGATGGTGGCTCCCCGGCTGAGCTTTGCGCGACAAAGGTTGCACACCACTGTTCGTCGGTCGTCAGGCGTCTCTGTGAAAAACTGCCAGACCTTAGAGCACCTCAGCCTCTGCAGGGTGGCATGGCGCGAGGGGGCGCTTTGGGAAACACTTGGTGGATTATTCAGTCTGGCCCTGCCTCTACCCCTGGCCACCGCACTGCCTCTTGCAACCTGCCCTGCTGATGCCCTTGACTCCCCCTCTGAAGACCTGTCCTCCTGAGTAAGCGTTGCACACCAGGTGGGGTCAGTCACCTCATCGTCCTGCTGCTCTTCCTCCGAATCCTCTGTGCGCTGCTCCCTCGGACTTACTGCCCTTACTACTACCTCACTGCAAGACAACTGTGTCTGATCGTCATCGTCCTCCTCACCCACAGAAAGTTGTTGAGACAGTTGGCGGAAGTCCCCAGCCTCTTCCCTCGGACCCCGGGAACTTTCGAATGGTTGGGCATCAGTGACGATAAACTCCTCTGGTGGGAGAGGAACCGCTGCTGCCCAATCTAAGCAGGGGCCCGAGAACAGTTCCTGGGAGTGTTCCCGCTCCTGAGCAGGTGTTATTGTAGTGGAGTGAGGAGGCTGGGAGGAAGGAGGAGCAGCAGACAGAGGATTCGGATTGGCAGCAGTGGACGGCGCAGAACTGCGGGTAGACGATAGGTTGCTCGAAGCACTTTCTGCCATCCAGGACAGGACCTGCTCACACTGCTCATTTTCTAATAACCGTCTCCCGCGTGGACCCATTAATTGGGCGATGAATGTGGGGACGCCAGAAACGTGCCTCTCTCCTAATCGCGCAGCAGTCGGCTGCGACACACCTGGATCAGGAGCTTGGCCTGTGCCCACACCCTGACTTGGCCCTCCGCGTCCTCGGCCGCGTCCACGTCCTCTAGGCCTACCCCTACCCCTCAGCATGCTGTATTACCAGTGATTTGATTTCACAGGCAGGAAATAAATTGGCGCAAGACTGCAAGCCAAATATAATTTTTTCCCTTTTTTGAAAACGAAAGGCCCCACTGCCTCTAGTGAATGAATAATCTAAGTTTAATAACTGTGCTGTTTTCCTGCTAATGTGTCACAGAACGTGAGGGTAGCAGAGTTATTAACTGTGGCAGAGCAGGTATTTTTTTTCCCAATTAAGGAAAGCAAATGGCGAAGCCAGGAGTAAAACGTAGCTGGGTGCGTATGATTTTTACAGGTTGCACACGCAGCCGACACGTGTCCACCGGCGTTAGGACGGACAGAGGCAGGACAAATAGAATTATTTTCACTTGTTTTCCAAGCAAAAGGTAGCACTGCGTATATTCTATGAATAATAACTGTGTTGTGGCCCTGCCTATACAATTCTTTCCCTGCAGTATCAATGGAGGGTGGAATGCTCTGCAGAGGCGATTTTGAGAAGCAAAAAAAAATGCAGCACAGCTAACAGCAGCCTGGACAGTACTGCACACGGATAAATATGGCCCTAGAAAGGACCGTTGAGGTTCTTGAAGGCTACACTCACTCCTAACACTCTCCCTGCCTATGCAGCACTTCTGTCCCTAATGCCAGGTGCAACGCTCTGCAGAGCCGATTTTGAGAAGAAAAAAAATGGCACTGCTAACAGCAGCCAACACACAGCTATCAGTGGCCCTAATAAGGACCTTTGGGGGGTCTTGAAGCCTACACTAACTACCAATTCTTTCCCTACAGCAGCTCCGGTACAAACAGCACTGTCCCTCAGCTAACTCACCAGGCATCTGAGCCGAACCGCGGGAGGGGCCGACTTTTATGTTCGGGTGACACCTGATCTTCCCAGCCACTCACAGCAGGGGGGTGGTATAGGGCTTGAACGTCACAGGGGGAAGTTGTAATGCCTTCCCTGTCTTTCAATTGGCCAAAAAAAGCGCGCCAACGTCTCAGGGAAAGAAGTGAAAGTAACCAGAACACCGCATGGTGTTCGTTACGAATAACGAACATCCCGAACACCCTAATATTCGCACGAATATCAAGCTCGGAAGAACACGTTCGCTCATCTCTAGCTAAGATCTAAGGCAAATTATGGCTCTAAGTGGAAGTGCCCAGAGTATGCTGAGCAAATCAGGAAGATAAAAATGGAAATCAAAGAGTTAAGAGAAAGAAGGAGATTCTTGATACTGGAGGTCCCATGGCCGAGAGGCTTAGAAATCAGGAACGAATTAATGCATCCAGGAATTATTCGGGGTTAAATGCCCTGTCAGCTTGCTCCCCTGCTGATAGTTAGATTGTGGCTAGCAGCAGTAGCGATGAAGGTGAAGTGTGCTCACAAAAAACGGCGTCCCAGCCTCTGTCCCAGTCCTCATCCCAGTGCAGCATTCCAGCCAGGCAGCCTGAGCCGGCACTCTCCTTCGGGTCTTCCATGGAGGAGGGCAGGACGAGCACCAGCTGGGCAGACACAAACGGGAAGGATTTCGTTGGGAGCAGCAAGGGAGGTTGTCTCAGATCTGAATCTCACAGAGTGGAATCTCCCCCGGCCCTCTCCCAGTTTTCCTTTGGAGATGACATCCCACTAGAAGATATGCATAGCGGAAAAAAGAAAAAAAAAAAAGAAAAAGATAGTGGAAATGGTGAGCACTTGCTATGTGCCATTTGTGTGTGTGGAGTCTGCAGCCCAGAGCAGCCCGGTGTCTGCGGGGACGCCAGGGCCTTGGCAGGCAAGTCAGGAGAAAGGGGAGGATTCCCTGCTGACTGGCGTTTGGCATGCACCCGCAGGGGGTGAGTGCGCCGTGGAGTCCCCAGCCACCCCGGAGCGGGCAATCGCAGTGTTGGTGTCCGAGGAGGGGGTCAGTAGTGGGGTATGTGTGGAGGTTGCAAAAGTAGCTGCTCCTGCGGTTGGGGTATGCAAATCTGACCCTGCTGTCTGGAGCGCTTCAGTGTTGGCGGCGGTGCTGGCGTCCAGACAGCAGTAAGAGAACGGTGCAGGTTGCGGTGTGGTGCCTCCCCCACTGGTTCAGACAGGTGCGATACCGGTGTCTGGAGGGGGGGAGGTAGTCAGGAGGTGGATGAGATGGATTGTACGCCCACGGTGGGTGTGCAGGGGGGGGGTGGACCTCGGCACCTCTGATGTTTCTGCTGCTCCATCACCGGTGGTGGTGTTAGCACCCAGGGGGCCTGTAGGACAAGGAGAGCCGATGCTGCTGGGGTCCTCGGTCCCCCCCATCTTGGGCCGATGCAGTATCGGCTTCCGTTGGTGGAGAAAATGGAGCAAAGCAGCTGAAAGCCCCGGTGGTGAGTAGCCAGTCTGCTTCGGTGCCGGAGACTCAGCTATCACAGCTGTCAGTTGAGCAGGTAGAAGGGGAGAGAATGGGTATGCAGGTGGAGGGTCTTAAAGCACCAGGGAGAAATGTAAATCTAGCGATAATGCAGAGAATAGGATAGAGGAGACTAGTAGTGCGAAGATTGTGAATACGAATAGAACAGTTAAAAGTCAGTGTGGCAAGGCTGCATGTATTACTTGCAAAGGGATGGTGTCCCCAAAAAAACTGGGTCTGTTCCCTTGAAAACTAATGTGTCTAGTGGTATTGCAGAAATAAGAGGGAGCAATCCTGTGCGAGCAAGCCCAGCAATAGTTAAGGCGGCAGGGGGAGTAGTGCAGGTGTTCTCGCAGAAAAAAGAGCAGGGAAAAGAGGTTCAAAAAGAGCAGAAAAAGGTACAAAAGGAGGTACAGGTACAAGTAAAGGAAAGCAAAGACAAAGGGAAAGTGCAGGGAGTAGAGGTGAAAGGTGTGAAGGTAGAAACCAGGATTCCTAGGGTGTCTGCTGGTGGTATTGGGGTATCAAATGGTGAGGTGTCTGGGGCGTCTGCCGCTGGGTCTGGGGCGTCTGCTAGGGGGACAGAGGGGGTAATCAAGATATGAGGTACCAATTAAGGGTGCATCTGAAGTATCTAAAGATGTGTCTGAGGTACACATAGATGTCAGGGGAGATATCAGAGGCTCCAAAAATGGGTGGAGCTGGGGTCTCCAACATAGTGGAGTCCCCAGGAGTTTCAAAAGGAGCTGGAACATCTAGAAATGAAACTTTGGCTGCAATGGTGGCAGCGAGGGTCATGGCAGAGACTGAAACTGGTCCATCCTCCCTTCCGGTGGCCTCTGGCAGCAGAAGCTATGCCAGTGTGGTCACCAGGATGGCTGTGGCATAGGAGGAGAGAGTGATCCAGGGCGGCAACTCACGGATGCCCTGAGCTGGGGAGAAAGGTTGACTGTCATAGATGGTAGGTCCTGGCCTCCTGTTTCTGGAAACCATAGGGACTGCCCAGGTTGGGACCTGGAGGGTGGGCTGGTCTTATTGAATTCTTCAAGGGTCCCACTGAAGTTTTGGGATTTGGCTTGGCGCTCCTTCCATGGTAAGTTCTATGTGAGGGACAACCTGAAGTACAGGAACCTGGAGGAAAGAAATTGCCCCCGGGAGGAGTGTGGCTCCACAGTGGAGACTATGGAGCATTTCCTACTTCAATGTCCAATACAGAGGTTTATGAATGGGTGGTGGCTTCCATCAGTTGGCCTCGGCTAGCCGGCCTCTCTTATTCTGAGTAGTGTTATGGAGCTTTCAGACAGTTGGGTAACAGGGACCGGTGCACTCTTTTCTTAGTAAGCTTAGTGGTCAGGTACTACACGTGGCATGCACGGTGTTTAGTGTCGACGCGTCAGAAAATCCTTCCCGTGGATGTGGTAAGTAGGGACATCTTAGGTTACCTGGTGAAGGTGCGGTCTTTGGAGTACGACAGACTGGGTGTGCCAAGGGCCTCTTGCTTGTGGAGGGATATATCCTTTCAGGTGCACTAGTCTGAGGTCTCCATTCCTGGTGGTGGGTCTGGCGTCTGTCACCTGTTAATAGCTTTTTGTTTTATTTGAGGTAAAAGAATAAAGGGCTTATGAACACCGAGCTTGGATCCTGAGTACAAGGTGGTGAGATGGAAATGTGTTGTGTGTCAAGTTACAGTATGTAAGTAGGTATTTTTTTTTGTATGGAGTACTCATGTACTAGGTATTTGTATATTGAAAAGGTTTCTGTTGGGTCTTTTTAGTTTCCCTTATAGTTTGCTTTACCCTTTAAAGAGAGGAGAAGGGGGGGAGGGAAAAAATATTATATATATATAATAAATAAAATAAAAATATTATAATATGGAAATGTGTGTGTATGTATATATATGAACGTGTGTGTATGTATGTATGTAGGAGAAATTAGGTTTAAGGTTGGTCAGACAGCCCTGCCATGACCCTAGGTAGGATTTCTCTGTTTACCTACCACCTATGTGGCAGAATTGTAAGCCATGTCTTTCTTTTTCTGGGTGCATGGGGACAATTGGAGACAGGAACCTGGCAGACAGAGCTGAGAGTCTAGCTGTGACAGAACCAGGACCAGAATCAGGACCGGAACTGGAGCCAGGGAGCCAGAAGGAAGAGGAAAGATGGACATTTTTGTTAGTTTATTGCTATCTGGGTTTTATAGCCCATTCTTTCTTTTGTAAAGATGATGTCGTCCGAAAAGTTTCTTTTGTTATGTATGGAAATTTTTTGACATTTAAGTTTTTGTAATTTTCCAAAAAAATGAGTTCCAGCTCCAATAGCGTATATTAAAGTTGCTGCAGTTAAAAAACTCATAGTTGGATCTTAGGATCAAGCTGGCGGTCTGCCACGAGGCGAGCTTACCGCCTGTCCCAGCCCCTCCGATGCTCTTGACTGAGTGTCCCAGCGGCCCCGAAGCGTTTACTTTGAAAAAATTTGTGTTCAAAGCAGGCCGGTCGCCTGAATGCTTCAGCTAGGAATAATGGAATAGGACCCCTGTTCTATTTTGTTGGTTTTCGGAACTGGGGACATGATTAAGAGGGACGACCGGGGGCATTTGTATTGTGCCGCTAGAGGTGAAATTCTTGGACCGGCGCAAGACAAACCAAAGCGAAAGCATTTGCCAAGAATGTTTTCATTAATCAAGAACGAAAGTTGGAGGGTCGAAGATGATCAGATACCGTCATAGTTCCGACCATAAACGTTGCCAACTAGCGATCCGGCGGCATTCTTCCCATGACCCGCCAAGCAGCCTCCGGGAAACCAAAGTCTGGGACGGGTGGCTGGGATGAGGAGAGCGGGCGGCGGTGGTGGTGGCGTGGGGGCGCAGGTTGGTTGGGCTTCCTCGGTTAACACCCCTACGGGGGAGAGGGTCCGCTCCCTCCAGATCCCCACGGAAGGACGCCTCTCGTGCAAAAAACGGAGGCACGGCGAGCGGGGAGGGGAGATTTTCGATCAGATAACGCATGGCTTCTTTTTATGGGGGGGCGAGATTTGTCGGGTGGCGACTTTTTGGCCGCGGATGGGTGCTAGCCCCCCACCGCTCCCGGGTGGCTTAATACTCCAGGTGGGGGGCTTAATAATCTGGGTGCAGGCTTAATAGTCGGGGTGAGGGGCGTCCCCCGACCGTGAGGGTGGTTGATTTGAGTTCCAGGAGGCCGGATGGAGCCAAGTGGTGATGGGGGTGCCTGAGAACCGGGATGGGGAGAATCCAAGGCCTCCAAGCCGTGCCGAAGTTCCAGGAGGTCGGCACGAGTCTGCCGGTTTTCCCCTTAGGGAGTGCCTATGTGCCAAAATGGGGGAAGTAAAAAAAAAAAGCACCCCCGGCGGATGTATGCAGGGGGGCTGGCTGGGTGAAAGAGGGGTTGGCTGGCAGGGTGCTGGCTGCAGCTGGGGCCACCCCGGGAGGCTGGCCATGGGTGTGCAGAGGGCCCCCTAAGAACGCCTACCAGCAGCTGGTCGAAACCCTGTCTGAGCTGCCGATGGGGCCGGGCGGGACCTCCAGGAGGCTGGGCACAGCCCGCAGGTTGCTTACGCTCTTGCCCCATGAGGCTTGCAGAAATGAGTCTTGAAAATTTGATAAAGTCCAGGCGCCGGCTTAGGGGACGGAATCGGCTGGCCGTGCCGGCGGGGGCGCCAGGAGGCCGGGCAGTGCTGTGGAGAGGCTGGAGTGCCTGAGAACCAGGATGGAAAGAATCCAGGGCCGCCGAGCCGAAGTTCCAGGAGGTCGGCATGAGTCTGCTTGGTTTCCCCTTAGGATGTGCCTATGAGCCACAATGGGGGGGAAGTCAAAAAAGCACCTCCGCTAGAGACACGGGTGCTTTAAACAGAGGTGAGTTCGGGGATTGCCTCGAGTAAGGATGTTGGAGGTTTGGCTAAGTCCCAACCGAGTGTTTGGTCAAATGGAGGGGTCTGAGCCTCCAATGTGGCCAGCTGGGTAGCTAAGGAGGCCGGCCTAGGTGAGCTGGAACAGCCCGTGTGTCCCCGAGCATCTCCCAGTGTTTGGTGAAAAGGGGGTCTCAGCCGCCAATGTGGCCAGCTGTGTGCCTAGGGAGGCCACCCTGGTATGTTCTGGAACACCCCCCCCCCCCCCCCCCCCCCCCGTGTGTCCTTGAGTGTCTCTCAGTATTTGGTCAAAACCCTGTCAGAGCCACTCACGTGACCACCCATGTGCCAAAATGGGGGAAGTAAAAAAAAGCACCCCCGGCGGATGTATGCAGGGGGGCTGGCTGGGTGAAAGAGTGGGTGGCTGGCAGCAGGGTGCCCTCTGCAGCGGTGGCCTGGGTGGGGTGCAGGGGGCCACCTAAGAGTGCCCCCCAGGCAGTTGTTCAAAACCCTGGCCTAGCTGCCTACGAAGGCGGGAGGGACTTCCAGGAGGCCGGACACGGACCACAGGTCGCTCCCGCTGTCGTTCGATGAAGTTTGCATGGCGAACAAAGTTTCAAAGTCCCGATGGGGAGAGGGGTGCTGGCGGCCATGGGGTGCTGGCTGCAGCAATGGCCGTAGGGAGCCCCGGGAGGTCAGCCTGGGGGGTGCGAAGGGCCCCCTAGCTAGTGCCTCCCAGCATTTGGTCAAAACCCTGCCTGAGCCTCCCATGCGGGTGGGCGGGACCCCCAGGAGGCCGGGCACAGCCCGCAGGTTGCTCCTGCTGTCGTCCAATGAAGTTTGCACGGTGAACAAAGTTTTAATGTCCCGACGGGGAGAGGGGTGGCGAGGGCAACAGGGTGCTGGCTGCTCCAGGGGCCGTGGGGACCCCTGGGAGATGGGTCTAGTGGTGTGGAGGGCCCCCTAAGAGCGCCTACCAGTAATTGGTCAAAACCCTGTCTCAGCCTCCGATGGGGCCGGGTGGGACCTCCAGGAGGCTGGGCACAGCCCGCAGGTTCCCCCCCCCCCCCTGTCGTCCAATGAGTTTGCAGAGACAAGTCTTGAAAAATAACAAAGTCCAGAAATCCATGAGAACCAGGAAGGGGAGAATCCATGGCCTACAAGCCGGGCTAGAGTTTCAGGAGGTAGCCATGAGTCTGCCGGTTCTCCCCTTAGGATGTGGCTATGTGCCAAAATGGAAGTCAAAAAAGCACCCCCAGCAGATGTATGCAGGGGGGCTGGCTGGTGAAAGAGAGTGGGTGGCTGGCAGCAGGATGCTGGCTGCAGTGTTGGCCTGGTGGGCTGCGGAGGGCCCCCCTAAGAGCGCCTCCCAGCATTTGCTCAAAACCATGTCTTAGCTGCCTATGCGGGCGGAGTGTGTTGTACAAAAAAAGCTGTTTTTAAAATGACAGAATTGCCAAAAAGAAACAAAAAAACAAAAAAAAAAAAAAAACACAATTTTTTTCCTTTTGCTTTGTTTGAATTCATTCAAAAACTGTGGGGTCAAAATGGGCAGTACACCCCTAGATAAATTCGTTAAGGGGTCTAGTTTTCAAAATGGGGTCATTTGTGGGGGTCCTCTATGGTTTTGGCCACTCAAGAGATCTACAAGAGTGCTATGGGGCCTAAAACGCCTTCAAGCAAAATGTATGTTCTGAAAGACATTGACTACTCCTTTCGTTTTGGGCCCCGTTGTGCATCCAGACATAAGATTAGGGCCAAAATGGGTATATTTACGAACACAGGACAAACAGGGGGATCCATTTTGGGGTGTCAAGCCTCATTTTCATGTGCACTATAGAAAAAAAAATGTCTTTAAAATGACATATTTGCAAAAATATGAATTTTTTTTTCTCTTCTCTAAACTGAATTAATTCCTGAAAAAACTGTGGGGTCAAAATACTCATGACCCCCCCCCCCCCTCAGTGAATACATTAAGGGCTGTAGTTTTTAAAATGGGGTCATTTGGGGGGGTATCTATCATTCTGACACCTATGAGCCTTTGCAAACTCAGCTTGCTTTAAGAAAAAGTGTTTCTCAAAATGCTGAAAAGTAATGTTACATTTGTACGTCATCTAATTGGTTTAAAAAAAAAAACACAAGTTTTTCAAACATGCATTCAGAATAAAGTAAACAGATAGAAATATATATCCTATCAAAAATTTGTACAGTATGTTTGCACATATTTGAGATATTACAGTTGAAAATGTGAAAAAATGACATTTAAAAAAAACAAACTTTTCGAATATTGGTACTTTTAATAAATATACACATTATATTGGTCTTTTTATAACCTAAATGAAGTACAATATGTGGCGAAAAAACTGTCAGAATCACTTGGATATGCAAAACCTTTAAGGAGTTATGCTATGTTGAACGACACGTCAGATTTCCAAAATTTGGCTCCGTCACTAAGGCGCAAACAGGCTTTGTCACTAAGGGGTTAAATATGGTTTATTTGCATTCTGATGTACCTCTCCACTGCCAAATGAGATGTCATTTTGGCCTTGCAGCGGTGATCAAGGAGGGTGGCCACCCAGTAATGGTTTGATGTTTTGATGTGAGCTATGCGACTGGCCTTCTGCAAACTCTGCAGCATAAAAGCCCTCATATGCCTCAAAGTAACTAAGTGTGATGGCCCAGATTCCTGAAGTTTAGGCCTAATGGTGTCCCCCTCTGGCATCACCATGTGCATAAAATAGCTAGGGTTAGTGATAAATGTAAGGAACATTGCACAGCCCACTCCACTGTCTCTGAACCTATATTATTACCCTCCTCCTCTTCCTCCTGCTGCTTTTCTTCCTCTATACTTCTCTCATGGATAGAGAAATGTGTTGTAGAAGATACCCTCCTTCTTGCCCAAAGCCACCCACCATGGTGTGTTTAGTAATGGTGCAGCGAGCAGAAGTCGGTGGGAGTAGCCCGAGTGCGTGCTCTAGCTCTGTCCTTGTCACAGTGGCGGCTACTTTGCCTAAAATGGTCGCTCGTGTGGCTGGTGGGATTGCGTAACGATAAGTAACTAGTGTAAGTACGGTGTGATGCCAGTGCCTTTAAGTACGTTGCAGTAATGAAATAAAAAGACTCGTCTAATGTGTGTTCGTAAAACCGAAAGCCCACAGCTTACTTGAACTTGTTGGACTAAGTACAGTGGTTACAGTCGTCAATTGGCAGGCAGTGAAAACTTCCATGACTTCTTGAACAGAGTAAATTGCATACAGTGACTCTCTAATCCTTTCCTTAGGAAGGAGAAGGCTTGCTGGACTCTGAAGCGCCTGCAGTGCTTGGTGGTTATTTTGTGGAGGACTGGAGCGCGTAGCGCAGGCTCTTCTGGCAGCTTGCTGACTGCTAACTGTGGAGGGAAAAGTTCAACTCAGTTGCGATAGTTGATCTCTTCCTGACTTATGCGGGGAAAACTGCCCTGGCTCTGGTTCCTCCAGGCAGCGTTGATGAAGACTCCACTACCACTCCAGGCTCTGTCGGATCCCGGCCTACAGCTCCTGCACCTCTCTAGCGCGTGCTGGTTCTTTTCCACCTCTGCTTCTATTCTCACCACCCGCTCTTTTATGTTCTCTTCCCTTCTCCTTCCGCTGACTCACTTCCTCCTCCACATTCACTTTTCCAGGCTCTGCTCGACGACTTCTTCTCCACCAATACCTGTGGCTCTTACTCTGTGTCTCGTGGTTGGTTTCCTCCAGTCACCGAAAACCTCTCAGACAGAGAACGACCAATCTGATAATTAGCTGCAAGGAGCCAATCAGAAGAGGTGCTGTTGCTAGGCAGATTACCTGCAACCCGTTATGAAGGAAAATCAGGGATTTTCCCTTGATGGATGCCTCCTATGTTCCCCGAAGGGCTCATAGCGAGGTCCCGATGACCTATTAACCCTTTGCCTATCCTAAAGAACCCTCCGGGTCACTGCAATGGGGGACTGGCCAGATAGAAGATTAGTATCCCTTCCTCCCCCATTGTGACAACACATCATTGTCCCTGAAGCCCCATAGCTTCTGTTCCAGCAAACAGGCAACAGGGATGATTATACTGATCAGTGCATCATCACGATGACCATTTTGGTCGCTTCCTCAAAGCAGGCTAAAACAGCACATGTCTTCAATCTGCAACCACTTCACAGGCATCAAGTGATTGACCTCCATACATCACCTGCTAATGGCAGACACCATTTGGTACTCTGTGTCTCTGCAACATATGCAACATGGAACTCCACCGTGTAGGTATGTTACAGAAGAGATGTTTGGGTGGTAGCCTGAAATGTCGCTGCACATCCGCCAGATGAGAGGTGACTGGGTGTGAAAGCCATAAGTGAGAGCACAGTTTCCTGGCCTTTTTCAGTATTGGATGTAAAATGTGGGTAACTCTTTAGAAAGCGCTGCACTACCAGGTTCTAAACAGCTTTTCAGCAGTGTGGCTGTGCTCCCATAGACATGAGTTTTAGGACAGTATTTTTGTGTTTACCACGTGCAGTGCTGTATGGAGGTTGGATTTTGGCACATATGGATATCTGTGCCAGTGTGGAGGGTGTTGAAAGGTGGTATGAAGAGAAGGAGGTGGGTGAGAACAGACAAGGATGAATGTCCCCCAACTCTTCTGGGTACCCAGAAATGTGGACAACCACGTTTGGCTCGATGCCCCTCCTGCAGAGCCTTGACCCAGTGTTCTATTAAGGATTAGAGATGAGCGAGCACCAAAATGCTCGGGTGCTCGTTACTCGAGTCGAACTTTTCGCGATGCTCGAGGGTTCATTTCGAGTAACGAACCCCATTGAAGTCAATGGGCGACTCGAGCATTTTTGTATATCGCCGATGCTCGCTAAGGTTTCCATTTGTGAAAATCTGGGCAATTCAAGAAAGTGATGGGAACGACACAGAAACGGATAGGGCAGGCGAGGGGCTACATGTTGGGCTGCATCTCAAGTTCCCAGGTCCCACTAATAAGCCACAATAGCGGCAAGAGTGCCCCCACCCCCCTCCCAACAATTTTTACTTCTGAAAAACCCTCATTAGCAAGGCATACCTTAGCTAAGCACACCACAGCCTTCAGCTGCCCTCATGCCACACTCTGGCCTCATAGCCACACCACCCTCATGTCTATTTATAAGTGCGTCTGCCATGAGGAGGAACTGGAGGCACACACTGCAGAGGGTTGGCAAGGCCAGGCAGCGACCCTCTTTAAAAGGGGCAGGGCGATAGCCCACAATGCTGTACAGAAGCAATGAGAACTCCAATCCTGTGCCACCTCCGTCAGGAGCTGCAAACGTGGGCATAGCAATGGGGAATCCATGTGCCACACATTATTCATTCTGTCAAAGTGTCGCATAGCTCAATCCACACTGCAAGGGGAAAGCCATCTGTGCTCTGCCCCCTACCCAAGTCAGTCAGTGCCTTTGTGCCAGACAGGTCAAACACCGCAATGGGAAATAAGTTTGCACCAACAGCATAGGTGGGTCCTAGGAAACCCAAGACATGAACCAAAAATTGATCTGAGCGGCCAAACATGGCAGACTTGCACCGCGCCCACGGCATAGGCCTCGGCCCACAGATTCAGCAATCCTAGGTTGGAAGCGGGCTTTCACTGCACCCTGGACATAGGCCTCTGCACAAACCCTCAGCAATCGCGTGCCTACAGCAGACGTCAATGCTAGCGTAGCTGTGCACATCTCATTAGCGCTGTATTGCTCCTGTAGTTTGTCCCAATGCAGTGCCCCGGATAGTAGAGCTAACGTCAGATTAAATACAGGTGGGCTTCGGCCCACACTGCATGCCCCAGTCAGACTGGGGTTCTTTATAAGTAGACACAGGCAGGTACAACTCCGTGTGGACCGACAGCATGGGTGGGTCCCAGGAAGCCACCGGCGTTACATAAATAAATCCCATTGCATTGCCCCGCACAGCTGAGGCAACGTCAGATTAAATGCAGGTGGGCTTCGGCGCACACTGCATACCCCAGTCTGACCGGGGTTTTTAATACATAGACACAGGCAGGTACAACTCCCTAATGTGAAGTCCGTGTGGACCCAAAGCATGGGTGGTTCCCTGGAATCCACCGGCGGTACATAAACAAATCCCATTGAAATGCCCAGCACAGCTGAGGTAACGTCAGATTAAGCTTCGGCCCACACTACATGCCCCAGTCTGACCGGAGTTTTTAATACATAGACACTGGCAGGTACAAATCTGTAATGTGAAGTCCCTGTGGACCCACAGCATGGGTGGCTCCCTGGAACCCACCGGCGGTACATAAATGTATCCCATTGCAGTGCCCTGCTCAGCAGAGCTAACGTCAGATACAAAGGTGGGCTTCGGCCCACAGTGCATGCCCCAGTCAGACTGGTAATATGTACCTTAACAGTAACTGCGTTGGTGGGAATGTGGTCGCGACTGTGGACCTAGTAGCGCGGTTTTATTTAGTTGGTTTTCGGAATGTGGCCAGGATTAAGTGGGCCGTGGCGGGGGGCTCTCTTCTTGTGTCGTTAAAGGTGAAATTCTTGGACTGCCACCAGACGGACCAATGCAAAGGTATTTGCCAAGAATGTTTTCATTGTTGGAAGAGGAGGGGGATGTTTTTGAGGCATTACGTGTCCTCTCCACGTGTCCGTGGTTATATGCACCTTAACAGTAACCGCGTTGGTGGGAAATGGCCTCGCCACCATCATGTCTTTGGGAAGCCTCCGTTTTCACACCCCAGTGACGTAGGATTAGCAGCGGTATAGGCAGAGCCCAGAATTAGTAACATTTCAGCAGTAGCATTAGGGACAGGCCCCAATAACATATCACTAGCAGCAGTATAGGGGAAGCACAGTATTAGTTCCATTTCAGTAGTAGTAGCAGTCTGGACAGGCCCCAGTAACATATCACTAGCAGCAGTATAGGGGGAGCACGTCCTCTAGGCCTACCCCTACCCCTCAGCATGGTGGATTACGAGTAGAGCAGAAACAGAACGCTGTAATTAAATGTGCCGCTTATTGGCCTGTGGTTGGAGGCTGACTTTGCTTACGGAGCACACAGCAGAGCCAGGAAACAATTATGCGCAAGCCTGTAGTGAGACCTAGGTGCGTATGTCTGAGCTACTGGAATTCACAGCGCAGAACCAGTCAAGTGGCCAAAGGCTAGTGGTAGGCCTTAAGTATTTTGCTTCAATTGTTTAAAATGGTGAGGTGAAAAACCAGACAGACACCGTATGCAGCGTATATATGTATACTGTTTCCCTCTGGCGGGATGACGGCGATCATGTAACGGACACAGCAGAGCCAGGAAACAATTATGCGCAAGCCTGCTGTAACGCTTAGCTGGGTAATAATGAGTGATAATTAGTACCCCCAGCAGACACACAGTAAACTGAAGACAGTTGTATTTTTTTTCCAATTTTTGGGGAAAAGCACACTGCCTATATAGCCTGTATATGGATTTCCCTGTTGAAGGATGACTGTGGTTATTGAAAGCACAGTGCAGCCAGAAAAAATTATGCGCAAGGCTGCAGTAACACCTAGCTGGGTAATAAGTGAGCGACTACTACCCCCAGCAGACACGCAGTAAACTGAAGACTGTCACAGGCAGCCCAAAGATTTTTTTTTTCCAATTTTTTTGAAAAAGCCCACTGCCTATATAGCCAGTATACCTCTTTCCCTGTACCACTGTCCCTGCCTCACCAGTACTGCCCCTAAACTCAGTAAAAGGACTGCAGACTGAGGACGCTATGGTCTGCATACCCGATATACAAACAAAAAAAATGTGCAACACTGCTAAAACCAGCCTCAACAGTACTGCACACGGTCAGATGTGGCCCTAAGAAGGACCGTTGGGGTTCTTGAAGATGAATATAACAGCCTAACACTCTCCCTATAGCAGCTACAGCAAGATGGCACTTTCCCTAATGTCTCTCAGCGTGCATCTGTGGCGAGCCGCGGCCGGCCCCAGTTTAGATACTCGGGTGGCACCTGATCTACCCAGCCACTCACTGCAGGGGGGTGGGATAGGGCTGGAACTTCACAAGAGGAAGTTGTAATGCCTTCCCTGTGTTACTATTGGCCAGAAAACGGAGCAAAATTTTCTGGGAAGAAAATGAAAGTGACTCGAACACCGCGTGGTGCTCGTCTCGAGTAACGAGCATCTCGAGTACCCTAATACTCGAACGAGTATCAAGCTCGGACGAGTACGCTCGCTCATCTCTATTAAGGATATGTAATGGCCCTGGCCATGCCTGCTGGGCCCCGTGTCCAAGGCCAGGTGTACCCTACCACTGACAGTCACTCATAGCCAAGAACACATTATCACTGACATGGTGGAGCAGGGATGGCCTTCGGGGCAAATAAATGGTGACTGGGCATCTGATATCGTGGGTTAGCACAGTGCATCACATTGTAGTTAGCATTTATATCCACTAGCCGGAAGAACCGCATTTCCATTGCAAGCAACTGTGTAATGTTTGCAGTCAGCTTCTGTGCTCATGGATGGTTGGGGTAGTAGTTTTTTTTTTTTTTTTAATCTTCCTATAGCTGGGGGGTGGAGGGCTGGCTGCTGACTTGGGACATGCTAGAATATGGGGTAGATGTCAATGTTGGTGAAGGTGGTGACTCAACTTCTGCTCTTCATTTCCCACTCCTGACTCTGAAGCAGGCAGCCCAATCATCAATTGTGAAGGATAAGCCTGAAGTAGACGTGCTGCTGCCCGTATACAAAACTGCCTCTCTGTGTTCAGAGACTACTGAATAAACAGGAAAGGAGATGGGGGAAGAGGCAGCTAAAGCAGCGGAAGAGGGAGCAGGATGAGGCTAACTCTTTGCCCTCTGGCCCAGGTGGGCTCTCCAAGGCAGCGGGTGGTGGGAGTTCATGCTACTGTTCACACACATTGTTTTGAGGTTGTTTACTTTCTTGCCATTTTTTAAACACTTCTGCATATCTTACAAATGACCGCTATTCTGTCATCGCGTTTGGTTTCAAAGAATGCCTAGGCTGCACAAGTCCTGTGAGGAGACCTAGCTGTGGCCTGATGCTGCTGCAACTAGTAGTAGTTGATGGTGACTGTAATGTACAGCCCTTATGTTTGTCTGCGACACCCTACTCAGTCTTAGCATGGTGCTGTCCGGTAATGTCTGCCTCTTCCTCCTCCCTCTAAAAGCTGCTATGACGACTCCTTGTTTGTCCATGTTAGTTCAAGCATCCTCCGCTTGCTCTTGGTCGCCCGTCCTCTCCTCCTGAGTGGATTCTAGTTACAGTGAGTATTGAGAGCTGGCACCTTTGTTTCCACATCCCCATGAGTACGCATTGTCCGTGAAGGGCTGACCATGCACTGCCCACCCTCATCTTCCTCTTTGGAGGAGAAAAATTTCTGGACGTCAGTGCATTTAATGTCTTGGTCTTCACCCTATGCTTGTTTGGACTGCCCGATTGACATCCATGAGACTGAATGATCAAACAGATTCTCAGACTGATTCTTGTGGACTGCTTTGGAGGATGCAGGGGATTTGGCACAGGGTGAAGTAGAAGGGGGATGCTCATGGCCAACTGGTCCAGACTGACTGCTTAACTTGCCTACTGCAGAACATGGAGCTGTTGCTTCAGTGGCAGCCACCTGATGCGCTAACTTGGCCAGTCCTCTACCACCACAAATGACACGTCTCCTACTCTTTGCAGTCTTAAGGTTTCCTTTTTATTCATATGTTTTTTTACTTAGTTTTTTTTTTTTTGCTTTACTTTTTAGTGTAGTTTTATGTAATGTCTTAGCTAACTTTGTTCTTTACAGAAAACCACTGCTTGCTGCATCTGAGCGACATCTGAGGCCACTAACACGCACTGTGTGTATTTGTTGTTTTCCTGTTGGGTTTTCTTTTTATTTTATGTTAACAAAAAAAGTACTGGCAACTAAATAAGCCGTAATCCTTGGGAGGAACCATATGTGGGTACAGAAGGCCATAGAGAAACGCTTGTATATGCATGATCTGTCCGTTTGGCAGAGCGAGTTTGCAATCAAGCCGAGCAACACTAAGATATGAGTATTGCTTATTTCAGGACACCAGAAAAATGCAGTTTAGGCACCTAAAAGGATAGCTTTGTGTCCCCACCAGAACACATACTTTTTTTTTTTTTGCATATTCATTGTTATTAAATGAACAATAGATATAATATTGTATAGGAAAGAATTGGTGCATTCCTGGTATGTACTGCTTGCATATATTACATGATACCTGCAGACTCCGGATCTCTGCCCAGTAACTCCAGACACTTAAAGTAGTTCAGGAAAAGTCAAGTCATTTCGAAAAGCTGATATTTATATAAGAGCTTTTCAGTCCAGGACGTTTACATGAGGTTTTACAAAACTATCTTGGCAGCTTCTCAGCCACCTGTGCAGTAGAGTCTTTCTGAAATCTCAAGTGTATGAGAACAGGTCTTGTTACTATAACACTGGAAAGTGAACTCACCGAATGCTGAATACGGTATCGATGTCGTCAGCAAGAGAGGCACAAAAGGATTTTATGTGTTCCTTCATTAATCTCCAATAAATCAGGAAGAGAGGCTGGATGCAACATTGTATCTATTCCTTGTAGTGTGATAGTAGCAGGAGTTTATCTATATATATAAAATTGAATGTATGCGTGTGTGTCTGTCTGCGTGCGTGTCTGTCTGTCTGTTTGTCCTTTATGCGCTACTACACCATTCATCCGATCGCTATGAAACTTTGGGAAGTTGTTGAGTACACTCCTGGGAAGATTATAGGCATAGTACATTTATGCTACGATAAATGGCGTGCGTGCGTGCAAGCCGGACCCGAGCGGCGCAGCAGCGCCCCCCCCCCCCCCCCCACTTGCAGGCTCAATACCATAAGACTGTACCTAATCACACCACCCAGAGCTCCAAACCCCCCCTCCCCCAGGGAGATCCGCACGCTCCCCCCTCAAGGGACAGCCACATTTGTGAATCGCACAATTTTGGTCACTGTCAACTCCAACAACAACAGAACCAGCTGAAAATAATTAAGAGAACGTGGTCCATACGCGTCAGGGACTGAGAAAAGACTTCCCTCATTATCCTACTCACCTCTCTCTCATTATCCACTCGCACCTTTCTGAAGTGGACGACTACAGAGGGTGAAGAATAGCTTTGTTTCTGTAATATAGATTTAATATTTAGCTTTGTTTCTGTAATATAATTCAGAACTGTATACAGGCGCAGCCTGAATTTTTCCAGGAGGCTCCGACAGAGCCCCCACGATTTGCATTTATTACATAGGGTGTCCTCGGCGCCCCTGAAATACCACTCAGGCCCTACACAAGAGACCTCTGACCATCCCCCATCTGTGTCTTATATCCAGAGACGGGAGAACTGCGGCTTCTAAAAGAAGACAGCAACTATTAAAACTCAATTTTGGGGGAAGCCACAAGGCTACAACTACCTAATGGCTAGGTAAAAAGATACAACAAGGGACGGGCCTCATCATATGACTTAAGTCGGAAACCAACTCAAACGCATAATGGGGAAAAACAGTAGAGATAGGAGCAACGATACTCTAAGCACGCCCCGAACAGCAAAAAGTCAACCTGATATGCAAAAATTCTTCAAAGAAAGGGTATCCAGATCCCCGCACCTTTCTAGCAAAAAGTCTTTAAACCTAACAGCCTCAGCAACACCCAACGCAGAAAGGGGGGAGGAGTTGTCTTCAGAAGGGGAAGAAACGGAACAGGTATCCAGAAGCTTCATGAGAACGCTAATACAGCCGATTGTATCAGACCTATCAGAGATTAAAGAGGAGATTAAATCTACAAGCAGAAGGGTTAAGGCCCTAGAATCAACCACAGCCTGTTTAATCTCACATTCCACAGATTTAGAGCAGGTCGTCAGAGAACAGCACCATCAATTAAACCAAGCCTTGACCTTACAAGAGGATCTGGAAAACCGCAATAGGCGGAATAATATAAGAATTAAAGGCCTCCGGGAAACGTGGGCCACAGAGACTCTACCCAAGATAGCGCAAGAATTGTTTGTACTCCTCCTGGGCCATGAAAGAGCCTCACAAATTTCCATCGAGCACATCCACAGGTCCTTAACGACCCCCACCCACCGGGCAGGACCTGCCACGAGATGTGATCTGCAAGCTCCTGGCGTTCCCAGATGCCCATGTGCTACTGATGGCCTCAAGAAATAACAAAGAGCTACAGTATGACGGAATACCAATCCAAATATACCAAGATCTGGCTGCGACAACTCTGGCAAAACGTCGCCTAATGAGGCCCCTACTCGAAGCCCTAAGAGCCAGGGATATCAGATACTCTTGGCTCTTTCCTTTTGGACTGGGAATAAATATCAAAGGTCGTCGAATTAACATCCGCACGCCAGAGGACCTGCAAAAGTGCTGGCATATCTTAGAAATGGAGCCTATTGAGATCCCCTCATGGCTCCCGCTACCTGATTTCCCCACGCTCCCCACACTATCATTAACAAAAATGGAGCAGACTTCGGGAAACACCAGATCCCCAAGAGAAAAGAGAAAGAAAAACAGAGTGGGATCCCTTCAAGAGAACACCTGAAAAACTAAAGGGCCAACAGCTTCCTGATTATCAAGAATTGAAACCCAGAATGAAGGACTCAAATGTTCCCTTAGTTTGCCCACCGAGTTGGCAACCTTATCTATCGCAATTATTAAACTAACATGAATAGTCTTTGCGATGGGGCCTGTTCCTCCGGGGCCAGGCTCACTTAAATTGTTACTAACCTGTTTTTGTTAACGGTTATTCTTCCCCCCTTCTCACTATATTGAGGAGCCGAGAGAGTTTTGATTAGACAAGCGTCGCTCTAGGCTCCTATTGACGGACCTGCGCGCTCCGTGACCTCTCGAACGGCACCTCAATAGTCTTGACGCACCTACACCCCCCTCCCCTGTCTAACCTAATTCCTACCCCTTTTATCCGGAGCCCTACCCTAACCCCGCTTAACCCATCCGTCCCTGCCCCCACAGGTACTGGGGTCTTCATCATCAAAAAAGCAAACTTGATTAGTGGCTCCAAGTCTGGGCTTCTGGGGGACCGCGGCCTCTCATTCTCTCTCTTTTTATTTGTATCCACAGATTTAGCACTTGGACTGAGGAAACGGAATTGAAATGACTTCTCTACGCATCACGTCGTTCAACGTCCGAGGCCTAAACTCTCCGGATAAGAGACACAATGTCGCACAATTACTCAAAAAATGCAAGACGAAAATTCTAATGCTACAGGAAACACATTTTAATAAAGACAAATACTTTCTTCTCCCGGGAATGGGCCTCCAGCAACAATTTCATAACACCCACCCACATTCCGCTTCTAAAGGGGTAGCCATAATGTTCCATAAAACTATCCCCTTTAAATTGGAATCAACATTCCAAGACGGCGAAGGAAGAGCACTCTTCCTTAAAGGTTCAATTAACAACACAAAATTAACACTAGCAAACCTGTATGCGCCAAATTCCGATCAAATTCCCTGGCTAGTCAAACAGCTGGAGATCCTCAAACAATTTGCGGTTGGACATATTATACTGGGGGGCGACTTGAACGTTACTCTAAATCCATTGCTTGACTCGACAACAGGTCGATCGCAGATCTCGCAGACAAAACTAAAAAGACTACACAAAGCCATGCAGGAGCTGGGAGTCCTGGACGCTTGGCGACTCTTACACCCTACAACTAAAGACTATTCCTTTTTCTCCCAAGTGCACTCCTCTTTTCAGAGACTTGACTATCTATGCACCTCGCCTGACCTACTAAAACATATAAAAAAGGCTAGTATAGACTCCGCCACTGTTTCGGATCATGCCCCTATACATATAGATATCTGCCTACCGCAACCCACCCCCCGCGAGTGGAGATGGCGCTTAAATGACTCCCTCCTGGACCCCCTTGAGGAAAGAATTAATATAGGAAACCTCCTGGAAGAATATTTCAAAAATAATTTTGACGGAAGCGTTGATACACCCATGGTATGGGAGGCTCATAAAGCCAACGTGAGAGGCCTTCTAATAGCACTCGGCTCGAGAGTTAAAAAGCAGAATCAGAAAGAAATAGACAAAATACTCTCCCAAATAGCAAATCTAGAACGAGTCACTAAGCTCTCGCAGAAGAAAAACAACCTAGAAGAACTAGCCTCCCTAAGACACCAACTGCGTTGTATCATTACAGATAAATTTAATAAAAAGCATATGTATCTTAAACAAGCCTATTATGCCCATGGTAACCGGGGCAGCAGGCTTATGACAACACTGCTACAGAAAGCTAAGGCCAGGAATGCGATCCTCTCTTTAAAAACACAATTAGGGACTACGGTCTCCTCCACTGACGAAATCGCTAAGGAGTTCCAATCCTTCTATTCAAAATTGTACAACCTGAAGGAGAGCGGCAGTTCCCTATCCCGACAGTACTGTTGGGAAAATAGACGAGTTCCTGAAATCCCTAAATCTACCAGAATTGGATGAGGCAGAGGCGCCGGGCTTGCTGACCCCGATTACAGAAAAAGAGATAGAGGAAGTCCTAAACTCCTTTCCACATGGCAAAAGTCCAGGACCGGATGGTCTTTCGCTGTCTTACTACAAAGCTTTTAAGGCGCTACTAATTCCCAGATTAACAGAATTGTTTAACGCTCTCTTAAGCGGAGCTTCCCAAACAAGCGCAAGAAGCGCATATCACTCTTATCCTAAAAGAGGGAAAAGATCTGAAACAGTGCAGTAGCTATAGGCCTATATCACTTATTAATCAAGATATTAAAATCTGGGCTAAGCTCCTGGCCAGGAGAATGGGAGAATTTATACCGGCATTAATAAACCCTGAACAAGCTGGATTCGTTAGAGGCAGAGAGGGTAGGGAAAACAGTGTAAGACTACTCCACACCGCAAAATATGCCAAAATGCGCAAAATCCCAATGGCCTTTGTTAGTACCGACGCTGAGAAGGCGTTTGATAGGGTGAGCTGGACCTTTATGGAAAGAGTACTCCACAGATTCAATTTTCCCACCCCCTTGATTACAGCTATATTCTCTTTCTACACAAAACCGCACGCGAGGCTAAAAGTGAATGAAGCACTTTCGCCGCCATTCGACATCCGTAATGGGACACGGCAGGGCTGCCCTCTTTCCCCCTCGCTTTTCATTCTCATCATAGAGCCCCTTTTCCAATGGGTAAGGCAGGACCCGGATATTAGAGATCTGAGCGTGCACTCACACACTTTGTCGACGGCTGCATTTGCAGATGATATAATGTTTGTAATTACTAAACCAGAAAAAAGTCTTCCTAGACTCACTGCACTCCTGGAGGACTTTGGCTCTCTCTCAAATTTTAAAGTCAACTTCACCAAATCCACAATCCTCAATATTTCAATTCCAAAAGCACAGGGTGCGCCGTTGAGGTCCAGCTCACCCTTCAAGTGGTCTGAGACAGCGATAGACTATTTGGGGGTTAAGCTTACTAAAAGATCTGAAGATCTATACCTGTATAATTTCCAACCATTAACTCCCCAAATAAAATCCCTTCTGTGCTCATACGATCTCCCATTCCTGTCGTGGTTTGGGAGGAAAAATATTCTAAAATCATACGTACTCTCTATAATTATTTACAGACTGCGTATGATTCCTATTCACCTCCCTCTTTCCTTCTTCAAATCCTTGAGAACCCTCTTCACGAACTATGTGTGGAAACAAAAAAGACCCAGGCTTGCTTATAGCTTAATGACAAGAAGGAGGTCAGAGGGGGGTGTGGACTTGCCAAGCGTCCAGGACTACTATCAAGCTACTCAACTGAGCTACTGGATGGAGTTGACACACCCACCCAGAGATCTCCTGCTACAGAAGTTGGCGATGGCCTCACACGGTAACACTTTGCTGGAGGACCTATGGTTCCCAGTTAAAAGCAAGTATAGAGCGAAAAATTTTAACCCCTTAAAAAAATCGCTGGCCCCAGACCCCTCCCCGATGACACCAATCTGTGGCTTAAGCAGACTATTAGGGATCCGCCACGACCCAGGATCCTCCAGTATATGGAAACAATTTGGGAACAATAAGATAGAAGACGTCCAAAATCAAGCCCACAAACCCCCAGAAACCATCTTAACCATGCTGGCGCCCAACAACTCGTTCTCCCCTTTACATGCAGCACACGTTAAAGGAGTCCTGAAGGAATTTCTGTCCACATATAAGTCAACTAGATCTAAAACAAGTTTTGAAAACAGTCTGGGTGCAATTACGCCTAATGCCAGGAAAATATCCACCATAAGAAAAAGCTTTATAGCCCCCCCCCCCCCCCCGTATTTACCAAACCTAACTTCCTAACCTCTTGGGAAAAGGAACTGGGTATCTCCCTGTCGACGGCGGACACTAAATTAATTCTTGACCTGGCCTACGGACTTTCTCCTTGCGTACTTATGCAAGAAAGCCACTATAAACTATTAGTCAGGTGGTATAAAACCCCCCATTGGCTATATAACTACAAATTACCCCCACATGACAGATGCTGGAGATGTGACGCTGAAATAGGGACCTTCCTTCACATCTGGTGGGAGTGTTCAGGTATTACTGCATTCTGGAAGGAAGTGGAAAAGGACCTAAAGGTACTCTCCCCGGCACTAACAATCACACCAGACATGGTTTTCTTGTGGAAACCATCAACGCAATTCCATCCTCGCAAAAACAAATGAATAGCCCATTTATTAGACGCTGCAAAAGCATTAATACCACTACACTGGCTACAACAAACCCCACCATCCCCAAAACAGTGGAGGGAAAAAGCCGATATGATCTGCAGCCTAGAAGAGCTCACAAGCTGGAAGAGGGGCACACATGAGGACTTTATTTTGACCTGGTTCCCCTGGAGTGATATGAGAAGAAATGCAAGCGATCAGCACCAGCTGAGCCCTGACGTAACATGAGGGGACTAGGAGTGAACCCCAAACTTCACTGCTCTCCCGTTACCCACCAACTGGAGGAGGAGGCGGCAGCTCCCAGACGAATGAAGAGAGTGAGAGGTAGATGGGCCTCGGACGTTGAACGCGGATGCAACATCAATTCCAAAAGATAAACACAGATGCAGGAGAGGTAGGAGAGAGTGTGACCCGCATGGAGCCTGCATACAGCCACCACCCCCCCTAACCTGCCCCCTCATCCCCCCTCCCACCCCACCCGTCCACCAATCAAACCCTTTTTCTCTAATTTAATTCAATCCCATTTCTTTTATCCCATTTTTATTTTACCTAACTGTTATCTGACCATGTTTACTAGCCAGTTTGCATATTAGTTTATGTATTGCTGTGTCTTAGTGAGAGATGATTTATGAATGTCCCCATCCTCCGACACGTCTACAAATATGGATTAATCAATATCAGAGGGACTCCCCTGAGCCACCACTTCCACACCACCAACTGGGCAGGGGGTTACCCAAACCTAACTTCATATCAGACTCCCCTGGTAGGGAGCTCATGGATAATTTGGGAGATTTGACGATTGACGTGTGGAGGTTCGGGACATAATCTGCGAGACACATAGCTCATACTGATGAAAATGTTAAAAGTCTTCACGTTTTACAACATGCTGATTGAAATGTAAAAAATGTTAAAATGTTAATAAAAATCTGATTTAAAAAAATAAATAAATAGGAAAAGTTAATGGGTCCCAACTCGATTATTAAATTCTAAGCGCAAAAGAATTAGCGTCCAAATTTTACGTACGGAATCTAATTTTCTCACATAGAAACATGAAATTTGGCACGGGCATTGAATATGTCATAAATAGGAAACGCTAATGGGTCCCAACTCCATTATTCAGTTCTATGCGCAAAGAATTAGCGTCCAAATTTTACGTACGGAATGTAATTTTCTCACATAGAAACTTGAAATTTGGCACGGGCATTGAATATGCCATAAATAGGAAAAGTTAATGGGTCCCAACTCCATTATTCAATTCTATGCGCAAAAGAATTAGCGTCCAAATTTTACGTACGTAATCTAATTCTCTCACTTCCTGATATATATAAATGAATGTATGTCCGTCTGTCCTTTATGCATTACTACACCATTCATCCAATTGCCATGAGACTTTGGGAAGTTGTTGAGTACACTCCTGGGAAGATTATAGGCATAGGACAACTATCCTACGATAGGTGGCGCGCGTGCGAGCATCGTCGACAGTTATGCCCCCCAGACAAAGATCGTTTGATTTCCATCTCAAGCATGAAAGAAAAAGGCATTACGAGCAACGGGATGCATGTTCAACTACAAAATGATGCATTGCCGAACGTTTTGCAAGACAATTGCTGGATATTGAGAATGCTGAGGTAAAATGAAAGCTGTGCTGTGATTGGTTGCTATTTCTTATACTGCTGAGGTAAAATGAAAGCTGTGCTGTGATTGGTTGCTATTTCTTATACTGCTGAGGTGACATGAAAGCTGTGCTGTGATTGGTGGCTACTTCTTATACTACTGAGGTTGCATGAAAGCTGTGCTGCGATTCGTTGTTATATATTATACCACTGAGGTAACATGAAAGCTGCGCTGTGATTGGTTGCTATATATAATACCGCAGAGGTAACATGAAAGCTGCGCTGTGATTGGTTGCTATTTTTTATATTGCTGAGGCAGAATAAAAGTTGCGCTGTGATTGGTTGTTATTTCTCTTACTGCTGAGGTAACATGAAAGCTGCTCTGTGATTGGTTGTTATATATTATACCGCTGAGGTAACATGAAAGCTGCGCTGTGATTGGTTGTTATATATTATACCACTGAGGTAACATGAAAGCTGCGCTGTGATTGGTTGTTATCTAGATATATAAAAGCGAATGAATGTATGTCTGTCTGTCTTCGCAGCAACGCGCCACGGGTAAGCTAGTTGTTTATAAATGTGTACACAACACAAAGATAAACCACTTCATACAAGAGACATTACAGTGAAGGGAACCTGTCAGCAGTAGTTACACTATTCGGCCTCATGCCCATGAATGATGCAGGATACGCCGGTGGATTTACGCGGCGGGAGTACCGCAATTAAAAACAAAAAGTGCCTGCGAGTGATCGCAGATTTCCGCCGACTCCATTAATCCTATATTAATGGAGACCTCCCACTGCGTAAATCGTTGGAAAATAGAACATGCAGTGTTTTTTTCCCGTTTGTGGAAATCCGCGGTAGAATTCTGCATTTTAGCATTGGCAGATAGAAAGCCATTAGCTTCAATAGATCCTAAAAGCTGCAGAATTCACACGCGGGAAACGCGGTACAAATCAGTCTGTGGGCAATTACCCTTAGGCTGGGTTCACATGGGACGGCTTCCCAACAGAATTCTTGCGGATTGGCCACACTGAAAATCCGCGAGAATTCCGCTGGAAATCCGCAGCTGGGGGTTTTTGAGCGGCTTCATCCCCTGCATTTCCCTTGCGGACATCTCTCCCCATAGAGAGGAGAGAGGCCACTACGGGGAAAAAAAAAGAAATGACATGCTAGATTAATTTCCATGCCGCATAGCTGTTTCCGCACCGTTTTTCCATAACGGATTGGCCGCGTGTGGACTTTTTGCAAAACCTCGTCCACTTTGCTAGCTAATCCTGGGAGTAGGAGCCACATGCGGACGATCCACACGGAAATTCCGCAGCAAATCCGTCCTGTGGGAACCCAGCCTTAGGATAACTACACACGGGCGAGCACAATATGGTGCCGTGAATCCCACCCACATATCGCGCTCATCACTATGTGAATTCCCAAGGGATGTAAGGCATTTTCATGGTAAAACAGCCTTGCATCACTTCGGGGATGCAGGGGTCCCCTGGCAGGGCTGTCATAGCCTTGGCGGAGGCTAGCGGAGTTTCTTCCATTGGAAACAATTGGGCTGCGATGCGAGAGCTCGCAGCAAGGCAGAACATGCCGCAATTGTATTTTCCACATTACATGACGGTCCCATGCGGGAAAACATCACTCATGTGTATGACCGCATTACAAAAAATGGGTTCATATTTGTATGAGATTTTGACGCCTAAGGCTGGTCTGAAACAGATGCTTTTTATCGCGATTAGCACGGCGTTCCAAACAATCGCGATAGAATGCTCCCATTGCTTTCAATAGGGTCTTGCAGACCTGCACTCAAATGTGGCATTTTAATGCCACAATTTCCAAGTGCTGTCTGTTGTATTTTTGTGCATGATTGTGTTTTTTTTAGTCACCTCATCACCCATCCCAATGATGGGGTGCATTAATAAACGCTGTCAAATGCTATGATATGCATTCAAAAACACTGATTGAATTGCAGTAAAATGTTGCGTTCTAAATGTTTTGTGAACGCGTGTGAGCCTGGCTGATGACCCCATGTATGTTCTTTTCTTGTATTACGGATTACCGAAGTGGCTCATCATCGGTCATGCACAGTACAGGGGTTTCTTTGACTGTTTGTATTGCATGTGCCATCACTTAGCAATGACGCGGGTAACCGCAGTCCATACGCAATGTTAATTACCTATGGGCTGCGGGTTGGACATCCTCCATTAAATTCAATGGAGGCCATCTGCGCAGAATCCGTAGTAAAACAGAGCATGCCACAGTTTTTCATCCACTCGCGGAATACGCAATTCGTATCAGTGTGTGTCAGCAAAAAAGCAATTGTACATGCTTTTCAATGCCCGCGTTTTGCCGCGGATCTTCTGCGTGGATGCAGATCACAGATTCCATAATTGGACTCCGCTCGTGTGAGCCTGGCCTTATGCTGCCATCATAGCGCTATCAGTCAGGTTCTATGCAGTACACCCACGTCTGTGCCAAAACTCAGTATCAAAATTCAAAGACATTGGGCTGAAGACCTACTTGGGTTAGACTTTAACCAGAATGATACCCTATGCCAGAGGAAATAAACCCTAAAGTGGGTCCTTAAAACCTAACTTATTATATACTAAAAAAGATCACACTATATAAACTATAAAATTCCATATCAACCCCTGTTGACAGTACGGACGGGGTGCGACAAACATTTGCCTGCATGTGTCTATAGATCAGTAAGGGCAAGTTTTAAGGAGCAAAAACTGCCCCCTCCCCCTATAAAGTACAAGGCTGCTTATAATTACTCAGGCCCATTGGTGAGAGCTTTATAGTCTGTTGTGGACTAAGCGGGATGCCAGCACTCGCTACCTAGTCAGCATATACTGACCCAGGTCACCAAGAAGTCCCTATTATGGACACATGAAAGTAGCCAAGTGTCTACAATGTCATCTGCTCGGCGAGTGGAAGATATGGATTGCCCTTCACATAGTAATTGAGCAGCTGAATGAGGCACCATGCTAAGCTGGACTCCAGTAATGGATAGGCGTTTAAATGACAGACTGGCACCTTCAGGGGTAACAACAAGGTTATAGGTGAGACCGCCACAAACTGACAACTCTTATAACACAAAGGGGCGGTACCTGCATGATCCGTGTAACCAATCCTGACAGATCTACACTATGACTGAAAGAAGTGAATACCAATCCTCTCAGTGAAGACAACCCTGTCATCACACATCTCATCACCCAATAGTTTCTTATATACAGACACGCCTCTCATTGAGGTTGCACAAACACATAGGCTCGAAGGAGACTATCTTCTTGAAAAGAGTTTAGCTGTGAATGATTAGCAGGCTCAACAGCCTGCACTGTCACCCTGCAGTGCTGAGGTTCCTGGTTCAAACCCTGCCAGGGATGCCACTTGCATGCATCTCCCCAAGTCTGTGTGGGAAAGAGAAGCCACCTTGTGAAGCCTAATCAGTCCCCAGTGTTATCAATTTTCCCGCAAAATTGCTTAGTTCATCGTGCAATCATGCAAGGATTGGGTGCGCATTTGCAAATGCACGCAAAAATAGAGCATGTTGTGGGGTTTTTTGTGCGCGCAAAAGCGAAAGTGAGAATGAACCAATCAAAAACAAAGGGTTCAATTCTCTGCGCAATGCATGAACAAATTCTGAATTCGCAAATACGGTTCTTTGAAGCCGCCCTTAGAGTCAGGCTACCTACACATGGGCGAGCGCACGTTTGGGTCGAGATACTCCACCAAAAATCATGGACATATTTACACAAGCCAGACGGCGAAGACAGGACATCAGCAGCCAAATACGCCGCTGATGTTTTGACGTGGACAGAAAAAATAGGTCTTGCCCTGTCTTTCGGTCGCGATCAGCCAGCAGCTCCCATAGGCTTCTATGGGAGCTGCCGGCAAAGAGAGGGGAAGGGAATTTATCAGTGGCTAGCACTGCTTAACTATGTCAAATCCGCACAGCATCCACACATCAGTAATGTAGATTCTGGAGTTGAATATTCCGCATAAGAGCATGTTCTGCTACATTGTTGCAGAATATCCTGTTCTATGTGAAGGTTCCCTAGAGTAAGGCCGCCTGCACACGGGCGGAAATCCCGCCGCGGGATTTCCCGCAGGATTTCCGCCACTGAAAGTTTGCATAGGAGTGCATTACAATACACACTCCTATGCAGACGGCCGCGGTTTGGCCGCGCGAAATCTCGCGCGGCAAACAAACCGCGGCATGTCCTATTTTTGTGCGGGGCACGCACTCACCCGGCCACCGGCTCCGGTCTGCGCATGCGCCGGCTGCGCGGCAGCCGGCACATGAAAGAGCCGGGGCCGCCAGGCGCAGGTGAGTACACGCTCGTCCCTGCAGACTCTCGGGTCGGGTCCCGCGGCGAGAATTCTCGCTGCCGGATCCGACCCGCTCGTCTGCAGGCGGCCTTACTCAGTAAAGGTTTTACACCTCCAAGTTAGGCCCCTAAAAGAACGACCGTATTTGCAGAGCTTTTTGTGGCCATGAAAATCACAGCCACAAAAAGTGAGAAAACTAAACCATTGATTTATATGTGTGAGAAAACACAGGTCCTGCCCGATCTTTTGGCTTTTTTTTTACTTGCACGCAATAACATGGTGTTTGCACTGTTAAAAAAATGTCGCTGGTTTATGCGCAAATACTTTCCATAGCGGCAGGAGTATTTGCGCAAGCGCCCGTATGTTTCAGCCCTCATCCTGACATTGTGTTTTCGCCACATGTTGTACTTTATTTAGCTGGTAAAAGAAGATCGATATGATTTGCGCATATTTATTTAAAACTTTTCGTTTTTCGAACTGCAGGATGTCAAATATATACATACGTATTGTACTCATTTTTTAATCAAATATACATTTCCAATTGTTTGGGGCTCACACTTACTTGCGATAAAAAAAAATTGCAGCGATATCGCAGGTGCGAACTTGCGTTTTTTGTGCGATTGCGATGCGTTTTTGTTCTCTGAAAACTCGCATCGCATGGTAGGAGTATTTAATGCCTCTCTTGCGTTTTTTATGGTCTTGCTTTTGTTCAAACTTCCTCCACACTGCTGATGTACTGCTGTCACTATTCCACACAGAGAACACAGCACCATCGCATTGCATTGTCGCACGCGTTATGCGTTTTGCGATGCGATATTACAGCACTCCATTGACTTACATGGGCGCGAAGAAAATAGCACACCGCAAAGAAATAGGACCATAGCACGCGAGAAAAAAAGGCAACCTCGCAGACGTGAAAATATCGCAAATGAGCACAGCTACATTAGACTCAATGCATTTCAATGCCATACAAAAAAACGCAGCCTCACAACATCGGAAAAACGCTATCGCAAGTGAGTGTGAGCCCTTATTTTGGAGGCACACAAGAGATATCACACACTTCTGAGCAATTTAGGAAAATGTACTAATATACCATTAATTTTTAAAATGTTGACATATATTGTTTTTAAACCTTAGTTATATTTCCTTTATCATTTTTTATGTATGTGCATGGTGTTGATGACTGATTGACCTAATAATAGAGATGAGTGAGCGTACTCGCTAAGGCAAAATACTCGAGCGAGTAGTGCCTTATGCGAGTACCTGCCCGCTCGTTTCAGAAGATTCGGGTGCCGGCGGGTGGCGGGGAGAGCGGGGAGGAACGGGGGAGAGATCTCTCTCTCTCTCCCCCCTCCCCACTCCCCCCTGCTCACTCCCACAACTCACCGCTCTCCCCCGCTGGCACCTGAATCTTTTGAGACGGGCGGGTAGGTACTTGCATGAGGCACTACTCGCTCGAGTAGTTTGCTTTAGCGAGTACGCTTGCTCATCTCTACCTAATTACTCATTTCTGTAATAAATCAATGTAAGGGTATGTTCATTCATAGCGGAATTGGTGTGGATTTCCCGCTGTGGTAAATCTGTGTCAAATTACGCCACAGGTATAGATTTTTATACAGATTTTGCCATGGATCTGCAACGGACTTCACTCCTACAATTGAAAGGGTGAAATCATCTGCGGATCTGCATTAAAATCTACACCAGATTTTGATGTAGATTTTAGTGCAATTTCACACCAAAATCCACACTGCAGATATGCTGCAGATATTGATGTGGATTTGCACCAGAATATGCTACATGTGAACATACCCTTTATAATCTACTGCTAGATAAATTGCTAAAACTTAACCCTTTGCTATGCAATCACCTATACTAACTAAATAGTAAGGGTGATTATAATAGAAGGGCTAAATGTGTATTGTACACGGTTTTTCTCCTTATTTCTCCTCCGATCTCACTGATTGGAGAGTGAGGTAGAGACACCCTGATACACAGTGCTGACATGTCGAGGACAGCTTTAAGCACTCAAACTTTCCTGGCCAGTGCTAAGATTGGCTGTCTGTGCCAATGTTATCGAGACCTGAACCAGTAAACAGCCTGTTTGGGGTATTTTACCATCTATGGGGGGGGGGGGGGGGGAGGCTGCAATGGCTGGTAGAGCTGGTGACATAAATTTATGCCGCTGCTGCACAGAACCCAGGCAGCAGCAACATTAATTTACCATCAGCGGTCGTGGTTCTCCTACTTACTTTTTAAATATAGTTTTGGGCCCCCTGAGCACCGTTTCCAGCGTAAGCGGGTTATCATGGGATATCATGTTCCCTGCCATGTTTACAAGAAAACATCATTAATAGAGATGAGCGAGTGTACTTGTCCGAGCTTGATACTCGTTCGAGTATTAGGGTGTTCGAGATGCTCGTTACTCGAGACGAGCACCATGCGGTGCTCGACTCCATTACATTTCCTTCCCTGAGAAATTAGCGCGCTTTTCTGGCCATTAGAAGCACAGGGAAGGCATTATAACTTCCTCCTGTGACGTTCCAGCCCTATCCCACCCCCCTGCAGTGAGTGGCTGGGGAGATCAGATGACACCCGAGTATTTAAATCTGCCCTGCCCGCGGCTCAGCACAGATGCATGGTGACAGAGATCAGGGAAAGTGCTGTCTTGCTGTAGCTGCTATAGGGAGAGTGTTAGATGTTATATTCGTCTTCAAGAACCCCAACGGTCCTTCTTAGGGCCACATCTGACCGTGTGCAGTACTGTTGAGGCTGCTTTTAGCAGTGTTGCACATTTTTTTTTTTTGTATATCGGGCATGCAGACCATAGCGTCCTCAGTCTGCAGTCATTTTACTCAGTATAGGGGCAGTACTGGTGAGGCAGGGACAGTGGTACTGGAAAAGAGGTATACTGGCTATATAGGCAGTGGGCTTTTTCAAAAAAATTGGGGAAAAATACTATATTTGGGCTGCCTGTGACTGTCTTCAGTTTACTGCGTGTCTGCTGGGGGTAGTAGTTGCTAATTAATACCCAGCTAAGCGTTACAGCAGGCTTGTGCATAATTGTTTCTTGGCTCTGCTGTGCCCGTTACATGACCGCCGTCATCCCGCGAGAGGGAAACAGTATACATAATATACGCTGCATACGGTGTCTGCTGGGGGTAGTAGTTGCTAATTAATACCCAGCTAAGCGTTACAGCAGGCTTGCGCATAATTGTTTCCTGGCTCTGCTGCGCCCGTTACATGACCGCCGTCATCCCGCCACAGGGAAACAGCACACATTATATCCGCTGCATGCGGTGTTTTTTTGGGCCCTCGCCTACAGTGTAATCCTAGTAATTTTTATGGGCTTCGCCTGCACTCATGCTACAGCAAGGTGTGTGGGGTTGGCCTACACTTTTGCTACATAAATGTAACTGGGGCCTTGTCTATACTGCAACTACTGAAATGTAAAAGAGACTGTTATCTCCCGAAACTGCTGCAACGGGAATGTTACTGTGGCCTGTCTTGACTGCTACTACTTAAAAGGAACTAAGACTGTGCTCCCTCTATACTGCTGCTAGTGATATGTTACTGGGGCCTATCCCTAATGCTACCGCTGAAATGTTACTAATTCTGGGCTCTGACTATACCGCTGCTAATGCTATGTCACTGAGGTGTGGAAACGGAGGCTTCCCAAAGACATGATGGTGGCGAGGCCATTTCCCACCAACGCGGTTACTGTTAAGGTACATATTACCAGTCTGACTGGGGCATGCACTGTGGGCCGAAGCCCACCTGTATTGTATGTGACGTTAGCTCTGCTGAGCAGGGCACTGCAATGGGATACATTTATGTACCGCCGATGGGTTCCAGGGAGCCACCCATGCTGTGGATCCACAGGGACTTCACATTAGTGATTTGTACCTGCAAGTGTCTATGTATTAAAAACCCCAGTCAAACTGGGGCATGCAGTGTGGGCCGAAGCCCACCTGCATTTAATCTGACGTTACCTCAGCTGTGCTGGGCAATGCAATGGGATTTATTTATGTACCGCCGGTGGCTTCCTGGGACCCACCCATGCTGTCGGTCCACACGGAGTTGTACCTGACTGTGTCTACTTATAAAGAACCCCAGTCTGACTGGGGCATGCAGTGTGGGCCGAAGCCCACCTGTATTTAATCTGACGTTAGCTCTGCTGTCCAGGGCACTGCAATGGGATTTGTTTATGCACCGCCGGTGGGTTCCAGGGAGCCACCCATGCTTTGGGTCCACACGGACTTCACATTAGGGAGTTGTACCTGCCTGTGTCTATGTATTAAAAACCCCGGTCAGACTGGGGCATGCAGTGTGGGCCGAAGCCCACCTGCATTTCATCTGACGTTACCTCAGCTGTGCTGGGCAATGCAATGGGAATTATTTATGTACCGCCGGTGGCTTCCTGGGACCCACCTATGCTGTCGGTCCACACGGAGTTGTAACTGCATGTGTCTACTTATAAAGAACCCCAGTCTGACTGGGGCATGCAGTGTGGGCCGAAGCCCACCTGCATTTAATGTGACGTTACCTCAGCTGTGCTGGGCACTGCAATGGGATTTGTTTATGTACCGCCGGTGGGTTCCAGGGAGCCACCCATGCTGTGGGTGCACACGGAATTCCCATTGCTGAGTTGTACATGCCTGTGACTATTTATAAAAAACCCCGGTCTGACTGGGGCATGAAGTATGGGCCGAAGCCCACCTGCATTTCATCTGACGTTACCTCAGCTGTGCTGGGCAATGCAATGGGAATTATTTATGTACCGCCGGTGGCTTCCTGGGACCCACCTATGCTGTCGGTCCACACGGAGTTGTAACTGCATGTGTCTACTTATAAAGAACCCCTGTCTGACTGGGGCATGCAGTGTGGGCCGAAGCCCACCTGCATTTAATGTGACGTTACCTCAGCTGTGCTGGGCACTGCAATGGGATTTGTTTATGTACCGCCGGTGGGTTCCAGGGAGCCACCCATGCTGTGGGTGCACACGGTATTCCCATTGCTGAGTTGTACATGCCTGTGACTATTTATAAAAAACCCCGGTCTGACTGGGGCATGAAGTATGGGCCGAAGCCCACCTGCATTTCATCTGACGTTACCTCAGCTGTGCTGGGCAATGCAATGGGAATTATTTATGTACCACCGGTGGCTTCCTGGGACCCACCTATGCTGTCGGTCCACACGGAGTTGTAACTGCATGTGTCTACTTATAAAGAACCCCAGTCTGACTGGGGCATGCAGTGTGCGCCGAAGCCCACCTGCATTTAATGTGACGTTACCTCAGCTGTGCTGGGCACTGCAATGGGATTTGTTTATGTACCGCCGGTGGGTTCCAGGGAGCCACCCATGCTGTGGGTGCACACGGTATTCCCATTGCTGAGTTGTACATGCCTGTGACTATTTATAAAAAACCCCGGTCTGACTGGGGCATGAAGTATGGGCCGAAGCCCACCTGCATTTCATCTGACGTTACCTCAGCTGTGCTGGGCAATGCAATGGGAATTATTTATGTACCGCCGGTGGCTTCCTGGGACCCACCTATGCTGTCGGTCCACATGGAGTTGTAACTGCATGTGTCTACTTATAAAGAACCCCAGTCTGACTGGGGCATGCAGTGTGCGCCGAAGCCCACCTGCATTTAATGTGACGTTACCTCAGCTGTGCTGGGCACTGCAATGGGATTTGTTTATGTACCGCCGGTGGGTTCCAGGGAGCCACCCATGCTGTCCGGGGCACACGGAATTCCCATTGCGGAGTTGTACCTGCCTGTGTCTATTTATAAAAATATGAGGCCAGCGTGTGGCATGAGGGCAGCTGAAGGCTGCGCAGGGACACTTTGGTGTGCGCTGTGGACACTGCGTCGTGCGGGGGGGTTGGGCAGCATGTAACCCAGGAGAAGTGGCAGCGGAGTGTCATGCAGGCAGTGATTGTGTTTTGTTGGAGGTAGTGTGGTGCTTAGCTAAGGTATGCCTTGCTAATGAGGGTTTTTCAGAAGTAAAAATTGTTGGGGGGGGGCACTCTTGCCGCTATTGTGGCTTAATAGTGGGACCTGGGAACTTGAGATGCAGCCCAACATGTAGCCCCTCGCCTGCCCTATCTGTTTCTGTGTCGTTCCCATCACTTTCTTGAATTTCCCAGATTTTCACAAATGAAAACCTTAGCGAGCATCGGCGATATACAAAAATCCTGGGGTCGCCCATTGACTTCAATGGGGTTCGTTATTCGAAACGAACCCTCGAGCATCGCGGAAAGTTCGACTCGAGTAACGAGCACCCGAGCATTTTGGTGCTCGCTCATCTCTAATCATTAAACAAAGAGTGACAGTGTCGGACGGGGTTTTAAAGAGGGCAAAAAGGAAATAAAAAAGGGAAAACAGAAGGGCTTATATTAATGTGTGAGCAGAAGGGAGCATTATTTTATGGTGGGCACAGTGGAGGAATGGAGTGATTACTAAGCGAGGGTACTAAACCTGTTACCATGTAGGGGGCACTGAGGGAAGCATGAGGGGTAGCAGCAGAATGAGGACAGTGTGCTGGAAGAAGTCACCATGGTAGTCTGGGTTGGATAAAAAAGACCTGTTCGAAGTGTAGGGGTGAAGAGCTGGCTTGCAGTGGAGCAGGTTGTGCTGAAAGAAGGCAGAGGAAAGGGCGAGCAGCTGCCTCCTGAGAGATGGAGGATCAGTGTCAGGTCACCCCAAGAGATCGCAGCAACAGGTGATTTCCACATTCTGTGGGGTTCGATGAGTGTAAGTTTTTGTTTGAGGTACCAAAAAAGTCAGGTGGGGTCAGAGGGCTTTTTACTCAAGATACTTTGCTCTGGGCCCACCAAGGCATGAGTACCAGTGTATATATGTATATATACTGATATTGAAAATAAAATCTATATGATGATGCAGTAATTGGTTGAGCCTCTCCTTTCAGAGCCTTGTCAGGACTACATGTTGTATATCAGGAGACACTCTTTGGGTAAAATTAACAAAGAGCACTTCATGTACCTTCACAAGAGCTGTATCACCGGCCAACGTGTCAAAGCTATTTTCAGATTCTCAGTTACACGCTCACTGTATCTCCATGTGATAGCAGGGAAACGAAGGCCACTGATATATCGCACCTGAATATGGGACAGCAATGTGTCGCTGCATGGCAGATATCAGACACACTCACTGAGGCACTGCGAGCAATTCTGGGAAAATCACTTACAGTAAATGTTGCACTATGGCTCCGTAGAGTGATTCCGCACAGAGAAGTGGAATATTTGTGTTACAATCTTTTACAGCTATGGTAGCAAAAATGTTGCAAAAATTGGGTGCAAATATTTTAACTATAAGACACTATTTCACATCTGCGTTCGAACCTCCGGTCGGAGGGTGCGTCGCAAATCCAGTTTAAGATGCCGGAAGAAAAGCACTGCATGCAGCTTTTCTTTCCTCTATAAGCCGGGCAGCTGAGTAGAAACCAAATGGACCCCATTGTAGTCAATAGGATTCGTTCGGTGCTGTTTGGTTCCATTCGGTCATAGGGATTTCCCTTTCCTGCTCCCCGAATGGAGAAGGAAAGCGGAATCTTGGGCACAGGTGTGAAACCACCCTCAAGTTCTTCCAAGTTTACAAGTTATCCAAGTTTACAAGTTATTATAGGGGATAACTTTGGAAATTGGTGGAGGTCTCACTGCTGAGAGCTCCACGGATCTCAAGAACAGGGTCCTATGACCCCCTCTGTCTTTCATTGCAAGTTTCGCTTCTCCACCCTACAGTGACATTAGTATGAATGAAGCACTGGTGAAAGAAATGCAGTCGGTGATCCATTCATTTCAATGGGACTTACGAAAAACTGAGCACTTGCAGGTATCTCCACAGTCCTGCTGAAAATGAATGGCGCGCCAATGTGCTTGCCTGACCAGTAATCCATTCAGTCTCCTGCTCACTGTGGTGGGTGTAGTAACACAGCAGTGAAGAGCGCGAGGGACATGGGACCCCTATTTTTGACATCATTGGGGTCCCATAGGTGATACCTTTAACAATAAGCAAGTTATGCCCTATCCTGTGGACAGGGGATAACTCGTAATCTTGGTACCAACCCCTTTAAATAAGTTAGACTCTCTGTAAACTTCAGTAGGTTTTCTTGCCAGCTTAAACAGATCAAATTACATTGACAGTCTCGCTATTAAATGTTGGCAGCATCTGAGAGCTTGATATGAGACGCTATTGAAGAACTATTATCACTTTTTAATGGGTGGTTGAAATGCTTTGCATAGAGGTGCATTCTAGGTCAGGTTAAAAGTATGGCTATTTAAAGATGTTGCTGAGCTGAGAGGGCCATTTTGGACTATGCTTTATAAGACTATGTATGATTTGTAATACAGCATTGGGCTGGCAATCAATCTGGTTCTGCTTCCACCCATCATAAATGCGGTTATCCAGAAAATGTAATTTGTCTCCTATCCACAGTGTAAAGGATAAGTGTCTAGTTGGTGGGGATCCAATTGCTTGGATGCCCACTGGTCACAAATTGGATGTTCCATGTCCCACATCACTGGAACGGCAGTCCAGCAAATGCATTGCTTCATCTCTATGCGACTGCTGGAGACTGCTGAGTGCTTATATTTGGCTTCTCTTTAGAAGTCCCATATAGATGAATGACGTGACAGCACATATCCTAGCCTGCTGCTCCATTCATATAGAGGGCATAGGAATCTCGTTCTTGTGATCAGTGGGGATTCCAGCAGTTGGATCCCCACTAGAGATGAGCGAATATACTCGCTAAAGGCAATTGCTCGAGCGAGCATTGCCTTTAGCGAGTACCTGCCCGCTCGAGACTGAAGGTTCAGGTGCCGGCACGGGGGAGCGGTGAGTAGCGGCTGTCAGCAGGAGGGAGCGGGGGGAGAGAGGGAGAGAGAGATCTCCCTTTCGTTCCTCCCCGCTCTCCCCCGCAGCTCCCTGCCCGCCGCCGGCACCCGAACCTTTAGTCTCGAGCGGGCAGGTGCTCGCTAAAGGCAATCCTCGCTCTAGCAATTGCCTTTAGCGAGTATACGCACTCATCTCTAATCCCCACCAATCAGACACTTATTCTTTATTATAGCAAAAGGGGCCAAGTTAAAATCTTGGCATAACTAACTCCTTTAAACACTCCCACAAGTTTTTAAAATAGTATATAAGCAGCTAAAATGCAATTTTATGAGTAGTTTGTGCTATTTGTATGGCTAAAAGGATAGAAGTGCACTAGAGAAGAAGCTAGGCACTTATACAATAATGGTATACAAATCCCCTGTATATAGTCATAAGTTAAATGGGTTGTCTCTTAATTTCCACTAGCGGCATATTGCAAGGATCTAACAAAAAAAGACATTGCCATTCCCCCCATACCGGAGATATGGAAATAGAAAGATAGAACAATGCCTCTACAGCGCCACCTATTGGAAGGCAGCATTCCTGCAAGTCAATGTCAGACCTTTTAATAAGCCTTGTAATAATGACTGGGAATCATGAGCCAAAGCCAGAAGGAGAAGTTAATCATACACAGACAGCTGTTTCAGGGTGAATGCTGCTCATCAGTGTGCAGTAGGTTTCGGGCTTGGCTATTGAGAGGCCTACAGATGTGGATCAAGAAGGGTATCGTTTCTCCTTAGGGAGAGCACCTAGAAGGTGTAAGGAGATGAGGATTTCCTTGACAAAGCAGAAGAAAGTCTTCAAAATATTGAAGGAAAGGAAATGTTCAGCGAACCTGCAGAAGCAGGGGAATGGAAGCATGTGACCCAAAGAAGCAGGAGGATCAGGAGTCAGCCAGCACCCATACCGCTCAGGAAATCAGACTCTCACACAGGAGAACAATGACGAGGTACATCCAGAAATGACTTTCTCTATAAAGAACAGTCTAGTAAGCACACAGAATCCTCTTGGATGGAGAAAAAGAAGTGTTGTTGTGAAGAAGAAAAGGAGAGTGGGGTGGTTGTGGGGGATTCTCTATTGAGAGGAACAGAGGCAGCTGTCTGCAGACCTGACACCTCATGAGAGGTGGGCTGTCTTCCAGGAGCACAAATCAAAGATGTATCAGTCCTACAGAACACTATCCATTCCTACTAATACATGTAGGGACAAATGACACTGCAAAAAAGGACCTTACAGCTATCTGCAGAGACTTTGAAGACCTCGGAAATAAGGTGAAGGAACCTGGAGCACAGGTAGCCTTCTCATCCATCCACCCAGTGAATGGCCATGAAATAAACAGATGGAACAAGATTCTAGAGATGAACAATTGGCTACGTCAATGGTGCCATCAGCAAGGATTTGGATTTGTAGACCATGGAGTGAATTACTTGTATGATGTACTTCTCGCTAGACACTGGGTGCACCTTACAAATACAAAAAAGCATATATTTGGAAGGCACCTTGTTACACACATCGGGAGAGCATTTTTTAATCCAGAACAATATGGGAAAGGAAGTGAAATGCCAGGTAAAAATATGTAGCTAATGAATACAATCAATAATCTTGCTTTTAGAACTGAAAAGAAAAAAGAAAAAAAGACAAAAATTTGGAAGAAAAATAGAGGAGTAAGAAACACCGATCACAAACTAAAATGTTTCTACACAAGTGCACAGAGCATGGGAAAAAAACGAAGGGGAATTAGAATTCCTAACACAAGAAG